>NW_025814047.1:10867500-11470000 GCF_018902025.1 Drosophila willistoni
GCCTCGAGTGATAACTGTAGGGCTGGATATCACCTGCGATCTGCGCAAGCTTTGGAGTCTTAAAGCTTTATATGATAACTTACATGCATCTATTACGACTAATATGTGTTTCATTTTGCTATCTTTACTATGTATCGGTCCATAGTGATCTATATGTAAATATTGAAACGGGTTATCTCCTTTGGGTATGGAGTGAAGAAATCCTTCTGTTTTCCTGATTTGTTTGAAAACGCTATACATTTGAGACAATTTTTTTACAAGCTTATCAATTTCCTTTCTCATGCTGGGAAACCAATAATTTTTACCTATCAAGTCGGCTACTTTGTCTACTCCTACATGCCCCATTTCATCATGATACTTAAATATTACTTTTTCTTCCATCTCTAAAATGCTGCGTTGGCATTCAAATTGGGAACGTAGGTTTTTAAATTGAGTATTCCGGCTTGACCGGTTGACTCGACTCGGGATCGAGGTTCGCTATGGGTCACAGGGGTGACTACTGGTGGCGTATTCACCATGGTATCACTGTCCAATGTGACGTACGCGGCATATCCTGCGGCTGCCAATTGCTCAAGTTTTCGTTGTCACTCATTTCAGTTTTTTTTACAGCAACTGTTTTCAATTTTTAAATAGTTCTATATTCCCTATTGTAGGACGCGATACTTGTTTTTTATGAGTGGGTGACTCCTAAAGTGTGTATGTGTATACCTGGATTTGAATCTCACCCGTTGTGTAGCAAATTTTACAATTCGTGATACTCACAATATTATCTGTAAGAATGAAAAAATACACATTAGGATACCATATGCTAGATAGCCATCAATCTAGTAGCTCATTTATGCTGTCACCATTCCTCAAACTCTTGGAAGGGGTAACAATTTTCGGTTTTCGCGTTATTTACGCTGAGCGTGCATAATTGAAAATGCGTTTGTGCATGTGTTTCATATTTCTCCTTTCACCACTTTTATGCGTTGATTCTGTCCTGCATTGTTGTTTTTTTTAGGAATTTTTTGTTTCTTTTACCTCTATCGTCTGACTAAGCATATTCTCGTCTTCAAAAACCATAGTGGTCAGTGCTGGTGTAAGGTTTAATTTAGTATCAGCCAAGAATATGGAGCGATCGGACGGAAATTTCAACCCAACTGTGCAAACGGGAATAATTTATTGCGATTCCTCTTCTGATGACGAGAGCATGGAGGAGGAAATCATAGTTGCGGACTCGAGTTCTGAATTGTTCCCTCGGGTCATCAGAGGTGGGTCCCCCAGCTTCTCTACCATATTAGGAGTCGTTTTCCACTATTCCTAGATTGCAGAGACGATCTCTGGAGTCAGTTTTCCGTTATGAGGAAAATAGCAGGCGAGCTGGGTGTCCCAACTTGAGGGGTATACTCAAGTGGAGGCATCCCACTCCTGCCTGCAGACGGCCAAGATAACCTGATTAATAAACTAAATGACAGAATCAAAGAGCAAGAGTTTGTTGATATTTTTATTAGTTGGGGTACTAGCTCGTATTTGCGCAGCTCCTTATGAGGGCCTGGGTTTTCAACCATTCGTATGCTTCTACTTTCAGCAGTTCCTTGCTCAGAAGGAAAGTTTGGCCTTTCAACCAAGAATGAACTTTTTCCGCCCTCCTTGAAGGAGGACTTGGTTTTTCAACCAGTCATTCAGCAACCAAGAATGAACTCTTTCCGCCGCTCCTTGAAGGAGGACTTGGCTTTCCAACCAGTCATTCAGCAACCAAGAATGAACTCTTTCCGCTCTCATTGAAAGAGGACTTGGCCTTTCAACCAGTCATTCAGCAATCAAGAATGAACTCTTTCCGCCCTCATTGAAAGAGGACTTGGTCTTTCAACCAGTCATTCAGCAATCAAGAATGAATTCTTTCCGCCCTCTCTGAAGGAGGACTTGGTCTTTCAACCAGTCATTCGCTAATCAAGAATGAACTCTTTCCGCCCTCTCTGAAGGAGGACTTGGTCTTTCAACCAGTCATTCACTTTTGCAAGACACCGGAAGGGGGAGTTAGATGACATATCCACATATAGGGATCATTGAACCTTGCCACTGCATGTGGTTATCTTTCTTTCTTTTTAATATATTTTTTTCCCCCTTTTTTTTCAAAAGGCCCGTTGTCAGACACGGGAGCGTGTCGTTCCCCTTCCGGTTTCTTTAATTTCCGTGTTAACGCCAAAGAGGCGCAAAAATTTCCCTTCGTTTTGCTAATTCCACCTTGCCTTACTCTGCTGGCGTGAGAATGCGGTGTTAGCAAAACGCGTTCGGGATGGTTACTTGAAGAGTCAGCAGTTTTATGCAAGCCGAGGCACGCGTTGGTTTCAAATATCACCATAATCAGGTGAAGCATTTCCCGTTGGCCTAGTGGCCTATATTATTATTTTCGTGTTTTGTTTTTTTTTTTTAAGCTTGGGATAGGTCGGGTTTGTGCCTGAGCAATTAATTATTTTACTTTAATACGCGTCTTGCTGACATGGCTTGCATTCAACTGTGGAGCTCTTCCTACTATTGTCTAGACCCGTAATGTTTCTAGATTCCCCCCGAAGGGTGGTTAGCACTATCATGGCTTCTAGAAAAATTACGGGTCCCTGCTCGGGCGCCAGTTATGAGTTTCTATTTCCCTTATAGGGGAATTCTTACCATTTCCTTCCTTAGATACAAGGATTGGACTTGGGAAACTCGGGATTCTTACAGTGAGACACAACACAACACTTGATTTACAACGTTATAAGATTTTATTTAGTTGTACTTGACATAACTAGTTCTACGTCTAAACTAAGACTGCCGGCTCTGTCGAGCGTGGTCCTTTAAATATACCCCGAGATGCCCAATGGGCGCTGGCTGCGGCGTCATGCCGTCGGCTAGAAAAGGGAAGTGAAGCGCTTAGTGTGACCCAACGGGGGTCGTCTTGGGTCGCATAAACACTAGGAAACATAAGTTGCTTACTTGGCTAAGTGTGTTTACAGGAAGTAAAAGATGTAGGTTGCTTAGTTGACTAAAAGTGATATAGGTCGCGATGCACTTAGGTCGTACGCGTGTGTGTGGTCTGTTAGTGTTCCTAAAATGTGTGAAGTTGTGTGTGTGGTCAAGGGCTGGTGTTACTTAGATCGATGGGGGTATTTTGCCCGATGCTCGTTCTGGCGTTTGTGGTAAAGTGTGCCGATCCCGTTGTGATGCGAGAGGCCGGGGTGCGGGGCATGGTCTGGTAAATGCGGGGCATGGTCTGGTAAATGAAGGACAAGGCGTCCCAGGGGCGCTGGTTGTATGAGAGGAGGCCTCGCGTGAGGATGAGTGTGCTAACTCTATATATATTCTTATTAAAATTTTTTTTTTTTATGGGTTTTTTTTTTTTGTTTTGTTATATATATATTTTTTTTTTTTGTGTTTTTATTTGTTATTCCTTTTTAGTCTATCCCTATGAACTTTTTGTTCCCTATGTTTCCTATTCTTTATAACTACATTATTATTTTTCTCTATACTAATGACCTCAAACGGTCCTATATAAGAAGATTCTAATTTATGACCTGTTTCAATTTTGAGATAAACTTGGTCTCCTATTTCAATCTAATACTTTGCTATCATTTATTTCTTTTTGCTTAATTTTATTTTTTTCTAAAAGAACTCGAGCTCTCTTACACGCGTATTCTAATCTAAACTTAACTTCTTTAGAATAGTCTTCTATGTTATATATTGGATCTATAGTATTAACGCTATTAAATTGTATTGGTAGGTTACTTTGTCTACCAAATACTAGTTCATATGGACAATAATTATGTGTTACTGATGGTGTTGTGTTAAAACAATACACGAAATACTGCAACCATATGTCCCAATCAGTTTTATCTACTGAAATATATGAACGAATGTACTCATTGAACGTCCTATGACTTCTTTCAACGGTACCTAATGTCTGGTGGTGGTGTGCTGTAGACGTTATGTTGTCTATTTTTAAATACTTGCACAAGTCATTTATAATGGAATTTTTATATTCTGTTCCCATGTCCGTAATGAACGTCTTCATTGGACCGTACTTCAGAATAAAAGATTCGACTATGGCTTTTGCCACAGTTGTTGCACTTTTGTTTGCAACAGGAATTGCTACTAAATACTTTGTCAGGTCACATATTAATGAGATTGCGTATTCATTCCCATTTTCCGAACGTGGTAGTGGACCAATTGTGTCCACTATCACTCTGTCGAAAGCATATTGTGGAGTTTCGGTTATAATCATAGGTGATCGTGTATGTTTCGTCGTTTTCGACGTCAGGCATTTTGGACATTTATTAATGTACTTTTTTACATATTTAGTCATGTTTTTCCAATAATATCGTCTCTTTATTTTTGCAATTGTTTTATTTATGCCTGTATAACCTCCTTGAATTGGATCTTCATGGAATGTAGACAATATAGCTTCTTTTTCTTCATCGTTTTGGATGAGGGTCACCGGCTTGAGTAGCGCTACTCTTAAAAATTGTAAAATTTGATTGCCCATATTTTTGAAAGATTCTATTGAAATAGTTTAAAAGATCTTTTCGCTCGGTGCCACTTTGACTTTGGTGATACTAAGTATACCGGCTTCTTTTTCGAACCTTTAAAAAAACTGACCTAAGTCGAGAATTCCATTGGTATAGTATCGCAAATGTCAATTCTTGCTATAACTTTCTTGCCATGTTTGAATGTGGTCGAGGAATCAGTTATTCGCAAGGTCACTACTTTTCGTACCTCGTCATTTGTGATCACTTCGTATACTTTGGGTCTGGAAGCTTTTTCAAGACTTTGCCTTGGCAAGAGTTCTTGTTTATTTTCTGCGCTGAAATTGTTTTGTCTACTTTGGTACCTGGTAGTGACTTTCAGGACTTTTTTGTTCATGTCAATTAGATCGGATATTGTTATCCTTGATAGGTCGTCTGCCACAAAGTTATCTTTACCTCTCAGATACTCTACCGTAAAATCATACTCTTCTAATTCGAGTCGCATGCGTGTTAATTTAGAACTAGGATTAACCATAGAAAATAAATATGTTAAAGGTCATAGTTTTGAGTTAAAACTGCTCCACACGCGTGTTTGCTTGCATCCGTGATTATGTAATAAATTTGGTTCAACGAGTTTCTTTTTTAGATATTGGAATGCTTTTTCACACTCTGTTGTCCATTCAAATGGGACATTCCTTTTACATAATCTCGTTATGTGCCGTGAATATTCGGCGAAGTTTTTAATAAAACGTCTATAGTAATTGCAAAATGCAATGAATCTTCTAGCGCTGTCTGCATCCGTAGGGACTGGGTAATTATTGATGACGTCAAATTTTTTGTCATCTGGTAATATTCCTTTATCTGTGCACCTATGACCTAAAAATGTCACTTCGTGCATAAAAAATGAACATTTTTCTGGATGTAATTTGAGATTATTTTTTCTACAGAGTTTGAAAACATCTGTTAAATTTTTAATCATATGTTGTTCAGAACAACTAATAACGATTAAATCATCCATATAAAGGAAAGCTTGCGAAGGCTCAAGGCCTGAGAATGCTATTGTCAGCATTCTCTGAAACGAATTAGGCGCTATTTTTAACCCAAATGGTAATCGCGTGAAGCGATATGAACCTTTGCTTGTTGAAAAGGACGTAATATTTCTTGAGTTTTCCTCAAGTTCAATTTGATGGAAACCTGACATTAAGTCAAGGCATGAAAAATATTTAGCTCGACCCAATTGATCAAGAATATCATCAATTCTTGGGAGTGGGAATTTATCTGACAGCAATTTCTTATTTATTTGGCGATAGTCAATCACTAATCGCCATTTTTTCTCTTTAGAGCCCGGAAGAGCTTTCTTCGGGACTAATAAAAGTGGGCTATTATATGGTGATACAGACGGTTCAACAATATTTTGTTCAATTAACTTTCCAACTTGACGTTGGATTTCTTCTACTTGGCTATGCGGACATCGATAATTTTTTACATATACTGGCTCATCATCATTAAGTCTCAATTTTTGCTTATAAAAATTGTTTGTTGTGATTGGTTCGGTCTCAACTCCGAACACATCACTATACTCGGTGCATATTTCTTCAAGTTGCTTTTTAAACAGAATTGGAAAATGTTTCTTTAATATACTAATTACAGACTCTTTTCTATTGTCTTCTAGGTTTTGGACTACATCGTAGTTCGAAAGTGATTCACATTTTATGTTATTAATGCCTACTATTTGGCATGTATCTGTGGTATTTAAGAATCGGCCAAAAGCATTTTGGGCTGTTGCAATCGTGTTTGCGACATAAACACCCGGTTTAATTTCCTGATTGGGAATTAAAATGTTTTCTTCTGCTGAAGACAACTCTATTTTACGTATCACTTGAGACCTTGCTGGTAGAAGTGTTGAGTTAGTACCAGAACTAAATGTTATTGGAACATAGATAGGATTTGTTAGATTGGGTGGTCTAATTATTAACCAATCCTCGGAACTATTGTAATCTAAGTGGCAATTAAATCTTTTCATGAAATCTAGTCCTATTATTCCATCGCAGGGGATTGCGAAATCTTCATGAAGTATATGAAATTTATATGGAATAATGTATTTGTCTGTTTGTAGCTCAATTGAGGCTAGTCCTTTGGATTTTATTATCCCTTCTCCTATGCCTCGAATATCTATAATTTTGTTTGTATGGATGTCGTGAAAGACATCAGTATTTCCTTTTATAATTGAAATATCTGCACCTGTATCAATCAGAAATGTTAAATTTTTGTTTGTTGAAACATTTTTGAATAATACGAAATTATTGAGACTCAAGTTAACCGTATATATTTTTTTATTTAGCGCTGAGTATCTGGAGGTGTCTGGAAGATTCCCGTAGTAGTATCTTGTGCTACTCGGACATTGGTATTGTTATAACCATTCTGTTGGTTATTTGCTCGGTTACCTCTATTATTCTTGTTGTAACCTCTGTTGTTTCCTCTGTTATTATTATTCCTGTTTTGCTGGGAATTTTGGCCGTTATTGTTGTTATTATAGTTATTATAATAACCACGACCATTGCCTCTACCGCGATAATTATATTTGTTATTATAATTACCACGGTTTCTTTGGGCATAATAGATGGCATTATTTTGGAAGCTATCTGTGGATCCCGACTCTACTGAAAGAGTGGTAAATCTAGTGATTGCTTCTTTAGCTGATTGAAAGTGATTCCATTAATAATTGGACTCTTGGACTTTTGGTATGACCTACCATAGCATTTACTGCCACTTTGGTGGTGTATTTTATTGCTTGTTCAGTTGGAAGACCATCCGAAATATATGCGCCTTTAAGGGCATCGGTCAACTCAGTAATTTCGTTTGTGTATGAAACACAGTTATTGGGGTTTCTCTGCAGATTTTTAATTTTTGCTGTTAAAAGATCTACTGAGTCACCCTTGAAGATTGTTGATAGTCTTTGTATAACTTCATCAATCGTTTTTTCTGAGCTTAGGCTATTAGCCGCTTGACCTTTTAATTTTGATTTTATGAGTTGGATGGCTACCGCTTCGTGCGGTTCTTTTATGGTGTCAAGAACGCGAAGCGCTCCAATGAAACCTGGTAGACTTTTACTATCACCATCGAAGTATGGTATCAGCTTGGTGGCTGTATTTATAAATTCTACCCTCGTTTGTGCCATTTTGTTGTTTTCGTTGAGAATTGTTGGTTTGTTAAGATTTATCACTGATGGTTCTTCTTGACTTATTTCTTCATCAGCCATTAGTTGCGTTTTTTCTTCCAGTACTATTGAAGTTTCTAAATCAGATGTTTGTTTAAATTCAATATTGTGTCTGTTTAGCACAGTTATTGCACTGTCACCGTAGAATGCATTTGCGGCTGTTTTTTGCCATGTCTTTAGTTTGCTATAGTGTTCAGTTAATACTGCTCTAATAGCTTGAAGATTCTCGGTTATTATCTTCGTGTGTTTGGTTACTGTGTCTTGGGATGTTTCTCTATTCTGCGAGAGACACTTACAAGATTTAGTTAATTCTTGTGCGTGTATTCTAGCTTTTCCTATTATATCATCCCAAGTAACCATAGTTTGTTAAGATTAATTTCTATTTCTATTTTGGATTCTTAAGAACCCATTTTACTAAAAAAAAATTACTTTGTCGTTTAGACCTGTTGTTAATTTAAGAAAAAGATTTTGAAAATGTGTAAGGTTTTACTATTCTATGTCTATTATTTCTATATCTGAGTCTGTTAAATCTATTGGTTCTGCACTCGATTCTGATATGTTTATCAGCGCAATTGAGTCCTTGAAAAGTTCGTGGACCCATCCGGGCACGTCTTTTCTTAAAGGAGTCTTAGCTAATAATCTACTATAAGCTACTTTTATGGATTTTTCCATAAGATCTACAATATTTTTTCGAAATTTGTAGTTGTGGGCTATCCAATACCTTATTTCCTTGTATTTGTGATATGTTTCACCTGATTGTATCAGAAAATCAAGGAAAGGTAAATAATTTTGGAGCTTTTTTGTTTCTGCTTTATCCATATTCTACACTAACTGCCTAAGCCTATTTAACTAATTATGGATGTATTTAGTTCTTTACTGCTTTGGTTCCTCCATTAGGTACAAACGCAGTGTGCCTGCTGCGTTTGAAAAACAGCATACATATGGTACCGTGAGAATGAAACTCATCTGTACCCTAGTGCCTCCTTTGACTGGGAAATCTTCGCCCGTTATGTCAAGGTAAGCTAACCTAATTTGCACTAAGTTTATGGAGCGTTGAGGTGAGGTACTTCCCTCGCTCCTAAAAACCTCAATTAAGTCTTGGACTATGCTAGGGTGCCTGTTGTTTATTTTTTCAAAGTACCTGTCACAATGGGTCATTTTTTCTTTTTTTTTTGAAGTGAAAACTTCTTTAGAATCGTTGGGAGTGAAAGTGAATGAAACGAAAAAGCGACACTATAGATCTTATAGTATATAGCCTGCGAGAGAATGAGATGCGAAAATGATATGCGTGCTTAACTACAGAACTCGACGACAATTTACAAAGTGTCGACGTGGCTCTGTTGTTAGTGTGCTCGCTTGGCGATCGGGCGGCCGGGGTTCGACTCTCAGCTTGGTCGAAGTTTTTCATAATGCTTTTTATATATTTTGTGATACATTTTTATTTACTTTTTATACCCTTGCAGAGGGTATTGCAAAATTGGTCAGATGTTCGTAACGCACAGAAGGAGGCGTTTACGACCCCATAAAGTATATAAATTCTTGATCAGCATGAGAAGCTGAGTTGATATAGCCATGTCCGCAAAATTTTTTCTTCTAGAGCTATATGATATAGTGGTCCGATCCTAAGGATTTTCATACTTTATTTTATCCGGGTAATAAAAAACCCCAAAAAAAGATTTCATCCCGATAGCTCTTAAGACGGCTGAGTAAAACGCATACGCACAGACGGACGGACAGATGGACATGGCTATATCAACTCAGCTTCTCAGGTCGTAAACGCCTCCTTCTGTGCGTTACGAACATCTGACCAATTTTACAATACCCTCTGCAAGGGTATAAAAAGTAAATAAAAATGTATCACAAAATATATAATGAATGAATGCACAGCAACTAGAATCACTGTCTGTTCAGCTCTCTAAAGTGGGAGAAATATGTGCATGCGAAACCAGATTGAGCAATGGAAAAACAGTTTTAATTCTGGCAATTTATATTTCACCGAATCAATCAATAAATAGCATCACGGAATTCATTCATGAAAATTTAATAAAGTATACACCAGAAGTATCGCGGATACTTAGAAAAGATTACGATAAAGTTCCAATGATTTTAAGTGACGACTTTAACGTAAATTTTGCATTGGACACAGCGGTTCCTTTAATTGACTTTCTCAATACAACATTCAGTTTAAAAATGTGTAACAATCGCACTGAATCAACAACACGATCAAAAACAACAATTGACGCGGTATTTCAAAGATATGTTGACAACATCGAAACCAAAGCATTTGTATCATATTTTAGCTATCATAAGCCACTCGTATCATATGTTGAAATTGAAAACATTGAGGATGAATAATAATAAAATGAAGAAAATAAAATATGACCTTTATAGCAATATTATAATGAACCTATAATTATCCCGCTCCTAATGCTGCTTTCGTCTCATTCTCTCTCAGTTTGTTTTACGGAAGGTTTCACTTCTATCGTGTCTAACCGTTAGACGCACTTTTTTTTTTTTTTATATATATATATATATTTTATCTTTTGTTAAAAAGGTTTTGATTTTTCATTGCTTGTGTGCATATGTATTTTTAGATCTTATCTAGATCATCAGCTTGGCTTAGAGCTCTTTTTGTTACACATTTATTGTGTAATAGGTAAGCCTTATATAATACATATGCGCACAATATTATGATAATTATTAATAGTAGTATGTTCGTTAATCTCATATCAGCATTTGATGATTCAATTTTATTTATGACATTTGCAGTGGAGTCCACTGATTTTGTTTCGATTAACCCCATTGTGGGTATAACGGATATATCATCAAATTTACTTATGCTATTATCGAACATACGTATGGGATTTTTGTTTTTATTTATTACAGGTATACAAAAATATGAAATAAAGTTCATAAAGACAGGTTAAAAACTTTTGTTTAGCAATTGCTTTAATTTTAATTTTTTTTTTTCATAAATATGTTTTGACCGGTACATATTTGCTTGAATTTGATTTCTATTTGAAATATTAAAATTAAATTGTTATGGATTCATGCATACTTTTTTTTTTTTTTATTTAAATTATTCGTGAAGGGGGAAAAAAAAAGTAAGAGAGAAATAATATTTATCTCAACTGTGTCTTGCACAGCGAGCCAGAGGCGTGGAAAAGTTATAGAGAATGTGGTTGGCACACAATTCAGGTATACATTTCATTTGTTTTATTGTTTTAAAATAAAACCAGAGGGCCGGGGCTAACTTTGACCCCGTCAAAGTTTGTATACCCTTGCAAGTTTTTTGTGTAAAAGGTCTAATGCTTGCGAAAGAACGGCTTAGAAAATAACGAAGTTATTGATCAAAGTCACTGTTCACCACCGATTGTTCCTATGGGAGCTATATGATATAGTCGCCCGATCTTAATCAAATTTGGCATAGTCGTTTATATGTGTAATTAACTTACCAATATTAAATTTCACGATAATAGCTCAGAAAATACCGAAGTTATTAAGAAAAGTCACTGTTCGTGACTTTGTCATTTGTATGGGAGCTATATGATATAGTAATCCGATCCGGCTGAATCCGAGATATACAACGCCTGCAGTATATACAAGCCTACATGCAAAATTTCAGCTCTGTAGCTCTTACGGTCTAGGAGGAGTTTGCGTTGATCCAGACGGACGGACGGACGGACGGACGGACGGACGGACGGACATGGCTATTTGAACTCGTCTCGTCGTGCTGATCAAGAATATATATACTTTATATGGTCGGAGATGCTTCCTTCTATGCGTTGCACACTTCTGACCAAAATTAATATACCCTTTTTGCAAGGGTATAAAAAAAAAATTCTCCAACCACATTGTTAGTAATAGCCTAGCAGAAAGTTAGTAGTTCGCAAGTTGCACTTTCGTGCTCCAACTTGCTATTAAGCTTATAATTAGAATTATTAAATTAAAGGCAAGTTAAGGCTTGCGCATTTCTGCGGCCCCCTTGCGTTTCTTTGCTCTTTGGCGAAGTTCAGCTTTCAGGATGTCAATACGCTCTATGCTGCGTTGTCGGTCTTCCTCCGTCTTCAGAGTGGCCAGTAAGTCTACTTCCAGCCTCTTCTGCTGGAGTAGCTTGTGTATTTGGCCTCCTCTTTTGGTCTTCTTTGGCTCTGGCTTTGTAGATTTTGTGTTGCGGGCCCGGTACTCAGCTATTGTGAGTGGGCGCGGTCCTTGGTTGGGATACAGCTCTAACGCTTCTTCTAGCGTCGGTGCATCCCTTTGCTCGATAGGAGCAGATTCCGCAAAGGGAATATCTTCACTGTTCATTCGTGTTCCTTGTTGGTTGATTGGTTGGTTTTCTTTTGGTTCGCTTGGTTTATCAGATGGTTCCAATCGCTGCTTCTGCTTTCTTCTGGGCATTTATTCCAATTGATTTAAAATAAAATTTTCATAGATGTAGATTTATGTTCATGTTTTGTATTGTGGTTAATATTTGCAGTTGTTGTTTTTCTGGCATTAACGACGGTTTGATTTTTGCATTTGGTTTTGATGGATTGGGCCTCTCATTGCTCTTCTGCCGTTGGTTGTTGCTTTTGTTAGCAGCTTTATGTTTCTCTTTTCGAACACAGAATATTTATAGCATGGAGAGTCCTTGTAGGTCCTTTAGGATCCTTTGTCACGGTCGCCATGTAATGACCGGGTTCCATTTGAGAAGAAATAATATTGAAGACGGACACGTCAGTGTCAGTTGATTCTAGTTTTCAGATTGATTCTTTATTCCAAATTATTATTTTGCTTAAGCTAAGTTTACATATATATTCTTATGCTGCGACTTATGCGACAGCTACAAAAGAGAGGGAGAGTGTCAGTACATACATACATATTGTTGGAGCGCATGCATCAAAGTGCTTGGTCAGCGTTCACACGCTGGCCTGGCTCTAGCTCATGTTACGTTTGTGCATACATTGCTTATGTGAATATATGTATGTGCATATACAAATGTACATACATATATGATCATGCTTAGCTGTAGATTTATGTGAATATGTTTATGTACATACATCAATGTATATATATAAACATATCCAAGTGCACAATTATATTTTAATGCGTATATGTTTAATTGTTTATACTTGCATCTGAGTGTTACAAGTTGAGCTCATTGTACTGAATGATTATTTGTATGAATATACTACAGCATACTCCAATTTTTATGAAAATGTTTCTTCTAGTTCTTCTAGAGCTATATGATATAGTGGTCCGATCCTGATGGTTTTCATACTTTATTTTTCCCGGGTAATAAAAAACCCCGAAAAAAAATTTCAGCCCGATAGCTCTTAAGACGGCTGAATAAAACGCATACGCACAGACGGACGGACGGAGCACCAAAGTGCTTGGTCAGCGTTCACACGCTGGCCTGGCGCAGCTCATGTTACGCCTGTGCATTGTTACTTATGTGTACATATATATATGCACATACATATATGAACATACCTAGTTGTGTTTTTATGTTAATGTATTATCTATGTGCCTTCATTAATGTTTACACATATACATATTCAAGTGCACACTTATGTTTGGTTGCGTACATAATTAATTCTTTATGCTTGCAATAAAATGTTACAAGTTGAGCTCTTTGTATTGATTGATTTATGGTATGGATATACTACACCATCCAGACGGACTGGCGTCCTAATCAAAAACCGTATAAAAACTCGTTCAACAGATTTAAAACACTGCACATACAAGCAACTGCTATAACTGTCCAAACAAGCTGCGGGAACACTACAACTGTACTGCCCAGCTACCGCTTCTCAATCTCTGAAAAGGAACTTACAGATTTCTTTAACACACTATAACGCCAAACATACGCAACGCACTCAATAAGATGGATTCCCCGGGTAGGCCTACTTACTGGCCCACAGACCCACAGAAAAAGCCTGACTTGATTCATTTTGCAGTAACCAAGACAATACCGCGTATTTACAGCGGATACACTGCTAAATTTAACTTACGATCCCTCTCCAGTGCTATTCACACTATTAACAAGACCTTAAGTACTTGATCGCCCATAGGCTTACAAACAACAAAACAAACTGGCTTAAATTGTACATGAGTGCCCCCATTGACTGTTCGCCGAAACTGCGTTTCGCGTCTCTGCACTTGAGTCAATGCTGGGAGCTGCAGCAAGAGTATCTACTCCACCTGTCCCTACTTACACTAAACGGAAAAACGACGTCTAAGAAGAGAATGGCAGACTACTCCCTCACCAGCAGCTAAACTTCGCCTAAGGCATTCCAATCATAACCTCTTTAAGTCGTTAAGACAAGAGGGAAGCTGTGCTTAAAGAAAATACATAGAAAAGCTCAGTCCAACCAGCAATAAACATCCTATGTAGAAAGCCCACCCAACTTTAAGCGCTCCTACAGAGACAGTTTCACCGATAAGGAGTCCAACCCGTGGATGGGCCCGCAGTGACTATGAGAGGGCATCCGTATTGCCACATATCTTAAAATGGTTTTTCAGCCAAATCCAACATCAAACTCATTTGTACTTCCCCCTTCGAGCACATTAATGGATAGCGAGTATAAGGATGAGATCTCTGCAAAAAACCCGTGGCCATGACCTAATCACACAAAATGATCCTAGAACTCCCTATCATCGCCATTCAATACATCTGCAAACTGTTTAACGCTATAATAAGAATTGGCTACTTCCCAGGAGCGTGGAAAAGTCCACTAACAAAACAACAAAACCCAGCCATAATCCTATTGGCCAATTAGTAATGCTGCCATATCTTTCGAAGCTTTTTGAAAAGGTCCTGATTCGACTAAACTCATATCTGGCATAGAAGAACACAATCCCTTCACACGAGTTCGGCTTCCGCGAAAAATAAAGGACAATTGAACAAGTCAACCGCATAACATCCGAAATACGAACAGAATTCGAATTAAAAGAATACTTTTTTCTCGATGTTGCCAAGGCTTTCGATAGAAATAGGCAGGAGGGTCTGATGTTCAAAATTCGGCAAAAACTCCCACAGTACACCCACAAACTCATGGAATCTTACCTTTACAATAGGAAATTCGCTGTAAGATGTAATGGCTCCGTCTCGCCTGACTTTGAAATCAAAGCTGGTGTACCGCAAGGCAGTGTACTCGGCACATTGCTCTACCTACTGTACACTGCAGACTTACCAACGAGTTTAGGACTTACAACGTCCAATTTTGCCGATGACACGGCAATTCTCAGCAGATCCAAATGCCCAATACAAGGCTCTGCAAAATTAGAGGAATACATTTACGCCTAACATAAGAAACTGTCCAGCTCTAATTCTGAACAACGTACCAGTTCCTCACTTACCTTGGCATCTACCTAGACAGAAGGCTAACTTGGCACATCGAAGCAAAAAAATCACAGCTTAAACGTAAAGCGAGTACCTTACATTGGATCATCAATGCTCGATCCCTCTACGTCTGGAGTATAAAGTCCTTCTATACAACTCCGTACTGAAACCCATCTGGACTTACGGTGCCATACTAAGGGGGAATGCATCATACAAAGGGCGCAGTCGAAGATTTTAAGATCAATCATGGGGGCTCCGTGGTACTTACGGAACAACAACATTTAAAATGATCTAAATATACCTAGCATAAAATCTGAAATATGTAGTCAACAACTAAAGTATTTTGCAAAACTGGATGCACATCGAAATGATCTTGCCAATTACCTTACTCGAACTAATAATAGAACTCGTCTTAAAAGAAATGACAGGGCCGCCTGCAGTATCCCCTGCATTTAGCTTAAGTACTAGACAAAGAAAAATATCTACAACTTGTTGTTAGTCTCTAATTTAAGAGTAGATTTAACAAATATATTAACCGTTTAAAAAAAAACTTGACAAAGCATAGAAGGAAGCATTTCCGACCATATAAAATTTATATATTCTTCATTAGCACGCCGAGTTCAAATAGCAATGTCCGTTTGTTGGTCCGTCTGGATCAACGCGAACTCCTTCTAAGCCGTTAGAGCTAAAAAGTTGACTTAAAGAGTTTTGCATGTAGGCTTGTATATACTGCACAGTTTGTATATCTCGAATTTAGCAGGATCGGACCACTATATCAGTTACCTCCCATACTAGTGAAAAACCTTTTTATTTTCTAATCAAAATATTTAAGATGTTCAAGTATTCATTCACAGAGTACTAGTAGAATATACTTAAGCAACTTTAATATCAACTTTTGTGATAAAAAATCAGAGCCAATGATACTGTTTCTTTTTGAAGAATTTAATTTAAAAATCAATAACGATCCGGCAATATCAACTACAAAATTAAATTTCACTATTGATCGTTTTTTCGAGATATACAATCTGAAACATTCGTACCTTACTTTAGTTACCATACTGTTACAATGATTAAAATAAATAATTAAATTTATTTACCCACAATAAAAATATGTTTTGAAAATTAGATAAACAAATTTATTTTGTTTTTTTTTTCTATATTTGCTCCCAACTTTTCCACTTTTCTTGGTCTCTAGGTCTCTTGATTTTTGGCGCAATGTAAACTAATCCTCTTTTTCCGAGTCGAACCGAACTAAAAAATTGGGCAAAGAAAACCCGATAATTTACAAGTAATGCGAGTTGCATTAAAATCCCGCGAGTTGCATTAAAATCCCGACTTTTTTTCAATGGATTGTAATGTGAGAAAGGTTTTTTGGTAATCTTTTCACATAGCTTACCTACAAAGGCTATGCCGAAGTTTATATACCCTTGCAGTCCTTGGTAATAATAATTTTACATGTTTGTTTTCTGCAACTCAATTTATCAATATACAAACAAAACAATTTTACTCTCTATTTTACAATTTGTTCTTCTTCTTCCCTCATTCCCAAAGCAAAGCAAAGCACGCATACACATACAGTTTATGTAGCGTTGCGTCTGTGTGTGTATGCATGTACTCTGTTGATGACGAAAGACGTAGTAGACAGTAAGCAGCGCTGCCGGCAGAGCTGGGAGCAGAGCCGATCATTATATTGACTGTAACTTGTGTTATATTTATCCGATCACATTTTGGGATCTGGGGTTTTATATCCAATATTATCACATATGTAAATTTCATAGCATACTCCAATTTTTATGAAAATGTTTCTTCTAGTTCTTCTAGAGCTATATGATATAGTGGTCCGATCCTGATGGTTTTCATACTTTATTTTTCCCGGGTAATAAAAAACCCCGAAAAAAAATTTCAGCCCGATAGCTCTTAAGACGGCTGAGTAAAACGCATACGCACAGACGGACGGACGGACGGACAGACGGACATGGCTATATCAACTCAGCTTCTCATGCTGATCAAGAATATATATAGTTTATGGGGTTGGAAACGTCTCCTTCTGTGCGTTACAAACATCTGACCAATTTAATAATACCCTCTGCAAGGGTACAAAAAGTTATTAAAAGTGCTCAAATAAAAAACTACATATTTTATGACATTGCATTCCAGGTAAACAAATTCATGCTCAAAATACATCAAATATTAAAATTTAAACATTTTGATACCATACACCCATAGGGTGAAATAGTATATTAAAGTCTGTGAGGAATATTATAAATGATAATAATATCCCACACAACAAACTAGCAGCGAAGCAATCCAACGGTGTTAATAACGCACCAGATACAAGATACAGCCGAGACACAAACCAAATGTACGATATACGACCAAGCTCGTTACTGGTCGATCGAACCTGTGCAAAGCAAATAAGTTACGATCAAACGCAATAGATCGAACCACACGCAAACGCGAGCGATTTCGTACAAGCGGGAAGATGCGTGGGAAGCATAATGCGAGAAGTCGGCAATCACATAAACGAGGTACGATATACGATACGGTTACGATCAAACACGATCGATCGAACCGCACGCAACCACTGGCAATTTCGTACAAGCGGGAAGATGCGTGGGAGGCATAATAGACGAAATTGGCTTTGTAAGAGCAAATAAATGCAAGCGAAAAAGGGCATTGGCCCAGTGAGACAATTTAAGAGCACAGAGAGGCCATAATAGAGATGCATGCGTTAACATACAATGCATGTACAAATACGCTGAATAAGCATACACCCACACTACACGTATACTATGCGTGTATGACCGCGAGAGGGAGTACCTGTGGCGAATGGGTGCTCTCTGCCTACGTCACGCATCATGCGAACAGAAGAGAGCGAAAGTGAGGGCTAAGCAAGCCCGCGAGACGGGTGCGGGGAATGCATGGTGCCGAAACAAAACCAAGTGAGGGCCATGCTAATGAACCGGGGAGTAGGGGGGAGAGTGAAAACATGTAAAAACTATAATGCTTTGTGGATTGGAAAAGGGAATATGCAAGCCGAAGGGGGAGGTATGAGCAATGAGGAAGATCTCTATTTAATAGATACGATACGTGCATTGGATTGCGATTTAAATAAAAGTAATCAACATTATACATTGAGTTAATCAGGCTAATTATTATTAAATAATAGATTAAGTTTAAATACAACGAATATATATGTATGCATAATTATAATGTGGGAATAATTTGAGCAAAGTTGGGTATAACAAGCGGATTGAGGGGAGCGACGGGCGACGGCAGCGCCGCCAGAAAAAGGGAAAGCAGCGAAAGTCAACGGGATACGATGGGCGGCCAATGGGAAGGCGACGCCAACATGTGAAAGTGATGGAAGTCAATATATACAAGCGAGAAAGACAAGGACAAGGGAACGAACGGGCGCGCAGCCACAGAGAAAGTGGACACATATGCGCCAAGGATTTACGGGACTTTCACCACGCATAGCAACAAGTGGATGCGTGGGTGAAAGCAGAGGGCCGATGGAAATGTACCAGCTGTATAGCGGTACTACACCAATCTATTCCTGAGGCCGTGGGAGCTGCCTATATAAAGGCAACGCCCATTAAGCAAATTATCAAGTCTACAAGTCGTGATCAACCAAGGGAGTTTTAAGGCCTTACGAGTAACCTTAAAAGCTCATACTAGTGAAACAAAAACGAGTGAAAGGATCAAGAAAGTTAGAATAATTCCAGGATGATTCCCAAGGATATATCCTGTTACCGAAATTCCAGGATCTATATATCGTGACGAATACCAATTGCTGCGAGAATCCTGCCCTACGACAAACGACCACAGGATTTATCCTCGGGGCTACGAGCACGCAAAGACCATCTTTGAAACGCAGCCAGAGGCATTGAGGTGGAAGCAACGTCCCTAGAAGATCAGAATACGCCAGGAACGTGAGAGAAAAGCCATAGGATATATCCTAAGGCCAATTAACGCGCCGGCATTATTCTAAAAAGGGAGATATCAGACAAGATATTCATATCACGAGTCTGAAACAGGAACCAAAGGAGACACAAGGGACGAGAGACGGACTGGGATCGAGCGTCGAAGGACCCCAGCCACAAGCAGCGCTGTCCAAGTTCGGGACTCCTTCAGAGAAACTTGTCATATCCAATCAAGCCCATAAATAATCGTAAATAAATATATCACCAAAACTAATAATTAAACAAACGAGTTCTAATTTCACCGGGGCAAAAAATAAATTTTTTTGTGCCGAACCTGGCCCAAGAGATAGCATAGATATCCCAAGGGACGAGAAAGGATCGTTACAAGTCGCCAAAATGTACGTAACGGGCAGAAGGAAGCTTTTCCGACCCTATGAAGTATATATATTCTTGATCAGCATCTACAGCCGAGTCGACCTAGCCTTGTCCGTCGGTCCGTTTGCCCGTATGAACATGCAGATCTCGGAGACTATGAAAGCTACAGCCACCCAATTTGGTATATAGAGTACACTTGTGTAGTATGTAAAGTGAACAAGTCAAAAAAAGTGTTTTTCTTAAAGACTATTCTAGATAGAGACACCATATTTGGTATGTATATTTGCTTAGTAAATGCGCACATTCTGCATGTGTAAAGATTTTACCACGCCCATTTCGGACCCCGTGATTTGAAAAAACTCGATTATCTCCCGTAACTTTCTACCTTGTGCAGTCAAATTTGGCACATTTTGATGTTAATACCCAGCCAATTCCAAATTTGACCCAAATCGCACAAAAAATAGCCAAGTTATGCATATAAATGTTTTTCCATAGGGCCGGAGATGGCCGTTGGCTGGTGGCGGCGCTAGTGTGCTCATATGCTTGGGTGAGATACTGAGAAATGCTTGGAATAAGCATGTAAACAGAATTTTTTGTAAATACGTAAATGCATTTGTTATTATTAATTTCAAGTATTTGTTTTACTGGTGTATGGTATACGTAATTCGGCGAGACTACTTAATTACTTAATTTTATAAGCATTCAAAAAAACAAAATGTTTCAAGATGTTTTAATTTTTTGCTTTTGGCGGAAATGCCTTATTTAATAGACATGTGGAAATGTTTTTTATACAGAGTTGCAAATTCCAAAATTCCGCTAAGTTCTTGTTAATTGAGCATAGTACTTCGTTTTGATAGCTGAAATTAATTATCCTTTTATGAGTTGATTAAATTTCTGAAGGATGCCGCCCGACAGTGTTGGTCAGCTAATTGCAGATTTTTGGCACCTTTTGTCGAAATAGACTTTAGGATCTCGTAGTCCAAAAACACCTATTATTATGAATATTGAAAATGGTGTACCTTAACATTAAAAATTGTCTTGTTCTTTTAGGCCGTTAAGGCTACATAGCGTTTGAGCTTCGATATTCTGCAGAATTGGTAATCTCGGATTCAGGCCAATCAAACCACTATATCAAAAAGCTGTTTAAAAACAGAAAAGTCTCAATAACTTCTTTATTTTCAAAGCTAATTTCAGAAATCTTGATATTTGTAAGTTTAGTACACATATTAATGACTGTGCTAAAGATCGGGTGACTAGTAAAACTTTTTTCCAAATAAATAAAGAAATAATAGTATTGTGGTGAAATTTAATATTGAATTTCTTACACCTATAAACGACTGTGCCAAATTTGGGTGACTATATCATATAGCTTCCATAGGAACGATCGGACAAAATCAGTGACTTTTATGAAAAACTTAGTTAATTTTAACGCGATTGCTTTAAAATTAAACATTTCCCAGTTTTATACATCTCTTAAGGACTTTGCCAAATTTGATCAAGATCAGGTGACTATATCACATAGCTCGCATAGGAACAATCGGTTGTAAACAGTGACTTTAATCAATAATTTCATTATTTCCTATGTTAAGATTGTAGGACGTTATTTCCCAAATATTGCAATTTATAATAAAACGTTTTCCACTTTAACGGCTATAGGGAAGGAAAGATTACCACAATAAACTTGCAAGGGTACACAAACTTTAGCGCTGTCGACGTTAGTCCTGGCCCTCTAATTTTTTGGTACATCGCGTATACAGTTTTATATGTCTTGCAGCTGCTCAACTGACTAGATGCTGGATGCAAAGACAGTGCCACGCTCCAGACCAAAGCTTGGAAAACTATGGCGCAAGGACCCCCACTATTAAATTTTTCCTTACACTGTTTCCCGGAACGGAGCTACCACACTGATGCGTCTGAACCAGATCTGTCCCCAAGTCTTAAAATTGATCCAAGGTATCCCTCTGGACTTGGAAACTATTACTAACTTTACAATTTTACTTTCTATTTTCGTGCGAGATCCGGAGGTATGTCATTCGGTATCACTACAGGCTAGAAACCCATGATAATGCACTGGTCCTCAAACTGCTGGACAACAGAATGCAGATTAGACGTCTGAAAATAAGTCACCCACTTGATCTGCCATTTTGACAAGAGACGGACTGTTGACTCCACCCCCATTTAATGAGTACCTTTCACAATATTTGCTTATTGTCCATTTAGAATAGATTGCAAATAAAAATAAATATAAAAAAAACTTTATATCTTTTCTTTTTTCTTTAAACTCTACTTGCTTTTCCTCCAAATAAACTCTGCTTATTTTTGGATCGATTGATTGTTACCTGCTTTTCCTTTAAATAAACTCTGCTTATTTTTGGATCGATTGATTGTTACAAAAATGTCATTAAAAAATTTTAGCAGTTTACGTTTTAGCTCAAATTGAACCTACAAAGCTGCTACAACTACTAGGATTCTATTAAACAAATGAACCAAGTGGGCAACTCTGTAGTGATAGTAGCCTGCCAATAGGCCCTGATAGGGCCTCTTCCTCGGCGTCTGATAGGTCGCCTGTTTTTAAAGAGTAAGATTTGTCGGTTGGCGTTTGGGTGTTTCTGAAGACATTGTTTAAGATTGATGTTTTCCTCCCCTACAATCATTTGGTCCACCGAGCTGGATACCCAGTTTCTCTCGAACCTAGAAACATCGGTAGAGTTTCATATTTTGATACAATTTCCTTAAATTATATGTGGATTTAGATGGCTCCATAATCCGTAGTCATGCTCGCATACATATAAGTGGACTTGACTTTCTAAGTTCCTTAATTCTTTTGTGTCATAATTACAGCAAAAAGTGATTTTATCCAGCTATTTAGATATACATATGTTTCCATTACATAATTTATACCCAACCGGAGATTGTAAGCGTGAAGAAGTATTAAGAAAGAAAAAAATACATACAGTGGCGGCAAAAAATCTGAGACATAAATTTTTTGACCTTAAATTATGCTATTCATTCATGCTATTTTTATTTAACGTAAGTGCAAAGCAAAGCATTACATGGGGGTGGCACAACCAGTCAACGTCTAGTCTGAATGGCAGGTCTGCATGCTGTTGTCCAGCAGTAACGAACGCCATATCTCCGGGTCTTGCACTTAACTAACGGGATGTTTAGGGCTCTGTGAATGTCTGAATTATGCACATCTGCGTAGAAGCTTGTTCTAGAATCGCTGCAGAATTTCAATGTTTGAGTTTCACGCTGTGCCCCATATCTGTATGATTTCTGAAACTGAGGACAATTAAATATATTTGTTGAGATTAATTAAATATATTTGCTGGGATGTAAGTCAGAAATTTGACATTCAAAAATTTGTGTACTTTATATACTCTTTGTAATATTTTTGTATGCAATATATATATTAAAATGTGTCTGTTTGGAAATTAGACGACTTTATATAGTTTAAGTCACTGTATATTTCCTATTGTTCTTTACGTGTTATTGTTTACGTGTTTATTGTACTTTTGTGATTGCTCATTGCGCATAAGTTAAAAAAACGAATGAGTGTTAGAAAGTCATAAAATATATGCTTGGGTCAGCTTCAAATGCATGCGTAATTAAAACACATTTTTAAATAATTAAACTCATACCGAACAAAAGGTTAATACATTCCACTTAATTATAAACAGTGTCATTTGAATGAGAATGAGGTTATACAGAGGTGTCAAAGGATTAGAATGGTTGGATTTTTTATTTTACTATTTGGACAATGTCTCTGCTTGATATGCACTAGGTTTGCATGGGATATCTCTAGCTTGGGACTAGACGAACATGGGTGTCCTTATTTTTTTAGTTGGGCGTAGCTGTTTTCGACTGCAAGTGTTTTTTTATAAATAGTGCTTAGGCCCAATTAGCACTCGATCCATCTCTGGGGAACCCTTGGGATTCACGACAGACTTCTTGTAATTGCAGCGAGAGAAATAAATAAATTTTAAGATCCGCAATTGTTTTAACTTAAAAAAGATCAATATTTTACAAATACGAGGATGGTCTAATAAGTACTTAGACTCACCGACCAGTGGCTTTACTATGACAAGAAAAGTTTATTTTCGTTGAAAGCTCATAAGTGTTCTTATGATTATTAATTTAAGTATTTAACTGGACCATTATTTGACGTGATCTTCGAAATAAAGACAAAAAATGCGCTCGCTTTCAAAGGTAATTTTCGGCTTTTTATTCCTTAAATTTCTTTTAAATAAGGAGGCGGAGCGGGCGAATTCGCTCCATGCGACTCCAACGCCCTCGGCTCGCACCCAACTCCAACATCAAACATTAAACGACGACACTATTGTTCGTGTCTAGCGCTCATCTGCGCTAACACCGGCCCCCTTGGAGGGCTATAAGGCCTTCAAAAAATCGGCAAGGGTGCCAATTTGTGGATCGCTCTTTTGTAGGTCGACACTTCCGACGTTTTTACATTGACGACCCTGATTGCGCCGTCCGGCGCGACGCTTGTGGCCACCACTCGAGCCGTGATCCACTGCTGCGGCGGCAGATTGTCTTCCGCGACGAGGACGAGGTCTCCCACGGCGATATTGGGTCTCCGCTCGTGCCACTTGGCTCGTGTTTGGAGCCCTAGCACATACTCCCGGGATCATCGCTGCCAGAACGGCCGCTTGAGCGACTAGACAGCTCGGCATCGCTTCAAGCAGCCGCTGAGACTCTCCTGGTCCGGAGTCCCCTGGTGCGGCAGTGCCCTCAGCGGTCCTCCGACCAACAGGTGCCCTGGTGTTATGGCCTCGCCGTCGTTCGGTCCTTATTGCCCCAAGTGGTCTGGAGTTTAATTACCGTCCGTAGGAGGTGCTTTGCAGATTTGACACCTGCCTCCCATAGACCACCGAAGTGCGGCGCTCTTGGCGGTCAGAAAACAAATTCGCTTCTTGATCCAAAATCTCAAACTGCGTCCACCTCGCCTTCGATCTTGCGACGAAGATCCAGCAGCTCCCTGCTCGCTCCGACAAAATTCGTCGCGTTGTCGTAGTGAACCTTTGGAAAGCCATAAGAAATGTGTTAGTATTTAAATCAGACACTAATAACCGATTCAGAGAAAAAGCAAACGAAAAGTGCAATATAAGCTTTGTATTTAGGCATTCCTCGAACTCTCAATGTTATGTATACTGGACCACAAAAATCTACGTCGCAAATGCTGAATGGGCGGAGCTCTCTAACTCTGTCTGCCAGCAAATTTCCATTATTTGCGTCATAAGACGTGGCTTGTATTTAAAACATAATACACAACAGTAACGACTGTCTGACGGCAGACTTCTAAAGCGTTAACAACCACAAAGTTGTTCACACAGGGAGCTCACCAAAGCTCTTGGGTCAACATGATAATTCGATAAATGGAGATGACGTACATAGTTTCGAACAAATTTGATAGCGTTTTGATAAAAGGAGCGGAAATTTCGCATCATATACAATAGGAGCGTTTTCAAGTCACCATGAACCAGTGTACTCGTGTACAAAGGGAGTCAAACCTTGAAGTTTCCACTTTGGCGCTCTTACGAAGCCTTTCAATATCTTCTCGAAATTCTTTATATTGCAATATTTCAATAATTTTATGAAATGCCTCTTTTCGCTCTGATGGTGAAGGAATCACATCATCAAACGCGGTCGATTTGTTTTTACATCTACGGATAAAACGAAACACATAACAAAACATCCTTATTAATTTGCCAAGTGACGAATAGGACTCGATGATCTCAACTAGAGGGTTCTCGTCAACCCTAAGAGTCAGCATGACAGCTGATTTTTTCACCTCCAAACTGCGCTTTTTGTCCGAGAGTTGTACATGCTGTCAGCTGGGTTTTGTTTTGTTGGCATATGACGCCAAACTACGTTCTCTGACCACTCTTGAATTTTAGCCACCCTGTTCGAAACAAACGTAGCCAGTGGCGATGGGTGTGACTGTTTTCAATGTGGAGTTATTTTCGCTTAATTGGTACCTTTATGATATTACTAATTCGGTGACAGAGATTTGCGAGAAGGTGAGCGGCACACAGCTCAAGTCTAGGCAATGTTTTTGTCTTGATGGGCGCTACTTTAGACTTCGACGTTAGCAATGAAGTGCTGAAACCTTCCGCAGTTTTGACTCGAACGTAGATACAACATCCATATGCTTGCATTGAGCAATCAGCAAATCCATGAAACTGTGTCGGTGATTGAGGTTCTGTATGGACGAATAGTGGAATTTTTATTTTCTTTATATTTACTATGGATGCTTTTAATTCGATCCAGCTTGTCTCTAAATTCATTGGAATTGATTCGTCCCATTCAAGTCCCTTGAGCCACATTTCTTGCATTAAGATTTTTCCTCTAATAATTATCGGATCAAATAAACGAGATGTTACCGAGAGAATGTTCCGTTTTGTCGCTCGGAGGCTCATAAACGAGTCTTCGATTTGTAATTGGAATACGTCTTCCCCAGGTAACCAAACAACACCAAGTGCCTTGGTTGAATCTGATTCTGAAATTGTAATCGGCGTTGCTGTGCGAAGGGAAGCAGAGACTGCAGAACTGTTTGAAAACCATTTGTGTAGAAAATGTTCAGGTTGTGACGTGGGACAGCTCCAAAAAAGTTCGCAAGTCGAACGGAGCTGGATCAATTTTACTGGGCCGTTTAATTGCCGTACCGTTTCCTGCGTGACTCTCGAACATTCCATTAAGAATCGTTTGTTGCACTGACAAACCGTCGCCTCTGGATGGCGTTGACATCGTTGGTGTATCAGTTTCTCTGTCACTTGAGACCGCTCCATTCTCTAAGTTGAACTGGTACTCTATCACTATTGCTCATTGCGTATGTTGCGTAACAATGAGGTTATGTTTGCCTGTTTGCACGTGGTTCACTATCTCCCTCTCTTTTCCTCTCTCAGCGAGCCGGCATGTAATCGTCTACCGCGGTCGCTCTTACGAAGGAAACTTCTGGAAGATTCCACTCCAATCCACGTGGTTCAGAGATATTCATACTCTGCTAATATCTCTGGAGCCAAAGAAATAAATATTTCAGGATGTAGAAAATGTTCAGGTTGTGACGTGGGACTGCTCCAAATGAGTTCGCGAGTCGAACATATACCCCGAGCCCTCTAAGCGAACAATTAAACGCCGGTTTTGTGTTGTATTGCGCTATATTCAGTTGCACAATTTGTGGGCATATCGATCGGTTAGATCGGTTGGCTCAAATCTTTATTTCAATGTTAATTCGAATTTCTCACATCTTTTTTATATTATCTTACATTTGTGTTTTTCTCTCTTTTCACGTCTTTCCTGCTTGCCTAATTTTCTGTGACTAGCGCGCCGTCATAGCGGGCCGCCGCTCTGTCACCAGTGCAAGCAAAGACAAAGTAAATTCTAACTGTTCTTCTTCGAATAAGAGAGAATAAAAACCAGGGGCGCGTTGGGTAAGCCTTTCTACTGGCGCGGGGCGGCAATTAGGCCTGCACCGCAACATTCCCCACCCCGTAATTCACCAGAGTCTTCGTGCGGTGGATTACTCTCCAAATTCAGTACGGCCAGCTTCATTGTTGGTCGCGTCACAAGTCCATCTACTGTGCGAACGACTGCGCTTCGCACCTGTCTGTCTTTCCCACGATGAACGTCGATCACTCTTCCCTTTGGCCACGTTTTACGTTTAGCGGCATCGTCTACAATTATCACCACGTCACCTACTGCTATCGGCTTGAGCTGTGGTTGGAACCATTTCGTGCGCCTTGTGATTGTAGGTAGATATTCTCTTAGCCACCAGAAACGGTCGGCAATTTGGCTGGCAACACGATATCCTTTTGCGAGTTGCGGACCAGACTGTTCCAGTGAACCGTACTCACGTTTGCCACTAGAACTGCCTTTTAGAAAATGGTTCGGCGTTAATGCTTCCGATTCGGCGCTTTCTAAAGGCACATAGGTCAGAGGCCTTGAATTCAAAATTTGCTCTACGTCAGCAAACGCTCCTCTTAGCACCTCTTCCTTCAGGCCGGCCTTTGACAGTATTTCTAAAAGTATAGATTTAGTTGAACGTACCAGTCGCTCCCAAACGCCGCCCATGTGCGGTGAACCAGGAGGGTTAAACTTGAACTCCAACGTTGGATACTGTTGCTCCACAGCTGAGGTTGATATCCGTTCTATGTGCTCCTTCAATACGATATTTGTACCATTGTCCGATAGTATGCAGCGCGGCACGCCTCTTCTGGCTACAAACGCCTTCAATACGCAGAGGAATGAGTCAGTTGACTCTTGAGTCAGACGCTCGGGTCGTAAGGCATGTGAATAACACGCCCCATCTCTTCTCGTGCCTGCGGCCCACTGCGACTTCAAATGGGCCGAAGCAGTCCACTCCAGTAAAAATGAATGGTTGTGTGTGCGGCGATAACCTCTCCTTTGGTAAATCGCCCATCTTTGGTGGCACTGGTCGGGCCACTCGTATACGGCACGCTACACAGGCGTTCGCGACTTTTCTCACTAAAGCGCGTAAGCCAGTTATCCAGTACCGCTGTCGTACCTCGTTGACGACAATTTCATTGTGCAAATGATAATTCTTCCTGTGATAGTACTCCACAATCAGAAACGTTACTCTATGCTTTTGCGGTAGTATAATGGGTCGTTTAGTGTCCATATCTACGCCTTCAATTCTGTCGATTCGTCCTTTGATACGTAGCACTCCTAACTCGTACAGGTAAGGAGTGCACTTAAATAGCTTACTTTTCCTATTTGTTATGCCATATCCTTGGTTTAAGCATCTGATCTCTTCTGGAAACTCCTCTTCTTGGCATGCACGAATAAAAACTGCATCGGTTTCCACATCGCGGTTTATAGCCAAAATGTTCCTCAGTTGTTCTCCGCAAGACCTCTTACATATGCCTTGCAAAAAGTTTAGAATTCCCTTTTGTACTGCCCTTAGCTTTTCCAACGTTCCGAATCGTTCCGGATCAGGTGTGATGCAAGCCAAACTAGAATTTTCTTTGACTTTCTCCTGGTGGTGCAAAATACTTTCACTCGTCTTGCTCGGGCTCTGCTCCATGCTAGGCCATTGTGTCTCTTGTTCATACAAGAATCTCGGGCCAACAAACCACCTTGAATTCCCGGTCATGTCTGGCATCTTTGTCTATTTCGTGCCATCGTCTGCAACGTTTTTGCTGGGTGGGCACCCATCGCCAAGATAGCACGTCAGAGTCTTCCAGAATTTCTCCAACTCGCAATGCCACAAATCGATTGTATTTGCGGGCATCTGATCTAATCCAGCATAAAACGTCCTTTGAATCCGTCCAGAAAATACGCTGACATACTGTTACTGAGAGTTCTGGTTCGATGAATTTCGTCAGCCGTAAACTTAAAACAGCAGCCATCAGTTCCATCCGTGGAATTGAGACTGGCTTCAAGGGGGCCACTTGTGTTTTAGCCGCTACCAGGGAGCAGTGGACTATTCCATCCACTTCTGCTCGCAGGTACACACGCTGCATAAGCGTTGATGCTGGCGTCCACAAACGTGTGAAGTTGTACTCGTCTTGCACAACAAACCTTCGGCATGCACCTTGAAATCCTCACTTCGTTGATTTTGGGTAACAGCTTCACCCAAATTTTCCAGTCTTCTTGGTCCTTTTCTTGAAGAGGCTCATCCCAATCCGTTCCTGCTCGCTAGATATTCTGCAAAATAATTTTAGCACGAACAGTGAAAAAGCCAAGCAATCCAAGTGGGTCAAATATTGACATTGACCACACTCAATACAGTTCTTTTGGTCTGATAGTCTTTCGATGCTCTTTCAAGCAAATCCGGCTTGACTACATACGTAAGTTGATTTGTCACGGGCAGCCACCACATGCCTAAAACCTTATTGTGCGTTTTTTCAAGGAATCCCACCTCCCTAGGCACGTCTCCTTCTTGGTTCTTGAGCGCTCTCACTACGCTTGCAGAATTCGAGGTCCAGCGCCTCATGTTGAATCCACCCTCCAAGTGAATTCTCTGCACCTCCATGGCCAACTCCGTCATCTCGTCTTCGGTGTTTGTCGACTCGAGCCAGTCGTCGACAAACGTGTTTCTACAAATGGCCGCAACAGCTCTTGGAGATTCTTTTCTGAACCGTTCTGCGTTGCGATTCTTTATGTAATTAGCTAAGGTCGGCGGGCAGGAAGCCCCGAATGTCATAACCTGCATCACGTACGTTTCTGCCGCTTTAGCCGAATTTCCACTGCGCCATAGAAACTTCTGAGCCGACTAGTCCTCTATGCGCACTCTTACTTGGTGAAACATCTCACTTATGTCACCAGCCACTGCTACTGGTCGCTCCCGAAAACGTATTAGCACGCCAACTAGAGATGCCAATATGTCCGGGCCCTTTAGCAAGACGTCGTTCAATGACGTGCCTTTGACTTTCGCAGCTGCATCCCAGACCAGCCTCGTCTTGTTCTTGTTTGGGTTAGTGACTGTAAATATAGGAAGAAACCATGAACTTTTACCCTTATTTAGCTCACTTTCTGTTAATCTCCGGATGTATCCCTTTTCTTCATTGCTTTGCATAGTGTCCAACATAAAGCTTCTAAGGTCGGTGTCCTTTGCCATTTTCGCTTCTAAACACTGAAGACGCCTCATGGCCATTGAGTATGAATCCGGTAGATCTACTTTGTCGAACCTCCATAACAGTCCAGTTTGCCAACGTTTGTCAATCGGGCAATAACTTGTGGTCGCCTCCATAATCTGCAACGCGCGCTCATCGTCTTTCGATCTTAATGGCTTGCTTGGCACACGTGTTCCCGAAGACTCCATAGCGAAGTGTTCTTTCATTGACGCATCCAAAGCGCGCATGCTCCTCGCTTCATTGCACTCACGTATGTGCAATATGTGTGAGGACGCTGGAGCGGCGTCGCTGTGCCGGCCATACACAGACCAGCCCAATCTACAGCGCCCGCGACCACGTCGTCTCCTTCGGACTCCCGTATCTCCAAAGGCACACAAATTATCCAGACCAATAATTAAGCTTGCTTTACGTTACAGTAACTTAAATTTGTTAAATACTGTAGATGCTTTCTCGTTGTTATCAGTTCGTCGGTAACTGTTTGCGTAGGCAAGTATAGCTTGACACATCGACGACACTCCGACACTCACATACTTGGACGGGCTTTCCGTTTGAGTGACTTGACTGGTCCACTTTAAGCACATTTCTTCGGCCGGGCAATCTAGTCCTAACTGGTCTGCCAGAGTTTCTTCAATCAAAGAGCAAGCGGCTCCCTCGTCCAGTAAGGCATATGTCGCTAAATTTCGCTTCCTTCCGTATAACATGATTGGCATATATCTGAATAAAGCCTTGCTTGTTATATCTCCATGGAATAAAATTGGTGGATTAACTGGTTTATCATTCGTCTCATTCGTCTGCTACTGCGATTTGCTTTCCTTGTAGTCCGATGTCTCGTGGATTAACGAGTGGTGTATCTGCCTGCACCCATCGACACCACAACTTCGTTTACTTTTGCAATTCCGTATCACGTGCTGATCAAAACAACAATAGCAGAGCCTCTTTTGCCGCACGAACTCCTTTCTATGCTTTATGCTCATTTCTCGAAAGAGGCGACAGTCTGCTAGGTTATGACTCCCTGCACATTTGGGACACAGCCTGATGCGTACTTCCACCGTCTTCGTTTCCTGACTAGATCCACTTTGCAATTCGTTGTGCAGAAAAATTCGCTCTTTGCCAAACAACCAATTGTCAAAGATAGACAAGTTAGCGACACATCCAATTAGAAACATTCGTTGTCTTCCCCAATCGAGTTTCAATTCTCCCGGCTACTTCTCGACGAGCTCGCCTAGTAAAGCTGGATCGTGCAGATACTCTTTAATAGTAGTTCTGCACTGCCAAGGCTAGCTGAATAACCGAATCCAAATTATTTAAACGTGCCGCTGGTTCTTCTCTTAGTTTCCTTTGTAGGCTCGAGTGAATAATCTCCGGTCTTCCGTAAAGCATCCGTAACGTACCGATTGCATACGGTACCGTCTCTGGACACATTAGCTTTCCTCTAACGGCATCCCAAGCCGCTTCTTTTAAGCACTTTTGGAGCCGAATAAGATTCTCTTCGTTACTAATTCCACATCTTTCAGTAGATTGTTCGTAGTGGCTTATAAACAATAACCACTCCTCTGGCTTACCGGAAAACACGGTAAGTCTTTGTTCAGTACTTGGCGGGCCGCTATCTGTTCCGATGACAATAAAGTTTTCTTGTGTCCTAAATCCGTAGAGTGCACTCCAGGGCTTAACGTCGAGTGTCCGGTAGCCGGCAGTTGGCTTCCAGGTCCATGCTGCATTCCACCCGCATTACTCATTTGTCCTTGGGTCCACAATCCGTTATGAAGATTAGCTGTATTGGCCAGAAACGGTAGACTCACTCCTTGAATAGTCGATTGCGCCAACCCAGGTACGGACCACGGAGCTGGATCAATTTTACTGGGCCGTTTAATTGCCGTACCGTTTCCTGCGTGACTCTCGAACATTCCATTAAGAATCGTTTGTTGCACTGACAAACCGTCGCCTCTGGATGGCGTTGACATCGTTGCTGTATCAGTTTCTCTGTCACTTGAGACCGCTCCATTCTCAGTCGCCTCAGCGCCGTCTTCCTGACTCTCAGCGCTAAGTTGAACTGGTACTCTATCACTATTGCTCATTGCGTATGTTGCGTAACAATGAGGTTATGTTTGCCTGTTTGCACGTGGTTCACTATCTTCCTCTCTTTTCCTCTCTCAGCGAGCCGGCATGTAATCGTCTGCCGCGGTCGCTCTTACGAAGGAAGCTTCTGAAAGATTCCACGTTCACTATCTCCCTCTCTCTTCCTCTCTCAGCGAGCCGGCATGTAATCGTCTGCCGCGGTCGCCCTCACGAAGGAAGCTTCTGGAAGATTCCACTCCAATCCACGTGGTTCAGAGATATTCAGACTCTGCTAATATCTCTGGAGCCAAAGAAATAAATATTTCAGGATGTAGAAAATGTTCAGGTTGTGACGTGGGACAGCTCCAAAAAAGTTCGCGAGTCGAACATATACCCCGAGCCCTCTAACCAAACAATTAAACGCCGGTTTTGTGTTGTATTGCGCTATATTCAGTTGCACAATTTGTGGGCATATCGATCGGTTAGATCGGTTGGCTCAAATCTTTATTTCAATGTTAATTCGAATTTCTCACATCTTTTTTATATCATCTTACATTTGTGTTTTTCTCTCTTTTCACGTCTTTCCTGCTTGCCTAATTTTCTGTGACTAGCGCGCCGTCATAGCGGGCCGCCGCTCTGTCACCAGTGCAAGCAAAGACAAAGTAAATTTTAACTGTTCTTCTTCGAGTAAGAGAGAATAAAAACCAGGGGCGCGTTGGGTAAGCCTTTCTACTGGCGCAGGGCGGCAATTAGGCCTACACGGCAACAATTTGGTTAACTCAAAGCCTGCTTAAAACAATGGCTGAGACACTTCAGACTTAATTGTCAGAAGGTCTTCACAAGTTTTTTAATTCCACATCTTTCGACTAAATTCTTTCGAGCGACAAAATCCGCCGTTTAGCAACTTCAAATGAAAGCCCAAGGGCATTGGGGCTCGACTTAAACGGCAGCCTCACCTGAAAACGACCCGAAGGTAAAATTTTCAAATTATCAGCGAAATGGTTTTTGCACAGCTGATGCGCTGAAGATAAAAATTTGATGGAGGAAGGCAAATTTTCGATTGTTCAAAATTTCTGCAAGGTCTTGTCAATTGAGCATAAGACTTCGTTTTGATAGCTCAAATTGACTGTCCTCTTCTGAACTGATCCCCCTTCAAAAGAGTACCTCCCGGATACCACCCATCCGAAGATGGTCTTATGAAGGGTTGAAAGTCCTGGACCTTGTTTTACTTGACCTATTAATAAAAGGTCGTGGCTAACGGTGGATGATATGACGAAATGGACTTCAGAATTCCAAATTCGAGACTTTACCACAGTGTGTAACATTTTCTTGACTTGTACATTGGATTCAGCGATCCCAAGCAAGTCGATTGGACGCTCTTCTCTAGGTAACTGCAATTGTTCTTCGGTTATTAAGTTGGACATAGAACAACTATCAAGTAAACCTCTGGCCAGTACGAAATCACCAGGTGTGGAAGGTTGTTCTTCTTGTGAAGGTGATGGTAACGCTCGACCACTGTTGACTGTGTAAATGTGCAACGTATGATGCGAATCGTTGCATACACGACACTTTTTTGCGTTGCACTTAGCGACAGTGTGCCCCTTCAGAAGGCGGTTAATATAAGGGGAGGCGGTTTTTGCAAAATCAAAACGTTGTTTCACCGACAACGCTGATTGCGACAGACAACCAGTAATAGATACTATGGTCGTCGGAATTGCAATATGAACATTTTGGGGACTTTTCGTCAACTTTCTTATTTGCCACAAAACACGAAAAGGTGCTACGATTTAACAACGTCTACCGACTGCTTTGCTGATTCTTCAGCCGACATGTGTTGATGATTCCGACTTAATGGGGCCTCGCATTCTTTCCACGACGGGATAACTAAGTAAATCAAAATGGCATTTAAGATCACTTTTTCGTCTCCAATTGACAAAAAAAGGACATAAATGGCAGTGACAGTGTCAACTAGAATCCTCATCGCTGCAGCTGATGGATGTAACATCTTAAGAAGGCTGAACCGCGCGGAAATATTTTCCATAAAAATGAGGCAGTCGTTGTCATATACTTGTTTAAGGCTTAAGATCGGTGACTTGGAATGCTTTAACAGTTTCTACAGCTTCACCGGAGAGACACGAGATTAAATAATTAAATTTCTCTATCTTGAGAATTGACTTTTCATTATGAACAAGGGTTTCGAAGGACTAGATCGAGCCTTCGGTCTTTGCTCTTTGGTATCGGATGAGTTTTTTATTGCGGACCTAAGTTGTGATTTCGCGGAAATACACAACTCTTATAGCTCTGACCTACACTCATCGTCGGAGTCAAATGTCTCCAGTCAAGTTGGATATCTTAGAGCAGACTCGATATTGGTATTCAACATTTCCAATCGACAAGTCCAAGTCCAAGTCTATTCCAAGTCTATTGCTTGAAACGAAATACTTCTATCTTTTGATTGGTCACTAACGCGTTTTATACTTTTTACGCATTGAGCTCGTTGCTTCTTTGCATCTTTGTAATCTGGGCATCGTCCCAGATGAAGGAGCCATTCTTGCAAGATAAATAATTTAAAAGGACAAACCCGAACCGATTTTAAATTTATTTACTTATACAGAACAAAACAAACTTGCTGAGCCGAAACGAATCTTATAGCTAACTGCAATTTTTTACTTAAATGTATTTTTTTGTTAGGTGTTATGACTCTTTTTTAATACCCTTGCAGAGGGTATTATAAAATTGGTCAGATGTTTGTAACGCTCAGAAGTAGACGATTCCGACGCCATAAATTCTTGATCAGCATGAGAACTGACTTGATATAGCCATGTCAGTCTGTCCGTCCGTCCGTCGATGAAATTTTTTTTTGTGTACTTTTTTTTTCCCGGGTAAGATAAAGTATGAAATTTGTTAGGTTCGGACCACTATATCATAAGCTCTAGAAGAAACATTTTTGCAAAAATTGCAGTATCCCCATGAAATTATAACCAATATAATAGTAGTAGATGTAAAATCTCAGATCCCAAAATTTGAATCTGATTGGATAAATAGAACACAAGTTACAGTCTATATAAATCGGTTCAACCGCTTCCGGCAGCGCTGCTTGCTGCCTACTACGTCATCATCAAAGCAACAGAGCACACGGATACACACACAGACGCAACGCAACACAACATGAACTGTATGTGTATGCGTGCAGTGCTTAGGGAATGATGGAAGAAGAAGAAAAAATTGTAGTTGTTTTATTTGTGTATTGATGAGTTGAGTTGCAAGGAAAGAAATTTCAAAAAGTAAAAATATTATTGCCAAAGACTGCAAGGGTATATATAGCTTCTTTGATATTTTAAAGTTGAGATTTGTTTTCCATTTTAAAATTTGTATAGCATTTACTTATTTATAGTGCTTTAATCAATGTTAACTTGTACTATTATTTTTGTTTTTATTTTAATAAATTAAAATAATAATATACAAATATTTAAAAATAAAAAATTTAAAAATATATTTTACAGCGAACGAGTTTTTATTGACAATCAGCAACTATGATTTTAACCGAGAAGATACATAGGGTATTTATGATCAATAAAACCAAGAACACATATATTCCCTACTAGTTTGACCGAAATCTAGGGTATTTTATCCAAACGAAACAAAAAATGTGTATTACCCACCAAATTGGCGGAAATATAGGGTATTTGACAAATATAGGGTATTGATGAAAAAAAGTATATACCTTATCAGTCTGTTGGTTTCTAGGGTCACCGGCGGAAAGCGTGCCAACGATGCAAGCACAACAACACAACTACGAAATCAAACGGAACATCAAATCTCTCTTTGTATGTATCTATATGTGCATGTGCAATGCGAGCCAACTAAACTGTAAGCATGTACTAAACTGTAAGCATGTACCAGATTTCCAACGAGGGGAGAGTGGGGCGACAAAAGCGTTTTTTTTGTGCTTGGCAACAAGACAAAAATTTCCATTTTTTTTGACTGCAAACACCAACGAATAATTTTTATGGTAGTATCTTATTCAAAAAAATTGGAATCTAACGATTTAAAAATTCACTTATTAACAATGCAAAGGTAAAAGTAGACCACAAATTAGGTAAAGCGGTTCATTTGTTAGTAAATATTTACATAAAACATGTGCATGCATTTGTTATTGAAAAGCTCAACTATGCATGTACTTTCTGTGCAAGAAATTGAAAGCCTGTGCTCAAGATGGTCAGCACAATTACCAAAGGGAATTTTTCGATTTAGGCTCTTTCAATTGTTAGCACTTTACCTGGGACTTGATCTCCGGTTTAAAATCAACTTATCTCCTTGTTCTACATCGAGTCTTTCGTCGAATTAAACAAGGTAATGAACAGTTCCAGACAAGACAATTAATTTCAGACGCGGGGAGTTTCTTTGGCTTTTATTTGCACTCCGACGCGACGCACAATTAAATTGGCAATAGATTTATTACCAAATTTACCAACAACAGTGACCGTTATTATTTTATGTATATGTAAATATATGTATGTATGTATCAACCTCACAAAAAAAAATTTAACAAAAGAATAACGGTTCACTTCAATTATCTTTGCACTGTTTAAATTTTCACTGTCACCTAACTTGTCCCTGCTCGGGTGCCATGAAAAATCATAAGAGTCTTTATGATTATTAATTTAAGTATATAACTGGACCGTTAATTGCCATGATTTTCGAAATTTTCGGCTCGCACCCAACTCCAGCATCAAACATTAAGCGACGACACGAACAATGCACTAGCGCTTATCTGCGCTAACGATCGTGTAGAACCATCTTATAGACTCCGCGTAGAAGCGAGAAAAATAAAAAAACAGCTATATCGGACGGTGGTTCGATTCTTGATTTGGAAGAGAAATCGTGCATGGGGTGTACTGTGACTGTTCTCCTTCGATGACGACCGTCAAAAATTGGTTCAACGAGTTTCAACGCTGTCGTACTTTTTGATGAGCCAGAGAAAGCTGTCGGCGCAATGGGTGCCGCGTTTGCTTATTCCGGATAACAAGCGCAACCGTACGATGAAATCAGACCATTGTTTAACGCTGGTTAAACGCAATCCGAAGGAGTTTTTACGTCGTTTTGTAACTGTCGACGAAACTTTAATCCACTGGTACACACCAGAGACCAAGGCGAATCTTCTTCGAAGAAGGCAAAGACTGTCCTATCAGCCGTTTTCTGGGATTCACAAGGTGTGATCTACATCGACTACCTGGAGAAAGGCAAAGCAGTCACAGTGGCCTATTATTCTGAATTATTGACCCGATTTGACACTGAATTAAAGAAAAAACGGCTCTTTTTTTCGAAGAAAAAAGTGTTCTTTTAGGAGCGACAACTTCTTGTTTGCAAACTTGAAAAAGTCACTCGCCGGGCAGAAATTTGGGGTAAAAAAGTTGGAGCATCGCCAGCGATCCAGATCAAGTATATCTACCTTAAAGGAGACTATGCTGAGAAATAAATCGACACTTCTCCAAAACTTTCGTTTTTCATTTGTAGGCTATGTTTATATCGGACTGCCCTCGTATAATTAGTGTCACCAGACAGTTTATAAATATACTGATTCAGCCCAGGGCGAGCAACGTTATGCTCTACCCCTGGTGTTATCGATAAGTGAAGAAGAAGTAGTTGGAAAAACTTAATCGAAAAGAAAGGTTGTGAACGAATAAGCTCCTACGATCGGTGGTAACTAACGGCCATCACGAACGAATCCAACGGCATCGATTTGCAAACGCACTTTTATTTCTGCAAGGTCTTGTCAATTGAGCATAAGACTTCGTTTTGATAGCTCAAATTGACTGTCCTCTTATGAACTGATCCCACTTCAAGAGAGTACCTCCCGGATACCACCTATCCGAAGATGGTCTTATGAAGGGTTGAAAGTCCTGGACCTTGTTTTACTTCACCTATTAATAAAAGGTCGTGGCTAATGGTGGATGATATGACGAAATGGACTTCAGAATTCCAAAATTCAAGGATACCTCACTGCGATTTACTCGAGACTTTACCACAGTGTGTAACATTTTCTTGACTTGTACATTGGATTCAGCGATCCCAAGCAAGTCGATTGGACGCTCTTCTCTAGGTAACTGCAATTGTTCTTCGGTTATTAAGTTGGACATAGAACAACTATCAAGTAAACCTCTGGCCAGTACGAAATCACCAGGTGTGGAAGGTTGTTCTTCTTGTGAAGGTGATGGTAACGCTCGACCACTGTTGACTGTGTAAATGTGCAACGTATGATTCGAATCGTTGCATACACGACACTTTTTTGCGTTGCACTTAGCGACAGTGTGCCCCTTCAGAAGGCGGTTAATATAAGGGGAGGCGGTTTTTGCAAAATCAAAACGTTGTTTCACCGACAACGCTGATTGCGACAGACAACCAGTAATAGATACTATGGTCTTCGGAATTGCAATATGAACATTTTGGGGACTTTTCGTCAACTTTCTTATTTAATGGGGCCTCGCATTTTTTCCACGACGGGATAACTAAGTAAATCAAAATGGCATTTAAGATTACTTTTTCGTCTCCAATTGACAAAAAAAGGACATAAATGGCAGTGACAGTGTCAACTAGAATCCTCATCGCTGCAGCTGATGGATGTAAAATCTTAAGAAGGCTGAACCGCGCGGAAATATTTTCCATAAAAATGAGGCAGTCGTTGTCATATACTTGTTTAAGGCTTAAGATCGGTGACTTGGAATGCTTTAACAGTTTCTACAGCTTCACCGGAGAGACACGAGATTAAATAATAAATTTCTCTATCTTGAGAATTGACTTTTCATTATGAACAAGGGTTTCAAAGGACTAGATCGAGCCTTCGGTCTTTGCTCTTTGGTATCGGATGAGTTTTTTATTGCGGACCTAAGTTGTGATTTCGCGGAAATACACAACTCTTATAGCTCTGACCTACACATATCGTCGGAGTCAAATGTCTCCACTCAAGTTGGATATCTTAGAGCAGACTCGATATTGGTATTCAACATTTCCAATCGACAATCCAAGTCTATTGCTTGAAACGAAATACTTCTATCTTTTGATTGGTCACTAACGCGTTTTATACTTTTTACGCATTGAGCTCGTCGCTTCTTTGCATCTTTGTAATCTTTGGGGATCGTCCCAGATGAAGGAGCCATTCTTGCAAGATAAATAATTTAAAAGGACAAACCCGAACCGATTTTAAATTTATTTACTTATACAGAACAAAACAAACTTGCTGAGCCGAAACGAATCTTATAGCTAACTGCAATTTTTTACTTAAATGTATTTTTTTGTTAGGTGTTATGACTCTTTTTTAATACCCTTGCAGGGAGTATTATAAAATTGGTCAGATGTTTGTAACGCTCAGAAGGAGACGATTCCGACGCCATAAATTCTTGATCAGCATGAGAACTGACTTGATATAGCCATGTCAGTCTGTCCGTCCGTCCGTCGATGAAATTTTTTTTTGTGTACTTTTTTTTTCCCGGGTAAGATAAAGTATGAAATTTGTCAGGTTCGGACCACTATATCATAAGCTCTAGAAGAAACATTTTTGCAAAAATTGCAGTATCCCCACGAAATTATAACCAATATAATAGTAGTAGATGTAAAATCTCAGATCCCAAAATTTGAATCTGATTGGATAAATAGAACACAAGTTACAGTCGATATAAATCGGTTCAACCGCTTCCGGCAGCGCTGCTTGCTGCCTACTACGTCATCATCAAAGCAACAGAGCACACGGATACACACACAGACGCAACGCAACATGAACTGTATGTGTATGCGTGCCGTGCTTAGGGAATGATGGAAGAAGAAGAAAAAATTGTAGTTGTTTTATTTGTGTATTGATGAGTTGAGTTGCAAGGAAAGAAATTTCAAAAAGTAAAAATATTATTGCCAAAGACTGCAAGGATATATATAGCTTCTTTGATATTTTTAAGTTGAGATTTGGTTTTCCATTTTAAAATTTGTATAGCATTTACTTATTTATAGTGCTTTAATCAATGTTAACTTGTACTAATATTTTTGTTTTTAAAAAATTTGTTTGAGCGGGGCTTCAGGTCAATCTTACTGATTTATTTGTAAGATTTTAAATCATAGGCAGCACAAAAGGTGAGCAGGTTGTCTGTATAGCTATTTCAAGAACCACCAAGTTCTATCATCAGCAGACTTCGCTAAAGAATCCACAATTGTAATGGCCATACCATATCTTCAACACTAAAACTAGTTGGGAATTACATTGCCAATTAAATGAAGCGAAAAAAGAACGGCAAAGCTTGCAACTGCAGATTCCACCTTTTTTGTGTGCATACCCATGGGCGCCAGCTGAATTAGTGTAAAGGGCTTCGCCTTAACCAACTAATCGTCGCGCCCAAATATTTTGTAATAGTATATTGTACTATATGCAAAAAAGAGGGTTTTTTACAGCAAGTGTAAAACGGCGGGCCTTCCGTTTTTGGTATTTGTCTAGATTTCGACCTTATTGAAGTTAATCAAAAAATTTGTTTGAGCGGGGCTTCAGGTCAATCTTACTGATTTATTTGTTTGTGCTGCCTATGATTTAAAATCTTACAAATAAATCAGTAAGATTGACCTGAAGCCCCGCTCAAACAAATTTTTTGATTAACTTTAATAAGGTCGAAATCTTGACAAATTTTTGTTTTTATTTAAAAAATAAAAAATTTAAAAATATATTTTACAGCGAACGAGTTTTTATTGACAATCAGCAACTATGATTTCAACCGAGAAGATACATAGGGTATTTATGATCAATAAAACCAAGAACACATATATACCCTACCAGTTTTACCGAAATCTAGGGTATTTTATCCAAACGAAACGAAAAATGTGTATTACCCACCAAATTGGCGGAAATATAGGGTATTTGACAAATATAGGGTATTGATGAAAAAAAGTATATACCTTATCAGTTTGTTGGTTTCTAGGGTCACCGGCGGTAAGCGTGCCAACGATGCAAGCACAACAACACAACTACGAAATCAAACGGAACATCAAATCTCTTTTTGTATGTATCTATATGTGCATGTGCAATGCGAGCCAACTAAACTGTAAGCATGTACTAAACTGTAAGCATGTACCAGATTTCCAACGAGGGGAGAGTGGGGCGACAAAAGCGTTTTTTTTGTGCTTGGCAACAAGAAAAAAATTTTTATTTTTTTTTTACTGCAAACACCAACCAATAATTTTTATGGTAGTATCTTATTCAAAAAAATTGGAATCTAACGACTATCGTCGGCTTAACAGTATCACGGTCACAATTCCATTTCCTATGCCAAACATGGAACAGCAATTTGTACAGCTAGCTGGAAACGTCTATTTTACGCAACTTGATTTACGTATGGGTTATCATTAAATCGAGATAAGTGAATTGTCCAAACAGTACACGGCGTTTGTTACAGAATACAACAGAATACCTTTTGGACTCGTTAACGCTCCGGCAGTCTTTCTATCGGTAATGAACCAAATCATAAAACGTATGGAACTAGGTGAGGTACTCGCATATTTAGATGACGTAATAGTCCCAAATAAGACCTTTGAATCTGGTATGCAACGAATTAAAAAGTTTTTATTGATCTTACAAGACAGTGGCTTAACCCTACGGTACGACAAATGCAAGTTTCTGCAATCGGAAATTACGTTCTTGGGCCTCATAATCAATAAAGATGGAATAAAACCTGGCGAATGTAAAGTAAGCGCAATTAAAAATTTTAAAATTCCTACAAACGTAAGAGAATTTATTTTCTTTCTTCAGAAAATTTATTTTATTTTTTATTTTAATTTATTCTACGTAAAACGGAGGCGAATACATTTCAGTAGTAGAAACACTCCAAAGGTTCGGAGTGTACCTTTTGGGAAAATCATTCCGTCTGATGACCGATTGCTCCGCTATTGCCAAGGTTAAAACGAATAAAGAACTCATTCCACAGGTGGCGCGCGGTAAATTAAAATAATGGATTACGACTGTGAATTTGTTCATCGATATGGAAGCAAAATGGCTCATGTAGATGCCTTGAGCCGTGCTCAAAATTTACCCCCGGAAAAATTACTAGATGAATTTGTTCGGACCATAATTTCGGAAATCGACGACTGGTTGTTAACAATGCAACTACAGGATAAAATACTTGCGGAAATAATCGCAGTGCTGAAGGGAAAGCGTCACAGTGATCAACTGAAGCAACTACGTACTGATTATGTCATTGAAAATCATCGCCTTTATCGAAAAGCGGAAAACATTATTGCGTTTGTTGTACCAAAGGCATTTGGCGCGTTGTTAAAAGTTGCCATTATGATTTCAGACACTTCGGTCTTGATAAAACCATTGAGAGGATTCAAAAACGATTTTGGTTTCCAAAGATGAGGAAATACGAGAAGGACTACATCTCTACATGCATCCAATGCTGCTACTATAAGTCTAAAGGAGGAAAGGCTGAAGGTTGCATGCATTACAACCATGTTCCACCGGTCCCTTTTCGTCAACATCACGCGGATCATTTGGGTGCTTTCATTCGAAGCAAACGCGGAAATACTCATATACTGGCTATATCTGATCCATTCAGTAAATTTCTAATTGTAAAAGCCCTTAAAAGTACAGAAACATTACCTGTTCTGCAACGCTAAACGAAATTTCTAGTTACTTTGGCTTGCTAAATTTTATTATAACAGACCGTGGAACAGCGTTTACGTCAAAATTATTTGAGGATTACTGTAAGCACAACCATATGCAACACCTTAAGACCGCTGTACGAACACTCCGGGCAAATGGTCAAGTGGAACGCGCTAATCAAATAATTCTGAATTATATACGAACGATGAACGAAAATCCAAAGGATTGGGATCTGACTCTTCATAACCTTCAATGGACCGTCAACTCGCAGAAAAACAGCACCACTGGATTCAGCCCAATTGATCTCGTATTTAATTTCAATGCTATTGATGTCGTGCAGAACAACCTTACTGCAGCGATACACGCAGACCTGGATAAGCCATACTCCAACGAAACCGTCACCGAAAATCCAAGTCAAGCCGCAACCAATATGGCATCAGAGAGAGCTAAATGGAAGAAACGTTTTGATGCCAAGCACTCTAACCCCTTTGTTTATTCCACAGGTAATCTTGTAGTAATCGAGAACGAACCAGCCGCGACAGGCGAATCACGTAAACTGGAACCACGATACCGAGGTCCCTATGAAGTCGTCAAAGTCCTTGGAAACGATCGTTATGTAATCAAAGATATCCCCGGCATACAGATTGCAGGACGTAAATACTGTTCTGTATACTCCTCGGATAAGATGAAACCCTGGTGTTCAAATATTCCTGAATTGGATGTATCTAACGACAAAGATACTCGAATCGAGGGCGATCCGAATGCAGGATTAGCCGAGCTGTCACCAGACAGTTTATAAATATACTGATTCAGCACTGGACGAGTGACGTTATGCTCTACCCCTGGTGTTATCGATAAGTGAAGAAGAAGTAGTTGGCAAAACGTACACGAGAAGAAAGGTTGCGAACGAATAATCTCCTACGATCGGTGGTAACGAATGGCCATCACGAACGAGTCCAACGGCATCGCTTTGCAAAAGTACTTTTATTGTTAAGTATCAATTAAATAATAAACTTATATTAATTATCTACCTAAACGTACGAGTCTGGCATTTCTATTGTTCCCGTAAGCCGCACTCCCCGCCGAAGCCTTCCTGACAGCTTCTCTATCGACAATCTTCCACTGGGAAACGTGATTTAAAACCGACATTCTCAGAAGTGGGTTTTAGTAGGTGACATTAGTAATATATAATACTTTTGTAAGGAATCTCTGGCTGGGAATAGATCTCAGTCTCCAGAATCCCGTCTACAGAAAATTTATTTAAATCTGAAGACCTTGAAAGGATCGCAAGTAAAGTGGAAGACACATGAAGGGGGAGGGTGAAGAGAAACTGCAACGACTGATCTTCACTGCCAAGCGAAGTCCCGCTTAGGACGTACATAGGTTAGTTTAACAATGTGCGTTGATTATCGGCAAAGTATAACAAAAGTGAAGTAAGTCATCTCGTCGACTTTGGAATACCATGCACCTGGTGAAACAAATTTGAGGTTATTAGTAGGCAGAATGAGGGTGAGTTTTCGGTAGCGAGAATGATAATAGAATTTGACGAAATCATTAAGTACGTGACCACAGCAGAGTGAGAGTCAATAGTGCAAAGGAACCAAAAGAAAAAAAAAGGACGTCAGCAGCCAGGATGCAATCCAGGGCAAGGATCGATAGTCAGGTGAGCTCAATTCTTAGGTCCCTTAACATTTCATGTGCGGGATTGTAGGGACATTTTATACGGAGAAATTATTGTGTAAAATTAAGAAATTATTAATAAATCAAAAATGCTTAAGAATTTGGAACTCCACGTTTCTATACCATGCACCCATAGGGTAAAATGGTATATTAAATTCGCCCAAATGTATATAACAGGCAGAAGGAAGCTCTTCCGACCCCATAAAGTATATATATTCTTCATTAGCATTAACATCCGAGACGATCTAACCATGTCCGTCCGTCCGTCCGAATACAAAGAGAAATACAGTTAACTTCGTATTGAGTAATTTTTATTGTGCCCCACATGGGCGTAGCTTAAATCTAAAATAGGCCCCACATGGGTGTAGTTTAAATCTAAAATGGGCCCCACATAGGCGTAGTGTAAATCAAAGAAATTATTGAAACAAAACAAGGAAATACAAGGTGACGCCAGGTTATGCCCTAGGTTGTGAGTCCTCACACTTTGCATATTTAATGATTTTAAATAGCCCCATAATACATTCATATACACCTACCCCCATGTATTAATATAGTTCAATGAATGTACATATGTACATATGTCTATAGGCATCTCTTCAGTAGCGTTTTAAATAAATTATATGAAATATTGTATGCATGTGTGTGAATATGTATGTATGTATATACATTTAAGTACAAACAAACATCTATGAAAAAATTTTATGTTAAATAACAGCATATGTTTGTGTATGTGCAAACATAGTTTGGCAAGAAAGTGTTTACACACAGGGAAAACATTAAAATTTTTAGCTTTGAAGCGAAAAAAAAGCAGTTAAAATATGATTGTCCAATTTTTTTTTAATGAAAATAGGTAAACTAAACTATAAACTTATTAATAAGTGAAAAAAAATTAACAATATGTTTCAATAAACAAAAGAAAATAACAAAAAACAAAAAAAGGAACAAAAAGTAACTGCCAAGAAAGTGTTTACACATCTCGCTTTTTCGTTTCTTTTTGTCGCATATTCTAAATTTACCGTTGTTTCCCGGAATTTTCCGATCGACAACTATGACTGCTTCAATTTTTTGTGTGGTTTCATTATTAGTTGGCACAATTACACACAATGTATGTATATTTTTATGTTAGCAAGATTGATGCCATCGAAAATATTATACAAAATCTATCTTTCACACTTTGATCTTTGCAACGAAACTTCTAGCCAGATGTGGCAATGATTTTGGCTCTGAAAATTTACTTAAACTTTGTTTCTTTCTGTTTGTTTTTTTCTAGTGAATGACAAATTACAACAGCAGCTGTTATCGATTATACCACATCCATTCGATGTGTCAATCGTTTCCCTCAGATGTATTTTGTGGTATTCGGGGATAATATTGGTACAGTATATTTTCCGCCAAATGTTGTCGGGTGGAAAGAGAGTTGTATATTCTGTTGACCAACGTTGGCTATAATATTGATACATACATACATATGTGTCATATCTGAAATTTAGACAATAAGAAGCATTAAAAATGTTTTAACTGCTATTAATGCAAATAAAACATAAATATTTGAAAATTTGTGTAAAACCTACAAAGCGTAATGCGTAAACTAATAACTGAGTCGAGTGATATTTGACCATGAGTGCATCCACTGAACAAAGAGAACAGTAAAAACATAGTTTAATATTATTGTATGTTTGTTATCTGTCTACAAATTGAATATTAATAGTGAAAAGAAGAACACTAGTTTGTATCTATGCCTCAAAGTTGTTATAGACCCTTAAATTGTCTCTAAGGGGTAGCAATTGATAAAGAGATTATAAAACACCCCGGTAAGTATATGATCTATGCTAAGCTGTCGGCAAAGCTAATTACAATGTACATTTTGTATGTATATGTACATATGTTCAAATGTGCTTTACAAATGGACATACATATGTACATATACGATAAAATGTATGTACATACATACATAAACATGCATATGTATGTACATATGTATGTGTACCAACAATTGAATGTGATGAATATAAAAACTTCTGTGTTGTTGAAATCGAGCATATTTAAATAAATACAATAATAACGTAGTCGATCTCTTTCACTCCTTATCTTTTTTAAAGCGAATTTTTACCTCCTTAGCTAGAATTAAACAAACATATGTATGTACATACATACATGTACATATTAGAGAGCTGCATGAATGGAAGCAAAGTTAAAGTCAAATGAATCCATATGGTGTATATGTATGTATATACGAGATTTGATTTCGAATTACCTCTTCCGGGCGGATGTTGCATGCGTCTGGTGCGACGCTTTATGAGGTAATCCTTAGTGGTACTGCAGTGGCAGGGAACAGTGATTTCACTATTTGTTGGATTCTCCTGGTGTAGCTGGTTTAGCAGCTTTAAATTTTCTCATCGTCACTTGGTGTACAGGGCCTTTTACGTCATTTTTGACGGCGTAGCAAAGTTCGAGAAAGCATTTTTTTTTTTGTTGCTTTCCTTGATAGCAATTTTAGTTCGCATATCCTGGATTAAAACTCCAACTATAGGCTAGTACGGCCATCATCAGTTTGGCACACTTGTTTGCGTCGCCAGTTAGTTGCGGGAACTCCAATGAGGCCTCAAACTCAGTGGTGTTTCCACTCAGTACATTTTCACGATTTTCCGTGCAGTTGCATTGTTGGCGAAATGTCTGCCGAATGTGCGTATTATGGCCAAGTGGTCGCTGGCTGTGAAGTGGCTTCACAGTTTCCATTCTGCTTGCTGGGCCAACTGTCTGCTTGCAAAAGTCACTCCAAAAGTCACTTCACTACGGATCCGCTCGATGGAAAGTATGCTCTGAGCCAGAATTCAGCAATACCAAATCCAAAGCTGCGAACGCCTCCAGCAAAAAGACATTAAAATCACCGGCAACGTAGACCGTGACCCATTGTCTAGCAAAATCAAAACCATGTTTTAGCCGTCCACCAAGCGAACCACCAAGTTCTATCATTAGCAGACTTCGCTAAAGAATCCAGGGTTGTAATGACCTTACCATATCTTCAACGCTAAAAGTAGTTGGGAATCCAAACTACATTTTTTATGTGCATGTCCCTTGGGCGCCATCATAATTAGTATAAAGAACTTCGCCTTTGCTGTACACTGCAGACTTACCAACGAGTTTAGGACTTACAACGTCCACTTTTGCCGATGACACGGCAATCCTTAGCAGATCCAAATGCCCAATACAAGCCTCTGCAAAACTAGAGGAACACCTTAAGGTGGTAGAGGAATGGCCAGCAACCTGGCGTATCCGGGTCAACGAGCAGAAATGCAAACATGTTACATTTACGCTTAACAGAAGAAACTGTCCAGCTCTAATGCTAAACAACGTACCAGTTCCTCAAGCCGTGGATGTCACTTACCTTGGCATCCACCTAGACAGAAGACTAACTTGGCGCAAGCACATCGAAGCAAAAAAGTCACAGCTTAAACTGAAAGCGAGTAGCCTACATTGGATCATCAATGCTCGGTCCCCTCTACGTCTGGAGTATAAAGTCCTCCTATACAACTCCGTACTGAAACCCATCTGGACTTACGGAGCCGTACTATGGGGAAATGCAAGTACCAGCAATGTCGATATTATACAAAGAGCGCAGTCGAAGATTTTAAGATCAATCACGGGGGCCCCGTGGTATATACGAAACGACAACATTCAAAATGATCTAAATATACCTAGTATATAGGTATACTATATACTAAGTATTCTGCGAAACTGGATGCACACCCAAATGTTCTTGCCAATTCCCTTACGCGAACTAATGATAGAACTCGTCTTAAAAGAAATGACAGACCAACCCAATAACAAGTGATTAGGGCCGCCTGCAATATCCCCAGGATTTATCTTAAGTACTAGTCTAAGAAAAATATCTCAAACTTGTTGTTAGGCTCTAATTTAAGAGTGGATTCAATAAATATATATTAAACGTTAAAAAAAAAAAAAAAATCTTCGCCTTAAACAACTAACCGTCACGCCCAAATATTTTTGTTATGGTATATTATACTATATTCAAAAAAGAGGTTTTACAACATGTGTAATAAAAAAAAGCCAAAGATCAGCAGCAGAGCAACGACACAGTGGCAAAGAAGTCAGCAGCAGTGTGGCGACATCGTTGCAAAGACGAGAGATGGATGGTTGCAGGTGCCTACAAGAGGAGAAGAAAGAGATGAACGAAGGCGAGGCGGATTTAAGGTGACAGCGAACCATCAACGATAAGATAGGATCATCAGATAAGACCGAAAAAGTTACGTTAATTTTACAAATTTTTTTTTTTGTCGTTTTTCACATTTTTGTGTTTATTCCCACAAATTTGGCGGTTCACAAAAAAAGCATTGTTCCGTTTAGTTGCGAAAAAAGCAAGTCAAAAGTTGACAAATCTGTTAGTAGTAAGTCTAATTAATCAGATTATTATGATGTACTATAATTTGCGTCAAGTAACGCTAAAAATTTTATGTTAGTCGAAAGAGGAACACATTACTCAACGGAGAAGACGGAGTGGATCCAAAACCTGACCTACATTAAAAAAAAAAAAACAAAAACCGAAATACGTGGCGTAAAAAGTGCAAAAACGGTTTCTGATGACTGGCACATTGTTCGATACAGCAGATCCAATCCGTTTGCATCTTCTAATTTAGTCAAACATGATCTAATCCTGGCATTAAGGTATGTCACTTGTCGGCGTAGACTCCTAGAACAATAGATAAACGCGCGAAGTCTGAGGAAAGTCCCTCTATTGACTTCGAAGCATGCAAAAGTCAAAAAATATAAAACAGAAGAAAATTATATATCGATCCCAAAATGAGAATATTCAGATAGCAATGGTTGAATTAGATAATGATTATCTAATAATGTGGTCATAGATTCCGATAACAAATAGTCTGAATACATAATACAAAAAGGGCAGAAATGGCTATCGAATAAAAGAAAGGTCTTGGAGCGGCGCCAATAAAAATGTTCATAAAGGGACAACATTTTAACCACTCAAGCTCTCTCATTTTCAGCTCTCAGCGATATTTAAAAATAGAGGAACAAAGATCACATTGGATCAATTTGAAAAGTAGAAATAGTTTGTTTTTTAAATTTTCCATATAAAAATGATGGAAGCCAGCACAGTAATACACATCAGGAGTGGGTAGATATTCCCAAACAGAGACTGTAAGGCATTAGACGATATAAGTAGTCAATAGATATAGTATATATATATAGTAAATATAGTATATTTTTATAAATATATCATAAAAACCAATAGTAGCCAATTTAGTAATTCATACGGCAGAGTTGGAAAGAATTGGAAGTCAGTAACAATCGTTAAAGAACATCACCAGGAACATTAGGAACGCAGATTCCAAAACGTCGCATTCGGTAGCGCTTTGTACAATGTTTAAGATTAAGATTCATTTGATTGATTTGGCTTCACCAATTCAGATAAATAGAACGAAATTAGGTCATGAAAAAAAAATAATGTCAAGTTTACTCAAAACCAAAACAAAAATCTACACGCTGTGGTAAACATTTAAGAATATAACCACACCACCGAACATAAAGTAGAAATATTTTCAACGCCCCAAAACGTGGGTTATTAGAAACAGTATTATTAAGAACATTTGTCGTCTTCTAGATTCTAAGATTTCACATACAGTGACTCAACTTTTTGATCACGTAACTATACCTAAGTTCAATTACAAAGAAAAACTTTAATAAGTCATTTAAGTCTTTCATGAAGTTTTTCTGTTTTTTTGAAAGTATTGATATTTTAGGTGTTCAATTTTTGGTCAGTAAACCATCGGTTTAACTCTATTTGAAGCATGCCTGTGGCTAGGAATGTGTAGAAAATTATCCTCCGGGGTTACTTTTCTCCTATTATTCCCTCTATTACTGAATTTAAGGTCCAAAATTGAAATATTCTGGGGGCATTCAATCCGACATCAATTTTTCAACCCTCTCCAACTTTATCAGACGCCATAGAGTCCCATAACCGAAGCTATCGCTAGCTGAGTTTTACTTGAATTTGAATAGAAGACGCTCCAACATCTGACTTGTTTTTTAAATTCATTGAACCAACTGATTTTATTTTGTCTGTAAAAAACTAAAGTTCTTGTATTTTTTCCAAAATAAAGCTGAGATTTTTTCTTTTAATCCTAAAGAAACCTTCGTGGTAAGCGGTAAGTCAGCGGTAAGCTTTTTAATTCTGCAAGTAATTTCAGGTTAGTTTAGAGATTTCTTATAACTAATAATTGTACAATCTCATTTCACTCAGGGAGGGATCTCACAGTAGGCTGCTGGCAGCGCTGCCGGATAGCGCTGCAAAAATTAATATTTTCGTGATAGTGTTTGGTAAAAATGACAATTATATGCAATCCATAGGGAATCACTCACAAATTCTGAATTTTTGGAATCGGGTAAGATTCATAGATGCTAGAGACGCCCAAAGTTGAGAAAATTTTAGTAAATGGGAATAAAAAAAAACTTTTACAAAAATATTGGCCGATTTCAACAATAAGCCATATGACTAGAGAAACCTCGTCTAAAAAACATGCCACAGGAGGTATAGGAAAGAAGGTCGCACACAGTTTTGCCTGTGGCTTGTTTGTAATTAATTGATAACATTGCTTAATGTTGTTTTGTTAATACTATCTGATTATATACAGTTGTGTTCAAAAATATAGTAGCGCATCACCTTGCAACATTTAAATTAATTTTTCGACATGTTAAGCGTTAAAAATTAAATTTTTTTTTCATATTCTTCAAAGAATGGGATATAAAGATGAGAATAGGATAAGATTCCGTTTGTTTTATATTGTTTTTTATAATTTTTTTATGACTTTTGCCAAATACACCAAAAAGTGCCTGTTCATAATTATAGTAGTGGTTACAAAGGAGGCAAAAAAACAACAGTTTAATTTAATTCAAAAGTGATTTTTTGAGTTCTTCTCACTTAATAATGTCTAATACTTTGTTGTATAGCCTTTTTTTTAAATACCGACATCGCATCGGCGGATCATCGAACCGATAAGGTCCTGCCAAGGGTTCAAGGGCATTTGCGACCATGCTTTTCAACTATTTGCCAAAGCCCAGTTTTTTTTGATGGATTTGATGTTGCCACAACCCGCCTAACATCTCGCCATAAGGTCTTGATCGGATTAAGATCTGGGGACTGAGGTGGCCGTAACATAACATCGATATTTTGGATGCGAACCAATCTTTCTGGTATGTTTCGGATCGTTATCCTGTTGAAATGTCCATTTTATAGTCATTTCCCAACTGGAACATGGTAGCATTGTATTTCCTAATATATCTACATAAACATATCTATCCATAATTCCGTTTCCCACATGGGTAGGGCCAGCGAAGTTGTAAGAAAAGCATGCATTTATCATTATGCATATGCCACGATGCCTAATTGTTGTTTTGTAAGATTATTTTCGGATTGCAAAATAGTTTTATTTGACGAGAAAGGCTCTAGGAAGTATGTACGATGTTCACCAAACACCTAATATAATCCTAGGTACACCCAAAACAACAATTAGGCATCGTGGCATATGCATAATGATAAATGCATGCTTTTCTTACAACTTCGCTGGCCCTACCCATGTGGGAAACGGAATTATGGATAGATATGCTTATGTAGATATATTAGGAAATACAATACTACCATGTTCCAGTTGGGAAATGACTATAAAATGGACATTTCAACAGGATAACGATCCGAAACATACCAGAAAGATTGGTTTGCATCCAAAATATCGATGTTATGTTACGGCCACCTCAGTCCCCAGATCTTAATCCGATCAAGACCTTATGGGGAGATGTTAGGCGGGTTGTGGCAACATCAAATCCATCAAAAAAAACTGGGCTTTGGCAAATAGTTGAAAAGCATGGTCGCAAATGCCCTTGAACCCTTGGCAGGACCTTATCGGTTCGATGATCCGCCGATGCGATGTCGGTATTTAAAAAAAAGGCTATACAACAAAGTATTAGACATTATTAAGTGAGAAGAACTCAAAAAATCACTTTTGAATTAAATTAAACTGTTGTTTTTTTGCCTCCTTTGTAACCACTACTATAATTATGAACAGGCACTTTTTGGTGTATTTGGCAAAAGTCATAAAAAAATTATAAAAAACAATATAAAACAAACGGAATCTTATCCTATTCTCATCTTTATATCCCATTCTTTGAAGAATATAAAAAAAAAAATTTAATTTTTAACGCTTAACATGTCGAAAAATTAATTTAAATGTTGCAAGGTGATGCGCTACTATATATATGCCTTTTCACAATGTTTCATTGCTAATTACCTGCTTTGAATAAAATGACTTATATTTAAGTTGATGAAAATTTGGGCATAGTTCCAGGTTGGGCCTTTTTATTTCCGTTTATATAATTGGATGTAAATATTTTGTTTTTTACCTAATAGTAAAAAAAGGGTTCTTCTACCTAGTTAATTCAAAAAATATAATATGAAGTGCCAAATATCCCACTTAATTTCGGACTGAACAGTATTTTTCAATATACACTCATACACAAATAAATTAAAAAAATTTTGAATTTTACTGAATACATTTAGTATTGTGATTATTCACAATTATTTTTAATAAGTTGTTCCATATTCGTGGGCATAGACGACTTTGTTTATCTGCAGACCCAAGACACACTTGACGTCAAAAACGCATTTAATTTTGCCCGATGGAATACAATTCTAGCTGCATTGGAAGGCTTTGGAGTGCCCATGTACCTAACACGTATTATACGTAGCTATCTCAGCAACCGGACTCTCCTGTACAATACCGATGAACCCCAGAACGCATCGCATCTCAGCCGGAGTCCCTCAGGGCTTCGGTATTAGGGCCGAGTTTATGGAATGTAATGTATGACGGCATTCTTCGTCTGACGCTACCGATAGGATGCACGATGGTGGGCTTCGCCGACGACATTGCACTTGTGGTAGTGGCGAAACATCTGAGCCTGGTAGAAACTAACTGCAACGATGCGGTGTTGGTGGTCAAAGGCTGGCTGGACAGGATGGGATTGGAGCTGACGGCACAAAAAAAAGAGGCAGTGCTAGTCAGTAGCAGAAAAAAGGTGGAGACAGCATCAATCAGGATTGCTGATGAAACGGTTGCGTTTAAGCGAGCACTGCGTTATCTTGGAGTACTAATTGATACCAGGCTAAGCTTCAGGGAACATTTGGAGACGACTAATACAAAGGCTGCAGGCACTTTCACGTATCATGCTCAACTCCAGGGGCCCCAAACAATGGAGAACGCAGCTCTTCATGACGGATTTAAGAACTATTATTTTATATGCCGCGCCCATATGGGCCAGAGCAGTAGCAACACCGAGCTATACTAGAGGATTGGCAGCGACATACCGGCTAAGTGCCCTACAAGTCTGCTGTGCATTCAGGACGGTATCCACGGAGGCAGCACTGGTAATTGCGGGCATGCCACCAATCGATCTACTAGTCCAGAGGATCAGGAAACGTTCTTGGCAGTTCGCAGCAACAACGCAACTAGAAGGGTCGTCCGCATAGAAGCGAGGCAGCGTACAATTGATAGATGGCAAAGGAGGTGGGATGAGGCAACGAACGGAAGATAGACTCACTCACTAATTTCGAAGAGGCTGGATAGGAAGAAAGCATGGCCAAGTGTCGTTCCGAATGATAAGCGGGCACGGCTGCTTTCGCAGCTACCTGCATCGTTTTAAGATCGACAACAGTGCGCTTTGCATATGGTGCACCTAAGACATTAAGGAGGATGCTAGCCATGCACTATTTACATGTGGCCGATTTCCGGAGCAGCGGACTCGGCTGGGAACTCAGCTGGGTACATCTATTAACTCGGGCAATCTAATCTCGATTATGCTAGAAAGCGAATCGAACTGGAGGGCATGCAGCGACTATGCGGCGTGTACAGCAGCTGAGCTTCGCAGGTTAGAGCGCGAGAGGGCTAGGGTAGGGTAAGTGGGGAATTTCTGTGCTTTCGATGCAATGGCCCACTGGCTAGTCCCTCGCAAGCCACCAAACAATTGTTAACCATGTATCCCTTTGTATGTAATCCTATGTTGTAAACCGATAAATATATGAATTTAAAACCAGAGGGCCGGGGCTAACTTCGACCGCGTCAAAGTTTGTATACCCTTGCAACATTTTTGGTAACTCTTTCCTTAACTATAGCCATCAAAGTGGAAAAACGTTTAAGCTAAAAAGGCAAATGTTTCGGAACGGCCTACAATCTTAGTATAGGAAAAAACTAACAAGGGGAACTTCAGGTATGCGAATCACCGATTTGGATGAATTTTGGATATGTTGTAGAACACCCCGTCATTTGAAGCTGTGTGAAATATTTCGGCGCACTATTCTATATTTTCCTAATAAATCGGCTTTAAAGTTATAGCTTTGGTGACTTATAAGTAAAACGCCGAGTGGTGTACAAGCAGCTCGACGGTGTAAGGGGTAGAGGCCCTGCCTAAAATCGACGGAACTCTGGTTCAACCCCCGCCCGAAACTAGTTAGTTTTGGGTTTTCATTTTTTTTTTCCTTTTTTAATAATTTTTTTTTTTAATAGCGAAATAGGTCTTTTGATGATTTGTAATTGGAAACATTTTTTATGTATGTTGAAATTATTGTAGATTATTATTAACTATTATTAACTTGTACGCTTAAGGTAATACCAGCTATACGCACGCCATTATGTACTGTATTTTTTATGCAAGTTTAAAATATGATAAAGCGGATGCAAAACTCCTTAACGCTTATAGAAGAAAGTCGAGAAATTTCATCAAAAGAAGACTGCACTAAAGTAAAATCCCCGTCAAAGACGGGGCAATTCCACTTGTCATCTCTGATATTGAAGAGAATGCTCAAGTATGCATGGTTCGCTTCAGATTAGAAAGTGGTTTTCCAAAATTTTTATTTCGTTTGTTTCCTTAAAATTGGTTTAAAGTTGGTATGTTTTTGCACAAAAGCATTATTTAAGCATGTTCATAGTCTTGAGAAAATATACATACGGGTATCATGTTTGTATGATTTATATCACAAAAAAAAATGTGAAGGCAGAAGTTAATTAGTCTATTTTGCGTCTATAAGTTATTTATGTTTTTGTAAAGGCATAAAAAATGAATCCAATCAAAAATCATCAAAAGACCTATAACGTTATTAGACAAAAATAATTATTGAAAAATCAAAAAAAATAAAAACCCAAAACTAACTAGTTTCGGGCGGGGGTTGAACCAGAGTTCCGTCGATTTTAGGCAGGGCCTCTACCCCTTACACCTTCGAGCTGCTTGTACACCACTCGGCGTTTTACTTATAAGTCACCAAAGCTATAACTTTAAAGCCGATTTATTAGGAAAATATAGAATAGTGCGCCGAAATATTTCACACAGCTTCAAATGACGGGGTGTTCTACAACATATCCAAAATTCATCCAAATCGGTGATTCGCATACCTGAAGTTCCCCTTGTAAGATATTGATCAAAGTCACTGTTTTCCACCGATCGTTCCTATGGGAGCTATATGATATAGTTACCCGATCCTTATCAAATTTGGCACAGTCATTAACAGATATATTAAACCAATAAATATTCAATTTAAAAGCAATCGCGTCAAAAGTCACGAAGTTGTTGACAAAAGTCACTGTTTTCGAAAGATCGTTCCTATGGGAGCTATATGATATAGTCACCCGATCTTGATCAAATTTGGCATAGTAGTTAACATGTGTAATTAACTCACCAATATTAAATTTCACGACAATAGCTCAGAAAATAACGAAGTTATTAAGAAAAGTCACTGTTCGTGACTTTATCATTTGTATGGGAGCTATATGATATAGTGATCCGATCCGGCTGAGATATACAACGCGTGCAGTATATACAAGCCTACATGCAAAATTTCAGCTCTGTAGCTCTTACGGTCTAGGAGGAGTTTGAGTTGATCCAGACGGACGGACGGACATGGCGATTTGAACTCGTCTCGTCGTGCTGATCAAGAATATATATACTTTATATGGTCGGAGATGCTTCCTTCTATGCGTTGCACACTTTTGACCAAAATTAATATACCCTTTTTGCAAGGGTATAAAAAACCTGCAGGACTCTACACAGGTGCTCACACCGTATTTCAGAATTTTTCTTAAAAATAGTTTGGTTTTAGGCTAACCAAGGTTACCAATGGTTTTTTAAGGTTGTTCTCGCAAGTTCTTACTAGAATTAAGGTCTTATGATTTACTTTTTTACTCAAAGGGCAATGCCAAGGTGCCAAGGAGCCCCTTGAAAAGCTTGTTAAATAATGTTTCCAAATTAAAATTTTCATCAAAAAGTCATCGCTTCCTTGGGAAATAGTTAGAAATATGAATGAGTCAATCAAATATCTTGGTATGGACTACAATCCAAAACCACTAGATTGCCGATTCGTGTACCCGAAGTAAATTTCTTGGACTTCTGATCCTTGAACATTAATGTTGGCATCAGTACGAAACCATTTTCCCCGATTTTCGGTACTTCAAGCAATCATGTCATGTAAATATGCACATCCACAATAATGCATTTCGTGCTAAAATAAGCTCTAAAACTTTTTTTAGTAGATTGGATCTCAATTGTTTTTAAAGGCTTAAAAACATTTGTAATTCAATATTTTGAAAGACTTGATTTGTATCAATGTTTTTAAAGATGTTAATTAAGTCTCAAATCTGAGTAGGAAATTTTCTTGCTTGTTTCCCCCAGGGAGCACCGTAATCCAACCTTTTATACAAAAAAATACTGACGAAATATCGTTTTTATTTCAATATTATGCCAATAAAAAAACATTTGGAGATTTGGTAATTTTTTCCATTTGTATACCCCTGCAAAATACAAATGACACAGTCACGAACAGTGACTTTTCTTAATAACTTCGTTATTTTCAGAGCTATTGTCGAAATTTAATATTGGTGAGGTAATTACACATATAAACGACTATGCCAAATTTGATCAAGATCGGGTGACTATATCGTCTGTGGCAGCTTACATTGGTAATATTTGCCCTGCTAAGGTTTTAATTCAAAAGTTTAAGTTTTCTAGGCCTCGCGAAATCTCCTCTTTTAAAATTACAGTACCAAATGAGTACTTCTCAGCTATGGTTGACCCTAATTTTTGGCCAGAGGGCCTAGTTGTACACGAGTTTGCGCCCAATAAGCGCTCTCGTCCGTTGCCTGTCCACCTTCCTACTTTATCTTCTGCTTCAAAAAACTAATAACATCTAGTCTTTGCATTCATTATCAAAATGTAAGAGGACTTCTTACCAAGCTGTCGAACCTTTTCTGTGATAGCCAAACCTTTTCAGCTGACATATTAGCTTTCTCTGAAACTTGGCTTAACTCCTCTGTTCTAGATAATGAAATTCTTTCTAATAATTTTATTTCTTATAGGCTTGATCGTGTTGGTCGTCGTGGCGGTGGAGTACTCATTGCTGTAAACTCGAATCTGTCTTCAAGTGTGGTGCCGATTGATCTCCCCTTAGGTGTTGAGTTTATTTGCGTCGAAGTTACATGTTCTAACTTTAGCCTATATATCTCTTGTTCTTATATTCCTCCAGCTTCTGATACCATGATCTACGTGCACCATGCTGATGCTTTACGAACTATTTTTGGTCGTCTTAAAGATCGGGATGTTCTTATAGTTTTAGGTGATTTTAACTTGCCTAATATTTCTTGGCTTGTTGATGATAATCTATCTTTCTTAATTCCTTCATCTCAACATGTTTTTCTTGATAGCCTACTTGAATGTCCACTATATCAGTTGAATTCTTTCCTTAACTGTTCTAAAAGAATCCTTGATCTTGTTTTTGTCTCTGATCCCACTGTTAGTGCTGTATCGCAAACACAGCCACTAGTGAAACCTGAAGATCCTTATCATCCTACCATTGAAGTTACTATTTCTTACAATTCCGTTACTAATTTATTTAAAAACATCTCAAATTCTCGTCGTAGATGTTTTCGTAAAACAAATTTCAATCTTCTTAACAGCCTTATTTTCTCTTTTGATTGGTCGTTTCTATTTGAGTGCTGCGATATAGATTGTGCAGTGAAGTTTTTCTATTCTGCTCTTAATTCTCTAATTGATAAATGCGTTCCTTATGTGAATGTCTCTACCGTCTCCAGCTCGCCAGTCTGGTTCACACGTAGGCTCTCTAATCTTCGTAACATTAAATCGAGATATTTTAAAAGATTTAAAAAAACTGGTTCGCGACTTGACTATGCAAATTATTGTATAGCCAAATCTCAATTTTGTCTCTTAAATACTCAATGCTACAACAATTATCTCGTTCGCTGTAAGGCTGAATTTTATAATAACCCCAAAAGATTTTACAACTTTGTCAATTCCAAAAGACGCTCTAATGTCCTACCTTCCACCTTCAGACTTAACGACCAGTCTGCTAATAATGATTTAGATATTGCAGATCTGTTTGCTAAATTTTTTCAGTCGACATATTCTACTACTGTTTCGGATCCCACACCCTATCCCTTTTCAATCCCACATTTAAATTGTATGTTTTTTCCCAGTATTACTGAAGACTGTATTCTCTCTAGCTTGTCATCTATGAAGTCTTCCTTCGTTCCCGGGCCTGATGATATACCTAGTTGCATCCTTAAAATGTGTTCTATTTCCCTATCTAAGCCTTTAGCTCGGTTATTCTTTATATCGAGTGAGACTTGTAGATTTCCTGATATTTGGAAGGAGTCATTTATTATTCCGCTTTTTAAAAAGGGTAGCAAATCGGATGTTTCCAACTACCGTGGCATTGCCAAACTTTCGGCAATACCTAAACTGTTTGAGAAAATTATTACGTCTTCTCTTCAACATCTATCCAGATCCACTATTTCTCCTTGTCAGCATGGTTTCATGAAAGGTCGTTCGTCGCTTACCAACCTTTTAGAATTGACTACCCTTGTACACCATGGCTTCCGTAAAAAGTGTCAAACTGATGTTATTTATACTGACTTCAGTAAGGCTTTTGATACGGTTGATCATTCTTTGCTTCTCGCGAAACTTAACATCATGGGTTTTTCACCAAAATTATTGGGTTGGTTAAAGTCGTATCTTATTGGCAGAACCCAAAAGGTGTCTTTTCGTTCCTCGATATCTAAAACTGTTCGAGTTACGTCAGGTGTACCCCAAGGCAGTCATCTGGGCCCACTATTATTTACATTGTTTATAAATGATTTGCCTTTGGCCTTGGCGCATTCACGCGTGCTCATGTTTGCGGATGACGTCAAGATTTGTTATTCCTATAATGATCCTTCTTTCCAACAGTACTTGCAATCAGATCTCGATGCGTTCTGTGATTGGTGCCACGTTAATAAATTACACCTTAATGCCTCTAAGTGTTCTTTTATGACTTTCAGTCGTTTGTCTCCGCTCCTAGCTCATTACTCTATTAAGTCTGTTCTGTTAGATTGTGTTCCATCATTCAAAGACTTAGGCGTTATGTTTGACCCTAAACTTTCATTTAATGTTCATATTTCTTCAATTGTCAACAGAGCAAGCTGCCTTCTCGGCTTCATTAAACGTTGGGCCAAAGAATTTGATGATCCCTATGTAACAAAGGTTTTATACACTTCGTTAGTTCGCCCTACTCTAGAATATTGCTCGCCAGTGTGGAACCCGCAATATGATGTTCACCAGCGTAGTATTGAATCGGTACAGAAGCAATTCCTAAAGTTTGCGCTACGCGGTCTAAATTGGGACCCGGGTCTTCGCCTACCTTCTTATTCTGATAGACTTCTTCTTATTAATCTTCCTTCACTTTATAACCGTAGGCTTGTTTTTGGCATTCTCTTTCTCCATAAACTAGTCAACGGCGAAGTCATTTCTACCAATTTACTAGATACGCTGTATTTTTGTGTTCCCTCACGTCGGACCAGAAACTTTTTTCCTATTCACCTTAGTAGATGTCTGACTAACTACTCTCTTCACGAACCTCTTCGTGTTCTTTGCCAATCTTTTAACAACCTTTCTCACCTTATCTCTCCTCATCTTTCTGTCACTTCTCTTCGCGCTATACTTTTTAATCATCTACAGCGAAACCAATGAAAATATTCTGGACTTGGATTGGCTGCAACTCATCCCTGGCCACATTGGCTGTGAATCGGGGCATAGCTGGCACCTTGTGCAAATAAAACACCTCCACCGGGCCGGGGATGTTTAGTTGTGTATAAAGCTAAGCTACCTTCTTTATTTAATTACTATCTGTCTTTAGCTTAAGCTTTTTCGTCGACTGCTGTGTTAGTTGACGTAAATAAATAAATAAATAAATAAATAAAATAAATATCATATAGCTCCCATAGGAACGATCTTTCGAAAACAGTGACTTTTGTCAATAACTTCGTTACTTTTGCCGCGATTGCTTTCAAATTAATTATTTGTTAGTTTAATATATCTGTTAATAACTGTGCCAAATTTGATCAAGATCGGGTGACTATATCATATAGCTCCCATAGGAACGATCTTTCGAAAACAGTGACTTTTGTCAATAACTTCGTTACTTTTGCCGCGATTGCTTTCAAATTAATTATTTGTTAGTTTAATATACATATCTGTTAATAACTATGCCAAATTTGATCAAGATCGGGTGACTATATCATATAGCTCCCATAGGAACGATCGGTGGAAAACAGTGATCAATATCTTCGTTATTTCCTATGCTAAGATTGTAGGCCGTTCTTTCGGAAATATTAGCCTTTTTAGCTTAAACGTTTTTCCACTTTGGTGGCTATAGGTAAGGAAAGAGTTACCAAAAATGTTGCAAGGGTATACAAACTTTGACGCGGTCGAAGTTAGCCCCGGCCCTCTGGGTTTCTTTCGTTGAGATCATTTCTGGAAATTCCGAAAAATTAAATACATGTGAGATGGGACTCCATGTTACATTTGGGGGCTCAACCGATCGCGGACTTCGTAAATACATGATCGGAAAGCTGCCAATAGAAATAGTGAGACAGCGAAAGTTTTCGACAGCAGAAAGAACGAGAGAAAAAGCAAATACCAATTTTCAAATAGACGCGATGCTCTGGCGCCAATTAAAATAAACAAGACAAAAACATCAAGCGAGGAAAAAGAGACAGCAAGAAGTCGCGATATTCTGGCGCCAAACGAAACGAAAAGAGAGACGAAGGCAGCAAACACAATAAAAGAGACGAAAAGAGCAAGCGGAAAACGAAAAAAAAAATCGCGAGCAAGCTTTTAATAAGAGTATTACGAAATCGCATCATTATGTCGGACCAAGATGACCAATTAGCCCCGATGTCGCACCATGTCCATGATTTATAATACTATTAATAGAGTATCAATAATACATTTGGGGACTCCATCTTACATACATAAATTGTTGCAGTCTTAGCAAATTCTCCTTTGATCTTGTACTTCGTTTGAACCAAACTACTATATTCCATTAGTTGGCAATGACTTGTTCTGCTTGTTGCAACTCCAGTGCTTTTACACACACTAAGTTAAAAGAGTGCGAAGCAAGGGACGTGGCGCGATCTTTTAAAGCTGTCATGTATGGATTTTACAACGTTCGCACCATTATCCGTCACCACTGCCCTAATCTTTTGCAGGGGAAAAGCTCTCCCATGAAGCCATGAACACATCAGAGATGTGATCTGCGGTGTGGGTAATTTACTACAACTGTGGCACAGATTTACTGATTTTCAAATAAACCATGTACAGTAATAAATAGAATAATAAGTTAATTCCAATAGCTTTCCAAATGGAGGCGTAATGTTGATTTGGACAGAAATGGCTTCTCTTGCTGATCAAGAGTGTATACACTTTTTTACAAAAGTAAATTTTTTTTTTTTTTGTTTGCACACCCGTAGGTGGTTTTTCCAAAACTTAAAATTGTAAGCCACGATTGCCCCTGGAGCGGGTTTCTTTAACGCCAGTGTAATTGTAAGTCAGATTAAAAATAGAATTTAACTGGTAACATTTATTATTTGAAAACTTCTTAACCGATGAAAGCTCATTTTAACGTGATTTATTCTTATTATGTAATATATACTTAATTAATATATATTTTTAATATATATTTTCAAATACAAATTTTTAATCTTTGGAAAGTAATTTTTAAAATATGACTTTTTGGGACTTTATATTGGATCAAACGTTTTGAGAGACTAATTTAGTATTTACGCGGTAAATATTTACTTAAGTTACTCGGGCCCAAAATGCGCTTAAACTACATAAATTTAGTATTAAACGAAAGAGAAAAATTCCACGAGCACGACTTCAGGTGCGCCTTGCCGATTTATTATGTAGTTTTAGTGTAATTAGCAAAAGAAAAATATATATGTATATTATAGCTAAAAGTAGCTATCTACGGCTAAAAGAAGCGTACAAATTTTGAGATAGTGTTGCCAAATTTCGGATACTCGAATACGCGGGATTTTTGAAACTTTTGTTCGCACTATTCTCAAGAAACGAAAATGCTTATGGGTCTAAGTCAGGGCCCGGCACAAAGAGAGCGCTAAAAAAGTTTAGTTGTATGTGTGCGCTTGCTTGTGTGCGTATGTGGCTTTACACTGCGCAAAATTAAACTTCATCAAATTCTGCCTCAAATCAAGAAAACGAGTGCAGCAAATAATCTTATGCAAGAGAAAGATAGAGAAAACAAAGCAGCGATCATTTTTTTATGTGTGTTCTCTCAACAAAGCGACATAGATCTGCTTGCGTCGACATGCTGAGGGAAACTAAATCCACCCTCATATTCTTGATTAATTTGTGTGAGGACTTCGGCAGCCATTCGGCTTACACGTATAAGAGGTGCCGAACGAGTTCGTCCCCCGGGGGATATGAGTGCCGGGCTCTGGTCTAAGTTTATTTTCACTGCGCAAAATAAAGAGAGAGCAAATGTTTGTGATTTTGATAAATATTGTTTTTAAATATCTCAGAGTCAGCGACCCTTATATATACCCTTGCAGTCCTTGGTAATAATAATTTTACATGTTCAAAATTAGTTTTCTGCAACTCAATTCATCAATATACAAACAAAACAATTTTACTCTCTATTTTACCATTTGTTCTTCTTCTTCCCTTATTCCCAAAGCAAAGCAACGCACGCATACACATACAGTTTATGTAGCGTTGCGTCTGTGTGTATGCATGTACTCTGTTGATGACGAAAGACGTAGTAGACAGCAAGCAGCGCTGGGATCTGGGGTTTTATGTCCAATATTATCATATATGTAAATTTCATAGCGATACTCCAATTTTTATGAAAATGTTTCTTCTGGAGCTATATGATATAGTGGTCCGATCGTGATAAGTTTCATACTTGATCTGCTCCAGATAATAAATAGCACATAAAAAATTTCAACCCGATATCTCTTAAGACGGCTGAGTAAAACGCATACGCACAGACGGACATGGATATATCGACTCAGCTTCTCATGCTGATCAAGAATATATATACTTTATGGGGTCGGAAACGTCTCCTTCTGTGCGTTACAAACATCTGACCAATTTTATAATACCCTCTGCAAGGGTATAAAAATAAATAAAATTTATATCTTGCGTTTGATCGATAGTTATAAAAGTTAATATTTGACAGTTTTATATACATATCTATTACTGACGGTGCCAAATTTCATCAAGATCGGACGGAGTAACTTCGATACTTTTTACGCCATTGTCACTATAAATTATATTTCTCAGTTTAACATGGCTTTTAATGCAAAATTCTATTAAGATCGGGTGACGTTATCGTATAGATCACATAGGATCGGTCAAAACTTTTATCAATAGCTTTGTTTTTTTTGACACGATTTTCATAAAAATTAACATTTGGCAAATTTGATCAAAATCGCAAACCTAAATTATATAGATGTAATATAAAATTATGTTAAAATGGCACGCTACATTCGCAGCATTGCTCAAGCCTAAGGCTGGGTTTAAGATTTTCTTTAACACAGCTATATATGTATCTCAATAGTTATGAAGCTTAACAGAGTTAAGATATTTTATCATCTTAAGCTGCAGTCGAACTAAATTGTAAAACTATTGTAATATTAATTACAACAGACTTGGAACAATCATAAACTTCTAAGTCACCACAAAAAGAAAAAGTTTTATATCATATATACATTTTTGTCTATTTACAGGGAATATGGGCTGGCAAAAAAGGGTAACATTCAGCAGCTGGTGGATCGCGCTGGTTTGGGTACTTTTTGTCAACGCTGAGATGGACTTTAATGTAGGAGATACTCGTGTGAGTATATAATCTAAGAGATGATTGTCTGGATTATAGGCAAAGTAGAAATTTAAAAATTTTTAAAAAAGCTTCATGTTTGGCCGAATCGTTTAATTTGGCATAAAGTCGAATAATGCAGATATCAAGCTGATGTATGTATATTTCACTTATTGTTAGTAAATTTACATTTAATAAGTAAAGCCTACCTCAGCGCCCATACGTGACCGCTTAATTTTCAGGGAAACATATCAATGGAACCTATTTGTTGTATTATTATTAATTTTATGTTTTTTTAAATAAATAGTAATTTATTACTAAGTATGTACATTGTATTAATACAAACACTTATGTCTTTGTCATCAAACAGAATAATCTTGTACTTCTTACCATGTTTTTTGTTTATTTATCTCTTACAATCATTTAACAGTAGCAGACGCAGTTCATTTATTTGTGATTTATTATTCAGTAAAAATGTATATCAAATTCTGGGATAATGAATAGTTTATAAACATTTTTTTTATATATTTCTATTACTCAATTATTGCTATTTTTAAATATACACTGTCTACTTTATTTTCACATTTAATTGTGCTTGTCAGAAAATATGTCTGGCCAGGTATTAAAAATGATCACGTACGAATATTTTTGAGGTAATGAAAAAGTGTCTTAGGTTCAATAGGTGACCTGTAGTAATTGGGAGCAATGATCACAACCTTTTACTTACTATGTGTCCATCAGGTCAGGTTTTCGAAAAAGAACTGTGTTAAAATTTTTTAAACTATTTAACTGCATTTTAAATATTTCATTGTAAAATAAAAACATAATATTAAAACTGTATTATTTTAACCCATTTGTAAAAAATATATCTCAAAAAATAATTTAAAAGCACCCAAAAGTGTGCTATAGGGAGTCGAATAATTTTGTTTTTTATATGCTTGTAGAGCACATTATAAAATTGGTCAGATGTTTGTAACGATGAAAAGACGTTTCCGACAACATAAAGCATTTTCGCGGAAATGTCAACCAAAATTAACGTTCTGAAGCTCATTGTTTCTTTTTAATTCTTATACAAAAAATTTAATGCATTTTGAGCCTAATTTTGTTTACAGTGATGAGCAAATTGCATGCAAAGTGGTAAAATCAGTATTTTGTATTTGAGCACTTTTAATAACTTTTTATACCATGCACACATAGGGTAAAATGGTATATTAAAATTGCCAAAATGTATGTAACACGCAAAAGGAAGCATATATTCTTGATCAGGATCAATAGCAGAGACGATCTAGCCGTGACCGTCCATCCATATGAACACCTAGTTAGTTATCGGTGACTATGGAAGCTAGAGCCCCCAAATTTAGTATGTAACAGGCAAAGGGAAGCATATATTCTTGATCTGGATCAACAACCGAGGCGATCTAGCCGTGACCGTCCGTCCATATGAACACCTAGATATCGGACACTATGGAAGCTAGAGCCCCCAAATCTTGATCAGAATCAACAGCTGAGACGGACTAGCCGGGACCGTCCGTCCATATAAACACCTAGATATCGGAGACTATGGGAGCTTGAGCCCTTAAATTTAGTATGTAGACTCGTGTATTATGTACAGTGATAGAGTTTTTTGTTTTAATTTTTGCCACGATCCCTTACGCCATCGCAGATAAGATAAGACCAATTTTTTCAAAGACTATATTAGCTATAGAAACCATTTGCAATGTGTACTCTTAAAAATTCAAAAAAAGTTCATTTTAATTGCTTTTCAACGGATTTATGCATTTTCAATAAAGTGTTAAAAAGCACACAAATGTTAAGTTTAAAAACAGGTATTATTTTTCTTACCATATACAACCCTACTTGACTCAACCGCAATCGAAGTAGCAACTATCGTTTATCGTGACAGCTTATATTTCTAGCAGTAACAGCGAACCAAAAAAGGTGATTAAAAATGAAATCGCAGTGATATCGTGATTTCTGTGACACCGACATTTGATTTGGTAGATTTAAAAAATAAACTGCCAAAATCTCTAGAGACTTCTGTGACACTCCTGATAGCTAGAAACACAACATTTAGTATGTAGATTTGTTTAGTATGCGTGCAGATTACTAATATTTAACATTTTTGCCTCGCCTACTTTCGCCTGCACAAACTCGACAAAACCGATTTTGCCGCCTGCAATTTTTTGACTATCGAAACCAAATATAATAAATATGTATACCAACCTACCAAATTTGAGTAAAATTGGACTAGAAGCATGGAAAATATACGTGTGAACGTGTTTTTCTAGGCGGTTTATAAGACCGGAGTTATCCGCAGGCTTTTGGCGGCGCTAGAGTGTTCGTGTGGGTAAGAGTAAGGGAGATACATACAGCTGTGTTCACGAAAATAGAAGTGCAGTAGATGATAACAAAAATTCAAGAAATTTTCACATATTCCTTTTTATACATTCAGTTTTTATACCATACACATATGTGGGTTGAAATGGTATATTAAAGTCGCCAAAATGTATGTAACATGCAGAAGGAAGCTTCTCCGATCCCATAAAATATATATATTCTTGATCAGGATTAACAGGCGAGTCGATGTAGCCTTGTCCGTCCGCAGATCTCGGAGACTATGAAAGCTACAGTCACCAAATTTGGTATATAGACTCGTGTTGTATGTAAAGTGATCAAGATTATTTCAAATTTTTGCCACGCCCCTTTCCGCCGACGCATTTTAAAAAAAGTGTTTATCTCAAAACTTTTCTAGCTAGAGACACCATATTTGATATGTATATTTGCTTAGCGCTCATTATGTATGTGTAAAGATTTTGCCACGCCCCTTTTCGCCCCCGTAATGTGAAAAAACTTGATTATCTCCCGTATTTTCCTACCTTATGCAATCAAATTTGGCACACTTAAATTTGATATTCCTATTCAGCAAAATACCAAATTTGATTAAAGTCGGAAATAAATAGCCAAGTTTTGCATATAAACGTTTTTCCATAAGACCGGAGATGGCCGTTGGCTGGTGGCGGCGCTAGTGTGCTCATATGCTTGGGTAAGCAAGATGCTGAGATAAAAAGAATGTGTTATTATAAATTTTAAATATTTGTTTTACTGGTGTATGGTATACCTAAGTCGGCGAAACGACTTAGGTACTTCATTTATTTTTGATACATAGTGATATAGAAGTATATGCGATAACGTATTTGTCAAAAAAGTGCTGCCATGGTCACAAAAGCAAAGTTAGCTTGGGACAATAGCTGTTTTCTATACTTTTGGGACCTAACTGACTAGGAAATAAGAATTACAACCCATGGACAAAAATCTTGTTACATAGTGTTCTCATTTATTAGACTTGGCTTAATTCATAAGATTGATGGAAGTAGGGATCGAAATGTCTACATGAACAGTTTAAAGAATGTCCAACGGCCCAAAACATAGGCGCAAGCTCGAAAAGGTTGTTTTCAATTCGAAAGAATCGGCGCCAGGTCCAGCTCAGTTCCCGGAATGGTAACCCATTGAAAATATATGGAGTAACATTTAACAAGAATATAACATTTATTTAATAGTCGACTTACCTTCGGCCACTATATTTTTTTGCCATGCCCTATTCAGCTGTCGTAATTTATGGGATTATACCTAGGTAGAATTTTAAAAAAATCGATTTTTCGAATCCATAGAGTTTTAACTTTTAAGAGTATGCTGTTAAATTTTCATAACGAAATTGACAGTATTTTATGTTTTATAGCATTTTAAAGAGGGTTGGTCGGGCGTGTGTGTAAATCACTTTTAAAACTTTAAACGCATTTTTCTCAAAATAGTGGTTTCGGAATCGATGACCACCCAAACTCGAAAACTCCTGAACCGATTGGTCTGAAATTTTTAGAGAGGGTTTTTGTATTTTTATTATTGAATAACATTATATTAACAGGATTTGCTTTAAACAACCTTTTTTTTTTTGCTTATTCTAACTGTTATTTTAAATTTTATATATTTCTGAAACTAATGCCATTTGGTTTTCTAATGATCCAGTCCAAAGATATGATGGTCATTGTTTAAACCCTTTTTTTTTGAGAACCCCACGGACATCGGCTACAGAGCTTTTCAAAATAGTTTTTACTAATTATGTATGTCAAAATATTGTTAAATATATACGGAATATATATACAAATTTTCAAATTAATACATTTTCACGAAAATTTTTTGTTTGAGTGAGTAAGTGTTCTTGCATGGGACTCAGTCACACAATAAAAAAAATGCGATTGGTTTCGATTGCATTCGAGTGACAAAGTAGTTGTTGACTTCATTTTATTATAGAATAGAAAAAAGGAAGAAAAAGACAAAACCAATAAATTTGCTTATTTTCATTTCCACACAAACGAAAGTAAAGCTTCATTCCAAAACACTTTTCTTTGGTCGCTGTGTGTAATGAAACGCAGTATACACTCATATACGCATGTATATTTAAGCAAGTATTCACTCAATATTATATAATATACATGTAATGGTTTATTTTATAATTAAGATAGATGAGTAAGTAATAGATACAAAAATATAACATTTATTTAATCGTCGACTCAGCTTAGGCCACAATAACTGATATGACTGGAAGTCGCAAAAGTTAGCAAAACAAGACTTTGTAAATTCTGGTGCACGACCATGGCCGCACTCTGTTTTTTCCTAACAAGCTCAAAAACACGATTTGGCTTGAACTTAATCAAAATACCTAATTATAATTGAGAGATATTGTCTCATTCTTTAATAACACTGTGATAGTCCAAAAAAAAAAGACATGGCAAAATTTGATGGTTTCACCCTATTTCGGGTCCTACGAATCGAACTGCATCATTAGTTTTTTAAGTTATCACGATGGTTTCATACAAAATTTTTTGCGGAAGTTTTTCATCAAAGTTGCCCTTTTTCAAAAAGGATGTTTTTTTCAGTTTCTTCTAACTTCTAAAATATTCATTTTTTTACAAACTTCAAAGTTTCTTAGAATTTAAAGAGCTACAAATGTTGGGAAGACATCTAGCCTCTAAATCCGTCCGTTCCCGAGCTTCGGGACAAAATGTAAAAAAAATGTAATCTTGACATAATTTTTTTTATGTTTTCTTTCTCGCATTTTCCTCATATTGAAAATTTTCCATTCGAATCTGGATCATAATATGAGAATTTACTATGCTCAATGGCAGCAGAAGAAACACCAGACCTATCTAATTTACGATTTATAATATAACCATTTAATCAAATTGAACTTTTATACCCTTGCAAAAAGGGTATATTAATTTTGGTCAAAAGTGTGCAACGCATAGAAGGAAGCATCTCCGACCATATAAAGTATATATATTCTTGATCAGCACGACGAGACGAGTTCAAATAGCCATGTCCGTCCGTCCGTCCGTCTGAATCAACGCAAACTCCTAGACCGTAAGAGCTACAGAGCTGTAGAGCTACAGAGCTGTTTTGCATGTAGGCTTGTATATACTGCAGGCGTTGTATATCTCGGATTCAGCCGGATCGGATCACTGTATCATATAGCTCCCATACAAATGGCAAAGTCACGAACAGTGACTTTTCTTAATAACTTCGTTATTTTCTAAGCGATTGTCGTGAATTTTAATATTGGTGAGTTAATTACATATATAAACGACTATGCCAAATTTGATCAAGATCGGATGACTATATCATATAGCTCCCATAGGAACGATCTTTCGAAAACAGTGACTTTGGTGAATAACTTCGTTACTTTTGACGCGATTGCTTTCAAATTAAACATTTGTTAGTTTAATATATCTGTTAATGATTGTGCCAAATTAATAAAATGATAAGGATCGGGTAACTATATCATATAGCTCCCATAGGAACGATTGGTGGAAAACAGTGACTTTGATCAATAACTCCGTTATTTCCTAAATTTGGCGGGAAATTTTTATTTACTTTGAGCGCTTGGCAAATTTACACAAAAGAAAAATAAGCTACTGTAAAAAATGGATTTTGGAGGCCAAGGTATGTAGAATGGATAAAACACAACAATTTGGTGTTCAAATTTATTATATTTTATATATCTACACTGCTTTGTATTGTCCAAAAAGATAGAAAACTAAACATATGTGTTCGTCTTCTGTGGAATAAAAACTTACCTTCTGCGTGTTTCTGGGATATGTAATGTATGTGAAAACAAAGTAGAGAGTGTGTATAAAAAGTTAGTAATAATCTTGTTTGCGGCTTTTTGCGGCTTTGGCGGTATTTTGAACTTGTAGATCACATTGAGTTCTGTCATTCAACGCTGCTGGACGTATGGATTGACAGCGGCCGCAACTCTGCCGTTCTTGCAAACTGGATATTTGGCCAATTGACGGAATGTTCGCTAACCAATGAAAGCATTAGTGAAATTAAAAAGAAAGTTAAAAACTTTGAAATATACATTACTTCGAATTTTTAAAAGTGCAGCAGAAATATGCGCACATTCTGAATAAAACATTCACAGGGGCTAACAATGAGCTTTAAAATTGGATTGGACAATAAAGAAGATACGGACAGTCTTCAATTGGGTAGACCAAAGCTAAATTATGATGAAGCTGGGCTCCGTCTTAAAAGAAAACTAGCTGCCGATGTTGCAATGAACAATAAGAACGACAGCAAACTTTTGATTCATGCTGCTACAATGGCAGCCAGACCAGAGGGCCGGGGCTAACTTCGACCGCGTCAAAGTTTGTATACCCTTGCAACTTTTATGGTAACTCTTTCCTTATCTATAGCCATCAAAGTGGAAAAACGTTTAAGCTAAAAAGGCTAATTTTTCCGAAAGAACGGCCTACAATCTTAGCATAGGAAATAACGAAGATATTGATCAAAGTCACTGTTTTCCACTGATCGTTCCTATGAGAGCTATATGATATAGTCACCCGATCTTGATCAAATTTGGCATAGTTATTAACAGATATATTAAACTAACAAATAATTAATTTGAAAGCAATCGCGGCAAAAGTAACGAAGTTATTCACCAAAGTCACTGTTTTCGAAAGATCGTTCCTATGGGAGCTATATGATATAGTCACCCGATCTTGATCAAATTTGGCATAGTCGTTTATATGTGTAATTAACTCACCAATATTAAATTTCACGACAATAGCTCAGAAAATAACGAAGTTATTAAGAAAAGTCACTGTTCGTGACTTTGCCATTTGTATGGGAGCTATATGATATAGTGATCCGATCCGGCTGAGTCCGAGATATACGACGCCTGCAGTATATACAAGCCTACATGCAAAATTTCAGCTCTGTAGCTCTTACGGTCTAGGAGGAGTTTGCGTTGATTCAGACGGACGGACGGACGGACATGGCTATTTGAACTCGTCTCTTATACTTACTATACTTTATAAGGTCGGAGATGCTTCCTTCTATGCGTTGCACACTTTTGACCAAAATTAATATACCCTTTTTGCAAGGGTATAAAAATCAAATGAAAGTGACACTGCATTTGTGCTTAAAAATTTTAGCAATACTGAATGTGATGGTACTGAAGCTAAAAGAAAATTCGGTATTGCAGAACCAATACCTTTAACAATAAATGAAGCTTTGGAATTCTTGCTGGAAAACTCGATAAGCAAACGATTGTACAATGAAATTCGTCAAATAAGCAAATAGCATAATTGTGACATATATCCAAGCTACCGAAATGTCCAGGAAGCTAAATTGCAATTGAGACCTACGGGTATAACAATTACAGAAACTATGGCAAAAGTTACCTTGCAAGATTTGTTAAATCACACTGCTAGCCGCATCGTATTGTTACAGCAGGAGTTATTTGCTAACTTAGAAATCGTTCCAAGTTTAAAATTAATTGCGAGTTACGGATACGATGGATCAACTGGACAAAGTATGTACAAAATAAGATTTGAAACGAACGAACCTGATACTGTTGATCAATCTTTATTTGTTACTACCGTGATACCTCTGAAGCTTATAGACGAAGCAGGAACAATTTTTTGGAATAATAGAACTCCACAGTCTGTAAGATTTTTCCGACCCCTCAAAATGTAATTCGCAAAGGAAACAAGAGATCATGTTCTTGCAGAAAAAAACGATTTGGACACTCAAATAAAACACTTGACTCCTTGTGTAGTACCAATATCAAAAGAAAGGAAGATCATTGTCTCGTACGACCTTTATATGACTTTAATAGATGGGAAAGTTTTAAACGTTTTAACGGGCACAAAATCTAGCCAGTTGTGTTCAATTTGTGGTGCAGGCCCAAAACACATTATGGAAACCTATAACACAAATTCTTTTAAACCAAACCCTCGGCATCTTCAATATGGAATAAGTCCACTTCACGCTTGGATACGCATTTTTAAATTGCTGCTCAAAATATCATACAGATTGGGGTTTAAAAAATGGCAAGTAAGAAACGAAAAAGACAAATTAGAAATGATTGAAAGAAAAAAACATATACAAAGAAGATTGCGAGAAGAAATGGGTTTGCATGTAGATAAGCCAAAGCCGAATGGAAGTGGAAACACGAACGATGGCAATACTGCGAGAAAAGCATTTTTAAATACGAAGTTGTTTGGATCAATTTTAGAACTCGACTTGGAGTTACTTGAGTGTCTGCATACTATTCTAATAGCTATTAACTGCGAATTTGCAATCGACGCTTTAAAATTTCAAAATATCCCAGATAAAACTATTAGATCATACATGTTACATTATTCATGGTATCCTATGTCACCAACTCTCCATAAAATTTTAGTTCATGGATCACAAATAATAACTGCATCAGTAATGCCGGTGGAGTGTTTGGGAGAAAACGCGTCTGAAGCGAAAAATAAATTTTACAAGCGTGATCGGCTACTGCACGCTCGACACAATTCGCGGGTAAATAATATGATGGATGTATTCCAAAGATCTATGGTCACTTCAGATCCCCTCATTTCAAGTATATCCATTAAGAAAAGGGCAGCTCAACATAAAAAAACCCCCTTCCGCGAGATGTCATTGAACTTTTAGAAACACCACATTATAATTTTCCAATAAATGTGCAGTATTTAGGTAATGATTACAGTTTTCATGATGACTCCGACTCAGAAATAGATGATATAAATCCATATGCGTTTGAATTAGATGTGGAAAACAATTAAAATATGAACTTTTCTAAAATTGTTAGTAACTAAGACCTGTCTTTAAGTAAGAATTTAATCATAATTAATATTATATTACTATCACTAAAACATAAAAAATATTAAAATTTTTGTACTTTATATAGTTTTCACACTTTCCTTTGTGATCACGTATACGCACTGTTGCCTTATATGGGCTACTGGGGTAGGCGTGGTCAAATGAACTTCAAATTTTGTTTTAATATTTAGAGTGTTATTCTTATCAAATATACCAAGTTTCAGCTCGATATCTGCGTTATTCGACTTTATGCCGCTTATTTGGCAATTCAGCCCAGTGTGCATTGTAAATAACGAAGTTATTGATCAAAGCCACTGTTTTTCACCGATCGTTCCTATAAAAGCTATATGATATAGTCAAACGATCTTAATCAAATTTGGCACAGTTGTTTATGGGTGTAATAAACTCACCAATATTAAATTATGACAATAGCTACAATCCCTGCAGTATATACAAGCCTACATGCAACTCTGTAGCTCTAACGATCTAGAAGGAGTTTGCGTTGATCCAGACGGACGGAAAAACGGACGGACGGACATGGCTTTATGAGCGCGTCTCGTCATGCTGTTCAAGAATATATATACTTTATATGGTCGGAGATGCTTCCTTCTATGCGTTGTAGACTTTCGTCCAAATTTAATATACCCTTATTGCAAGGGTATAAAAATTCAATTTGATTAAATGGTTATATTATAAATCGTAAATTAGATAGGTCTGGTGTTTCTTCTGCTGCTATTGAGAATAGTAAATTCTCCTATTATGATCCAGATTCGAATGGAAAATTTTCCATATGAGCAAAATGCGAGAAAGAAAACATAAACAAAATTAGGTCAAGATTACATTTTTTTTACATTTTGTCCCAAAGCTCGTAGTTCGATTCGCAGGACCCGAAATAGGGTGAAACCATCAAATTTTGGCTTGTCTTTTTTTTTTTTTTTTAAAAACTATCACAGTGTAATAGCCAGTTTAAAGCAATTAATTTTGATAAACTTAGTGCTATGAGCATTCTACGAACTAATAAAGCCCACAAGTTCTCCATAGGATTCATGTCTGGGGAACATGCCGGCCACATCAATCAAGCCATGACAAGGTCTCTTGACTGACGTGCGTTATTCTGCTCAAAAATGAACTTATTTTCTCGATGTGCACGAAGGAACAGTAGAAGTAGGAAGGAAAATTTGTAGTAAGTCTATAATATAATATATATAGACTCTATATACAGTATGAAATTCATATAAGTGCTCTAATATCAGAAAAAAAAGAGAAAGAGATGTCTGGTACATAATACCGACAGATTAAACTTGTTAGGGGCACATGTATTTTGCCATTTGTGCTTATGCATAAAAATATATGCCTGCAGTTAATTAAAGAAGGAAGGTTAGGGAAAAAAATCTACTTGAATACGAAGGCCAATTGCAGTTGCGAACCCATCAACCCTACTGTGAGACGACTCATAACTCATGGAAGATCCTTACTTTAAGATAGTCCTCTATGTCACAGGAATAGAATTAAAATAATAATATCAAAAGCTAACTTCGACAATCACGAAGTTTATATACCCTTGCAGTCTTTGACAATAATAATTTAACATTTTCAAAACTTTTTTCCGTAAATCAATTCATTATGCCGATTTTTATTGACTGTAACTTGTATTCTATTTATCCGATCGTATTAAAATTTTGAGATTTGATGTCTTACATGCAAAACTATCATTAGCGAATTTGGTAAAGATACTACCATTCATTCAACGATTTTTTGTATAGCACTTAATTATATAGTGGTCAGATCCCGATGATTTTCATTTTTATCTCATCCAGATTATAAATAGCTTACAAGGGGAACTTAAGGTATGCGAATCACCGATTTGGATGAATTTTGGATATGTTGTAGAATACCCCGTCATTTAAAGCTGTGTGAAATATTTCGGCGCACTATTCTATATTTTCCTAATAAATCGGCTTTAAAGTTATAGCTTTGGTGACTTATAAGTAAAACGCCGAGTGGTCAACAAGCAGCTCGACGGTGTAAGGGATAGAGGTCCTGCCTAAAATCGACGGGACTCTGGTTCAACCCCCGCCCGAAACTAGTTAGTTTTGGGTTTTCATTTTTTTTGCTTTTTCAATAATTATTTTTGTCTAATAACGTTATAGGTCTTTTGATGATTTTTGATTGGATTCATTTTTTATGCCTTTACAAAAACATTAATATAATATAGACGCAAAATAGACGAATTAACTTCTGCCTTCACATTTTTTGTTGTGATATAAATCATAAAAACATGATACCCGTATGTATATTTTCTCAAGACTATGAACATGTTTAAATAATGCTTTTGTGCAAAAACATACCAACTTTAAACCAATTTTAAGGAAACAAACGAAATAAAAATTTTGGAAAACCACTTTCTAATCTGAAGCGAACCATGCATACTTGAGCATTCCCTTCAATATCAGAGATGACAAGTGGAATTGCCCCGTCTTTGACGGGGATTTTACTTTAGTGCAGTCTTCTTTTGATGAAATTTCTCGATTTTCTTCTATAAGCGTTAAGAAGTTTTGCATCCGCTTTATCATATTTTAAACTTGCCTAAAAAATACAGTACATAATGGCGTGCGTATAGCTGGTATTACCTTAAGCGTACAAGTTAATAATAGATAATAATAATAATTTGCATCTACAATAATTTCAATATACATAAAAAATGTTTCCAATTACAAATCATCAAAAGACCTATTTCGCTATTAAACAAAAATAATTATTAAAAAAGCAAAAAAAAAAATTAAAACCCAAAACTAACTAGTTTCGGGCGAGGTTGAACCAGAGTCCCGTCGATTTTAGGCAGGACCTCTACCCCTTACACCGTCGAGCTGCTTGTTGACCACTCGGCGTTTTACTTATAAGTCACCAAAGCTATAACTTTAAAGCCGATTTATTAGGAAAATATAGAATAGTGCGCCGAAATATTTCACACAGCTTCAAATGACGGGGTATTCTACAACATATCCAAAATTCATCCAAATCGGTGATTCGCATACCTGAAGTTCCCCGTGTTAGATCCCAAGTCTTATCCTTTTATATACCTTTTAAATTGGCGGAGTAAAACGCATACGCACTGACGGACAGACATGGCTATAGCTTCTCATGCTGATCTACTAATATTACCATGTGCAAGTGTATAAAAAAGACTTAAAAAGTGTCTTCTTTACTATATTTGTTATACACTCTCTAACCCAAAAAAAAAAGAAAAGGGGCGGAAAGCCTATGTCGTTCAGTTTTGAAAGTAGTAGCGTATGAATAACGGACAGTATATGGATATGACTCCAGCTTGTTCCGCATTTTTGAATCCATTCTAGTCTTTCCGGTAGACTTTCAGGTCTCGGAGAATACAAACACAGGTTTGAGTAGTTGGTTACTCTGAGAACCAATCATTGGATTAAAAATACAATACTATATTTTTATCTGATAAGAATAATATAAAGCTTTTTCCAACCTTCTCTTTTAGGTACCTCTTATTGAACCCCAAGATGTACCCGTTTTTAAGCAAACCCCATATGTAAAGGAGCTTATGAACTGTAAGCAGTTAGAAAGCGAAGTAGTGTTTGGCTTACTACTAAAAATGTATGACTGGAGCGAACTATCTGCTGATAAACGAGCTCAAGTAAAGGCAAAATTAGCCACGTTTTTTGCAATACCAAAGGTAAGAGAATATAAAATCTCTATCAATGGTTTCTTTTACAATTTCATATGCTTGTTTGTCTTCTTAGGAATTTGTTTACTTGGATTCGATTTCAAAACATGAGTTAAACGCCATGCATTTGTTGTCCATACACAAGGGGGGCGAGGAAATTGAAGACATTGATTACACAAAACAACCGCTAGGACGAGCTAGTTTTGTTGTAAAAACATTTTAACTCTCGTTTAAATTAGACTAGATTTCCATTAAATTTTTTTTTTTTTTGCAGATAGGTTGTGGTGAAAATTTATTCAACATGGGTAAAATCATTGCAAATGAAATTTCCCATCAAATCAAAGACGGTACGATTAATGCTTTAACCGAGGAAAATTTTGGAAAGTGGATGATATTTAAAAGACGTAAGGAATTAACAACCAGGTAAACAAGCAATCATTAGAGTTTATTTTTTATTAAATGTTTACTTTAGATAACATAAAGCCGATATGATCATAGAAATTCAAGAGACTTTCAGGGCTACATCTTATACTATTTTATAGGTATATACTTTCTAGTTCAGATCTAGTGCAGTATTTGACTTTACGTCAATAAGTGTTTTTAAGTCCATAAATATGTACGTGCAGAAACGAAGTGATAAATCAAATATTTTTTTTTCGTTCCATTTAACTTGTTTTATAAAATACATGAGATAAAGCCGTACGTCAGTGAAACTGCATATTAGTGTTCGCCTTAATAACACTGTGATAGACGAAAAAAAAACATGACCAAACTCGATTATTTCAACCTATTTGGGGTGTTGCGAATTGAACTGCTTCATTAGTTTTTAAGTTCATTAGCTTGTAGCCTGTCCAATTTTATGAAAGTATGTACAAAAAATAATATTTTAGAAGTTAGTCTATGAAGAATTATCCTTATTTGAAAAATCGACAACTTTGGTGAAAAACTTCCACAAAAAATTTTGTATGAAACCATCGCGACAACTTAAAAAACTAACACTCCTAACTAACACTTGATTCGCAAGACCCAAAATAGGGTAAAACCCGACGATTTCCTTTTTTTTTTTGTTTTGTTTACTTTTACATTGAGATTAATAATAATTAGTGGGCAAATTGGCATCTCATATAAACTAGATTCTCTTAACAATCGACATATTTACCGACAGATAATTAAAACTATCGATTATATCGAACTTAAAAATTAGCACAGCTCCCAAATGAGTTGAAAGTTTTTATACCATACACCCTATAACTGTATAAATTTGAATCCACCAAAATACCAAATTTGATCCAAATCGAACAAAAAATAGCGATGGTATGTGTATTAAAGTTTTTTTATTTAAAAAATTTGTGAATTTTTTTAATCGGTTCACGTCCTATTTTGCCTACAAATTTAATTAATCTTGGTGTCTTCGCAAATTCACACAGTCAAGTGATACATACAACTAACGAAACTTCACATATACACGTAAATGCTCAAAAGACATTTTGAATTTTCATTCAGGTTAAAAAAGTCAGGGAATAAGCAGAGCAAACTAAATCAAAAAAAAAACTGCTCATCAATTGAGTGCGAGAAAAATTATTATATGAACAAAGCAATCGGTTGCTATCGTACTTTTTTCTCTCATTGAACAACACTTATTTTGGGACCGCTCGAATCTGTTAACAGTAATGTTTTTAACAACACGTCTTAGCGAGAATAAGAATTATGTCGAACTTATTTCCTGTCAAATAACAAGTGAGAACTTGTATTTCTTGAAACGAGAACTGATATTTTCGAATATAAGTTAGAGTTAAACTTGGTTTTGTTTTCGTACACAAACCAGGATGTATTTTTGGAAGCACTCGTTTAACAAAGCATCGACTCAAGTAACTTATACACAGTCGAGAAAACCAAAAGCAGAAAATAAAAATACTTTTTTGCAATATATGGTATTTGTGATGTAAATTGGGATGGAAAGTTATTATCTGTATTAGATGTGCAAAATGCAAAACAAGAACGATTATTAAATTCTTTAGGAAAACATCATGCTATTATAACTGTTAATTTGATTGGAACCTGTATAAATAAGTACAAACACTGGGCTCAGATACAACGGCTTTAAATACTGGTCGTTTTATTCACTAAAAACTGTTATCAATTAATTATAAAATGAGTAAGTATGTAAAAAGTAATACGCAACTATGTTTTCCGCGCCGATGGAGGTGTTTTATTTGCACAATTCACAGCCAAAGTGGTCAGGAAAGAATTGCGAGGCTTTTGTAAAGTAGAAAGCAATGTGAAATAACAGAAAGTCGTGCAAAGATTGGTAAAGGACACGAAAAGGTTCATGTAGGGAGTAGTTAGTGAAACATCTACCTAGATGAAAAACAAAGCTACATAAGGGAACTGATAAATCTAGCGTATTTAGTAAATTAGTATAAATGACTACACCGTTGATTAGTTAATGGAAAATAGGTCTCCGAAATACAAAGCTACGGATATACAAGGTTGTGAAGTGAAGGAAGATTCACGAGAAGAAATCTGTGGAACTGCTTCACTTCAAGACATATGAAGACCGAAAGACATGCAAGGGTCATCAAATTCTTTAGCCCAACTTTTTATATAGCCAAGAAGACTAGTTCCTCTATTGACACTCCAAGATACTTAAAGACCGAAAGACAAATTTGGATCAAAAATAACGGCGAACGTGTTTATTCGCTTAAAGTTCTCATGATTCGATATCTGCCTATTTTTAAATTATGTGGCAAGTTCTACGATCAGACAACTGATTTGCAATGATTAGTGGTAGTATCATAAAGTAAAATAAGTCATTTCCAGTAATTAACAAATTTTTTTTACAATAATTCGTAATATGACCATAATATACACACTTTTTCAATTGCCTAGAATAATAGGTGTGTTCAACAAATCTTGGGATAATTTGAAAAATATGTAGCTATGGTCCAATATCAAATTGAGTCTTGCTAAATACATTTAGTATCGTAAATATTCACAATTATTCTAGATAATTTGATCCATATTCGTGGGCACAGACGACTTTGTTTACCTGCAAGACTCTACACGGGTGTTGCACCTTGAATTTCAGTATTTTTCCCTTGGGCTTTCGGTACTTCAAGCAATCGTTTGTAAATTTGTTTCTCTTTGTGATTCTTACCTGGTCATGTAAATATGACCGAAGTGTTTGTTTATTAGGGCATTTCGTGCTAAAAGAACCTCTAAAACTTTTTATACCCTTGCAAAAAGGGTATGTTAATTTTGGTCAGAAGTGTGCAACTCATAGAAGGAAGCATTTCCGACCATATAAACTATATATATTCTTGATCAGAATGACGAGACGATTTCATATAGCCATGTCCGTCCGTCTGGATCAACGCAAACTCCTCCTAGACCGTAAGAGCTACAGAGCTGAAATTTGCATGTAGGCTTGTATATACTGCATTGGTTGTCTATCTTGGATTCAACCGGATCCGACCACTATATTATATACAGTTGGGAACTTAAAAATAGCACCACTTGCTGAGGTTATTTGTTCAAAGGATTCTTGGCTTCAATTTAAGGCTCAAGGAACATGTGAATACGTTTTTGAATGTTTCAATATTTACTACTAATGGAAGCAAAAAAAATTTGAATAATATCCAACGTATTCAAAGTTTTTTAGGGATTTTCTTCAAATACTCAAAAAATACCCGTAACTAAAAATAGCACCACTTGCAGTATTTGCCAAAATACCGTCATATTTCGCAGAATTACATTGTAAAAAACACATGAATAACAGTCCGTGGATCGAAGTCAATTTTAAAAGCACTAGCACTAAAAAAAATTCAAAACTTTTTGATATAATAGGTCGGGGAAAACACTGCTCTGTGGAAAAGCGAAAACTCATCCAAAACCAGGTTTTTGAGAGATAATCGTATCGCTAGGTTCGAAAATCGGTTGGTAGTTCCAAGAAAATGATTCGAAGTGCGATCAATTTCAAACAGAAGTCTGAAACTCGTATACGAAAGCCAAAACTGAAAAAGCAAGAAGTCGGTTGCTTAATCCGAGAGAACAATAGTGATCCTTTTAATGCCGTACGCGATCTGGAAAAGGACTTAAACATCTTGACTAGCGACGAAATAATTCGCAAGTACCTTCGGAAGAGCAATTTATAAGCCTGAACCCCCTGAAAGCTTCCACTTTTGAATGCGGGACATATTGCCAATCGCCTTAAGTTTGCCAAACATTATTAGAATTGGCCTGTCCAAAAGTAGAGACACTTTCTATGGACTGATGGAAGCAAAGTTGTCATGTATGATGGAAATGGCTCTAGAGTATACGTCTGGCGTCCACATAACTCCAAAAGCACCCTGAAGACTGTTAAACATGGCGAATCCAGTGTCCTGATATGGGCCTGTTTTTATTATTAAGGTGTCGGTCTAATATAGTGCGTAAAGTCGTCTATGGATCAGCATGTTTATGTAATTACCTTGGATACGGAGATGCTACCATAGGCTGAGGATAATATGCCACTTATACGGGTCTTTCAACAGGACAACGACCCAAAGCACATCAGTAAGAAAGCCAGGCAGTGGTTCTCAGAGATTTCTCTAAATGTAATAGAGTGTTCACGGTCACCAGGCCTAACCCCTATTAAAAATCTGTGGTCTGACATTATAAAAGAAGTTGCTGTTGCAAAACCAACAAAAATAAGACGTTTTGGGAGGAGTCCTGGAAGAAAATACCGGTCAAATGCTGTCAAGACCTGGTTAACTCAATGCTAAGACGTTGTGTTGCGGATTTCGACACTAAGAGCAACGGAACGAAGTGTTGAGTTTTTAATTTATTAATATTTTTAATAGCTAATCATAAAATATTAATGAATTTAGTTTTTTATTTTTTTTTTTTTTCATTTTAAAAAAAGGAGTAAGGTATGGTGTCCTTTACTGCATTTTCAAGAAAAACAGGAGAGTATTAATACATGTGTAATGGCACAACGAACACTGTTGGCCACAGCTGTAATACAAGTAAAAAATGCAAATGTAGGATATAAGACTCTAAGAGCCCTTATTGATAATGGGTCACAGAGCACAATTTTGTCTGAACAGGCGGCTCAAATATTAAAATTACCTAAAATTAAGCAATATACAGAAATAACTGGCGTGTGCTCAATAAAAGCCAAAAAATCAACATATAAGGTAAAAATAGATGTAAAGACGCGAAATCCCTGGAAAAGACATCTTAAGGTGGAGGCAATTGTGTTGCCAAAGTTAATGGAAGCTCTTCCATTAAAAATAGCAAATGTGGATATGTCAAAATGGCAAACTTACGTGCTAGCTGATCCTACCTTTAATAAACCGGGTAAGGTTGATATAATAATGGGGGTAAGCGTATATACCCAAATCTTAAAAGAAGGAACTACGAAAATTGATGGCCTGCTAGGCCAAAATACTCAATTTGGTTGGATCGTCTCGGGATGCACCAAATCAAATCAGAATAAATCTGTAGTGGCAACAACAATAGATGTCACAGGTTTTAAGCAACGTTGGGAGAACAAGAAACGTAAATGTCAAAATAAATACTACACAATGCCAAACAAACTCAACAACAAAACTAAAGAAATAAATTTATGGCTCCCGGCAGGACCTCACTTTGAAGGTATAGTGAAATCTGGGAAAGAAAAAGTATATATCCCAGAGCCACTACAAAATAAGAATATTCAGATGGCAATAGTTCAATTTAATAATGATAATTTAAAAAATAATGTCAAAATAGATTCCGTTAAAAAATTGTCCGAGTCTGTATTAGAAAACGGGCAGGTATTGCAAAATAAAGGGACAACATTTAAACAGAATAACCGCTCAAATTTCAGCTATCAGCGAAATGTGAAAAGAGTGGAGCGAAAACCACATTGGCTTAAACCGAAAGGTAGAAGCAATTGGTCTTTAAAGTTTACACTATATAAAAAGGCTAAAAGTCAAAACAGTAATACACATCAGGAGTGGGTAGATATCCCGAAACGGAAATTGTTAAGCATTGGTAATTTGCCAAATATAATATAAAATCCAGTAGAAGCCAGTTTAGTAAACCATACGGCAGAATAGGAAAGAATAGGAAGTCAGTCCAACATTTAGCTGTTTATGCTTCTTTAACAATAATTATCTTACTAATGATAATATTAATAATAATAATTTGTTCAAGACAACTTAATAAAAATAAAAGAATCCAAATCGTCGCATTTGGCGGCCCTTTGCAGAATGTTTAAGATTAAACATCGTGTTCATCTGAAATGGCTTCACCAAATCAGATGCACCGAGAAATATACAAAACGAAACAAAAATATAAAACAAAAATATGTCATAAAGATTTATATGACAATTATTGCTTAAAACCAAACAAAACATGCGGTATCAAGTAACCAGCGCTGAGCATGAAATATAAACAATTTTCAACCCCCGAAAACGTGGGTCATTAGAATAAGTATTTTTAAGAACAATTGTCCCCTAGAGCAGGGGTAGGCACAAAGAGAGCCAGCTCAAACTGTCAATGTATGCGTGCGCTTGCTTGTGTGCGTAAGCTGCTTTACACTGCCCGAATCGTATGTGAAGAAACGAATAAAAAAATTAAACTGCAAGTGAAAAAGAATAATTCCGACCTAATTGTTGTTCAGAAAGTCAACTATTTCCTTTACTTCTATATTGCTTGGATAACTTTTTATACGAAGGAGATCTTCTATGGCTAAAAATGCATGGTAGGTAGCAAATTTTACAAAAAAAAATTGAATGTTCGCAGTTTTGCGCAATAGATTCTGCAATCCTTTCTACCTACTATACAAGTTATTTAAATATAAAAAAAAAATCAAGTGCCGGTCTATTTTTTCTATAGGAAACAAGTGTAACGGCCGCTACCTGCAATAGTAAATATTTGAGTATGCCAAGCGGAATTTTCCCACAACCCTTTTTTACCGAATCGCCTTAAAAAACAAATTACAGTCATGAGTCTTAGGTTCCTTTTACCTAAATGTCATAAAAATGAATGCATATTTTGTATCGGCTATTATATATATTTTTCATACTATACATACATATATGTGCATACCAGAGAGCTGCAACAATCACAATTTCTTCAATCATACCCGATCATTGACTCAGATTTTTTGTGATCGAACATTCAGCGAACATTCAGTTCCAATCAGTTGCAGCTCTCTGAATGTGATGGGTATGATCGATCACGAAGGAACAAATTTCAATCGAGTCAAATCAGGCCTCAACATCAAACAGGCTCGATCCGGTACGATCGCCGAAATGAAACGATCAAATCATTGATGTTTCGCTTCGTGTATGAATCACGAAATGTGATTCACGAAATGTGATTTACTGCACAATGAACAGACCATTTCATTAGTGCATCCTTTATTGCTTAAATAGTTCAAGCATCTTGTACAAAGCTGTACTTTTTTGGCCATTTCATTTACGCTTTATGCCCGGCAATTTTACAAATCGGACATTTATATTCGAATTTCGCATAATTTAAAACAGTTTGTAGCGGTTTTTTCTCTTCTTTGCTCATGGCACTTAACGAGCAATATCTTTGCTCTAAGTATTCCATGACATCAGATAGCTTTTGAATTTGCCTTGTTTTTCTAAACTGGCTCTCACACAATTGTAGAGCCTCTCTGTCTAATTTCCTTAGTAAGAGTTCTGCGAATAGGACGTCAACTTCATCGGACAAATTTGCTTTTATTTTAATTAAGTATATTGACTCATTAACTATGTTAATCACTCCCTTAACACTTCTTGCGGATTCATTGTTGATCATCGTTAAATCAACGATCCGACTTAATTGTTCGGAAAATACCATTCGCTTATTTTCATATCGCTTGGTTAACAACTCCCAAGTGGCGCTATAATTGTCAGCTGAACCTGATAGTAAGTGAGCTACCATGCTCCTTGCTTCGCCCTTTAACGCGGATTTTAAATAATTGAACTTAAGAGCCAGACTTTATTCCTCTCCTTTTTCAATTAATTCCGTAAATAATTCCACAAACAGGTCCCATTCTCTAGGTTCTCCAGATAATGTGGGTACCTGTGTTTTTGGCAATACCGGTAGTTCCCCTCTTACGGTAACATTCTCAACATTCACATTTTTTTGATCGTTTATTTTCTCTTCTAATGCTACCAAGGTTTTCTGAAGGTCGAAGTCAAATTCATCTATGACCTCTTTAAACGTTTCAACATATCTGTATAGTTCATCTGTATAAGCTTGGCACACCTGTACATTCTTCAACTAGAATTTTATTTTCTTCTATGGTCTATCGTACGTAAATCTTTGCTTACCATGTTGAAATATTGCTGGAGATGACGGACCTTTTCTTGAAATTTTTCCTGGCTAACATTAGCGTTCTCATTACTGGAGGTCGCATTCCCGCGCGACTCTTCTTTGCTGTCATCACACATTTCTGACATATTCGCATCTGCTTCACTGACTTCATGTGACTCTCCTTTGGCTATTAATTTGGCTGCCATATGTAAACCTTCCTCATATTTTCCATCTGCGAACTACTAGATGTGTTCGGTTACTCCACTCTGTAGCATTTGGCTATGGTAACTAATCCATTGCTTCGGTATGTCCCTTACTTCGTTGAGAATTTGGCTAGTTAAATTACTAGCATCTAATTCTTCTATCTTCTTCAACCTTTTATGCAACTCGTGTTGTTTCGCTAACAATTTTTCCATTTTGGTAGGGAACATTTTTGTCTTATCGATATCCTTATCGATATAATTATATAATGATTATAATAAAATATGTAGATTGATGTATGTACTTCTAACTATTTTAATTTATCTCTTATCTGATGATCCTGTTCGCTGCTGCTTGTCCGCCAATGGGTAGAGTTCGCCGCTACCTTGGTGATAAATCGCCTTCCTTTTTAACTCCGTCTCGCTCAGCTGCTGTTGTCTTGGGCTTATGGGCTAAGGCGGTACCGGTGGTGCCGGACATCGCACAAGATTTCCTTATACTGGCACTCTCCAGCCTCTTCTATGCAACTATCTTGTTGCTCTGCTGCTGTTGGTAGTTGCCGACTTGCAACTACATATAGAGTACATATATACATATACACTAGTTAACTTTTTTTTTCGATATTAGGGCTTCGAATACGCCACACACCACCTCCGTAATTAATTTTTTTTTACCGACGCCGAAATTATTGCAGTTGCTCGACTAGCCAAACTGCCTTTATATACTCGGTCGCACGCACTTTTTATTTATTAAGCAGTATTTGGCTTTCATATTATACTCTGTCTCTTACCACTGGTGGGGGAAAACAAGAGTTATTTTATTTTGCTACCTATAGCTAATCTTAGCATTTACACTTGCATAAGAATCCAGACTTTAAGGAGCTGATTCAATCTCTGAGTCTCTTAGTCTCTTGGGGGAAAACTACATAGTTCCTTTTGCTCGAAGGACCAAAATGAATAGGGATTCCGAGAGAAGGAAAAATAACCCAATTTTCGTTGAATTCAAATTATGAACTGATTTTCTTATTCTAATGACCCACGTTTTTGGGGGTTGAAAATTGTTTATATTTCATGCTCAGCGCTGGTTACTTGATACCGCGCCGTTGTTATAATCTTAAGTGTTTTTCACAGAGTGTGGATGCATGTTTTGTCTGGTTTTAAGCAATAATTGTAGAGAGAGAGTAAAAAAAAAACCTTCTTACAAAAATTAATTTATTTTCATGGACTTATTAATGTCTGTTCAAAATATGTATGTAAACGCCGCAGTATGTCTATCTCTATTTTATTATTCTCCGAATGCTCCGATCTGTGAATTATAACGGAAAGTCTTTCATTTCGGCTTTACATTCATTTTTGGCTGCCTGCGCTGCAGCGAATATTCTTATGTATAAATTCAGTAATAAACCTAATAAACCTCTACTCGAATAATGTCTGTGTAAAATTTCATTCAGATCAGATGACGAATATTTTGCGTATTTCTAGTCCAATTTTTTAGTAGGTAGAAATTGAAAAGATTAATTAGTCTACCGAATTTGATTACGATAGGCAAAAAATTGAGACAATGGGCTTTTTCTAAATTAGGGAGGCGTATGTGGGCGTGGCAAAAAACTTAAATAATCTTAATTTGCGCGCATACTAAACCAATCTACGTACCAAGGAAGTTCTTTCGACCATATAAAGTATACATATTCTTCATCAGCATCAACAGCCGTCCGTCTATCCGCCCGTTTGAACACCTAGATCTCGGATACGCATCGAATGAGATATTGTTGATTCAAATTTGGATACATTTTTCAAGACTTGTGTATTGAATAGAAGTAGAATATTGTAAATAAATTGGATAATAACATCCGTCTCTTTCAGTCCTCTCTCTTTTACCGCTTAGCTTGTTCCCGAAGATATTTTAACTACTTCCTTGGTTAGAACTTAATAATAGATAGATCCTTCAGTGATTATGTGTGCTTTTGTAGGTAGTTTAATGCCTAAAATGAATTGTCTTATTTATATAAGTAATCAATATCTATGGGACGACTATTTTAATATAAAATATGATAAAAAATTGCTTTTCTTTACGTATAAACTTTTAATAAATATTTATATAAACACTTAAATTTTGTTCATTTTTTTATTTCTAATTAGATCTGATCGAGTGCGTCGCCAATCACAGAATGAAGGTTCTGGTGCGGATAATGATGAGGACTATGATTATGGTGATGAGGACGTAAGGTATGTCTCAATTAATTTTTTAAATCCCGTCACCCAATGTTTAAGGTACCTATGGATGATTATGTAAAAAATTATAATTTCTTTTATTGTATTAGTGACCTAAACACAGAAGTTCCGGCAGTCAGTACAACTCATGCACATCGGCATCACCATGTAGTCGTGAGTATAATATGAATGTACTTTAATTATTTTTTTGTTTATACAAAAAAATATAAATTTATTGTTTTTATTAATTTTTGTTTTATTATATTCGTACAACAAACACGTATCTTAATTATACACTTCAAATAGAAAGGGACAATTTTTATTTATAAATTGACGTCTTTTCGCCAAAAAGAAACAAACTAAACAATCACATAATTTTTTAGCGATGTAATTAAGTGCAAGGCAAAAATTTAAAACAAATTTTATTGACAAATTATATTTTAAGATGTTAGCAAAAAAAAAAGTTATCAAACTCTTTATAGTTCCTTTAAGAAGTTTTCCCCATTGAAGTGCTTGAAAGAAAGGAGTCTTGTTTCTTAGTATAGACATACACAAATTCTAGAAGTATGACCTGTCAATAAAACTTGGTTTTCTTTTTATCATATCACTTAATAACATACTGATCGCTAAAAAATTATTTGTCATTGCTTAGTGTTCAATTGCGTGGCATTGAATGTTACATACTTGTTATTGTTTCCGGAAGCTAAAATGTTTTTTTCAACAAACACGACATAATTTGTTTAAATGTTTCTATTTCATTAAAGATTACTTTATTTCCTCTCTCTCATTCTTAATTTTCTATTCCCATGCACTTACTCGTAAAACTTAAATTGTCTTCCAATTAATATATTACAAATACGTAACGTTTAACTTAAAAAAAACCTGGGAAATCAAAAAACTTGCGTGCCTAAACTCAGTCAGCTATAATTTTGGAGAATGTCGGTGCACCGGGTTTCTTGCCTACTGAGGCTGAATCAACGCCAATGCCATTAGTAACATCAATAGCATCAACACCATTAGAAGCATCAATTGTTACTAATGTGGAAGAGGAAATTGAGGAAAGTGTCTCGAAATTGGAATCAGTGATAAGCAAAACAATTGAAAATACCAAAAATATTAAAGAGCTAGCTCTTATCACTATGGATGTGGCTGTTGACAATGGTGAAGAGTTTGAATTACAACGCTTAGGAGCCATTCGGGCTGAATCCAGCACTAATAAACAGAACGATCTGGAAATTACGTTGACTACTACAGATGTTGCTCCTCTGTCTATGGGAAGTCCCATCTCTTTGGAGAATCCCTATAGCATATACAATAATGCTAATGAACTCGGCACCGAATCAATAACCAACACTTCTGTGAAAGAACAAGAAAGCACCGCGCTTGTCGTTCAAGAAAATCCAACTTCAGAGAACTCTCTTTATCATGCAAACTTTTCATCAAATACGTCAACCCTTAGATCGACCACAACACCATTGTCCTCGTCGGTCATGTCGTTATATCCCTCATCTTTCTCAGCGTCAACTAACATCGAAAATGAGAACATTACGTCTACTTCATCATCACCCCAATTTTTAACTTCAACAATACAATATCCTTCAACAGAAACACCAATATCAACTTTAACCGAGTCAACTATTTTTGCTTCACCACAATCAAATTTATCAAAGGTAATATTGTTGCTTTTGTAAGTCTGTTTATACCTTGTTCCAGTGCTGCCAGAATCTTTTAAGCTACAATTGCTAGATTGGGGAAGAAAAGATGCCAAAAATTTATACATTTTTTTTTAAAATTTACAACAAAAAATTTTTAAACCCATTAGTGTCATTTTTAACAAATTAAGATATACAAAAATAAAAAACAAATTCAAAACTTGTAATAAGGAACGTGATCTTAAACAATTATAATTACATTTAACTACAGAAATAGCTAAAATACTATCTAGTTCGTCAGCATCTTCACATACATCGTTGTACTTCTCATTGCCAGTTGCGTCAAGTACTCATATGGTAGAGAATAAGTGTCTCCGTTCCTGTTTTGAAAATTTTTAGTTTAAGCTTTGCATGCCTTTTAAAATTGGTCTTAAAAACACCATATAAAGATCATTTATCTCATCTTTATACAGTCCGTGGAAAGGTTCTGCTTTGTGACACTTTTCAGACGTAGCTGCTAGTTTAAAATGGAGCTTCAATTTTGTCCACTGATCCACGATTCGGGAAACCGCACTCTCTATCGACAACCATTTGGTGGCACTTACTCTCGGTATTTTCAAAAGATTCTAATGTAATTATTTAAAAAAAATCGTTCAGTTTAAATTTCGAAAATCTTAGAAAATTGACATTTATTTACACACACAAAAGAACAAAAATTGCTAAAAAAAAATAATAGAATAGATACATACTTTCACTCGTTGCAGAGGACGGACGTGTTTTTTTTTGCGCTTATCAACTTTTTTTTTTTCTCGCGATTAAATACTTTGCCATAACTTTTAAATTAGTTATCGGTTTAATTAATAATAATTTGAACATCCGAATTTTATTTTCAATTCGCAAATTCTTACTGTCGCTTTTGTTTTAATTTAAATAAAATCAAAACTTACAACAATACTTGCATTAGCGGTGTTGTTGTTTTGTTTAACTCTTTTGCTTTTGTGTCTTTACCGTTTTAACTAACTCTCGTGCTCTTGCGTACAAATTGTTGTTGCATGTGTTCAATTTGACGCGCTCTCCCGCTCTTTCCTATTCTTGATTGATTTGCGCTCTCGTCTTTTGCCTACCCGCGACTCTGTGATACGTGTTTTTGTTTTTGTGCTTTCATCTCTTTTTATTCTTTATTTGTGAAGGCTTACTCTGCACATTAACCCTTGTGTCAGAACTGGTCAGTATATTCTTATACACCGATTTTTTACCTTTAGAATTTTTATTTTTTTGTATTTCCTTTTGTAATTAAATTAAACTTTTTGATAAAATGGTTGTCTGCTCAAAAAATAATTGCATAGTTGCCACTAATGCGGTTGACTCCCATGATTATATTCTTTGTTGGTTGTGTGACAATGCGGTTCACGTTAAGTGTGCAGGTTACACAAGCAGAATCAAGGAGTCTATTGCTAAAGTTGGTGGCTTAAAATATGGATGTGATGCTTGCCAGGAGGTCGAGAATGAGATGCGCTCTTTCATGATGCGGACTAGAGATAGTTTTGACACTTTAAGGGCAGATTTTAATAAACTCCAAGCGGAGTTTACTGCGGTGGAGACTCAGTTCAGAAGTTTATCGCTTATGAATGAGTCTCCGAAACGTAAAAGGACCAGTCCTTGGGGTGTTTCTGTATCTGTAGATCCGCCAGCGTCTCTTATCGTCCCCGACCGGTCTCATGCACCGTCCACTCCTAATGTACAGCAATTGATATCGTTTAAGAGCCCAGTTGTGAATGCTATTAGTTAGGAATTACCGATATCACCTGGGAATGATCTCTTTAAAAACGATGCCTATTGTAGTGTCCGATGTGTCCGGGCAATTACCCATTCCAATGGAAATTGCCGATAGTTCTAAAAGTATCGAGGGCCCCGTAAACAGGTTGACTGCTGCAGTGGGTGACTTGTCCAACGTTACTGCTGCGGCTGACGCTTCGGGACCGCGGTCTTTCGTTGGCATACCACCAAAGAAACATATATTTGTTTCTAGGCTAGACCCTGTTGTCACATCTGATGATGTAATAGCCTATATTCGGAAGAAAGTTATCGTCTCAAATATTGCAATGGAAAAGTTTAAATTTTCTTATTCTCGGGACATTTCGTCCTTTAAAATTAGTGTTTCTGCCAATATCTTCGACACTATATGTCGAGAAGATTTTTGGCCGAAACATATAATAGTTAAGGACCAGAGGGCCGGGGCTAACTTCGACCGCGTCAAAGTTTGTATACCCTTGCAACTTTTATGGTAACTCTTTCCTTACCTACAATCTTAGCATAGGAAAAAACGAAGATATTGATCAAAGTCACTGTTTTCCACCGATCGTTCCTATGGTAGCTATATGATATAGTAACCCGATCTTTATCAAATTCGGCACAGTCATTAACAGATATATTAAACTAACAAATGTTTAATTTGAAAGCAATCGAGTCAAAAGTAACGAAGTTATTGACAAAAGTCACTGTTTTCGAAAGATCGTTCCTATGGGAGCTATATGATATAGTAACCCGATCTTGATCAAATTTGGCACAGTCGTTTATATGTGTAATTAACTCATCAATATTAAATCTCATGACAATAGCTCAGAAAATAACGAAGTTATTAAGAAAAGTCACTGTTCGTGACTTTGCCATTTGTATGGGAGCTATACGATATAGGGATCCGATCCGGCTGAATCCGAGATATACAACGCCTGCAGTATATACAAGCCTACATGCAAAATTTCAGCTCTGTAGCTCCAACGGTCTAGGAGGAGTTTGCGTTGATCCAGACGGACGGACAGACGGACAGACGGACGGACGGACGGACGGACATGGCTATTTGAGCTCGTCTCGTCGTGCTGATCAAGAATATATATACTTTATATGGTCGGAAATGCTTTCTTCTATGCGTTGCACACTTCTGACCAAAATTAATATACCCTTTTTGCAAGGGTATAAATATACTGTAAAAAAGAAAAATCGGCAACCGATTCGCTTGCCAAGAACAACAACTAATACTATTCCTGCCACATCAGCATCTGCTGGTGTGTCAAAAAACTAGCTTCGTCCCTTAACCTGGGTTACCAGAACGTTAGAGGACTGAAATCTAATCTTCCTAATCTCTATGTAGATAGTCTTTCTTTTGAGCATAACATTGTAGCTTTTACAGAGACGTGGCTAAAACCTGATATTGCTGATGCATCGGTTTTTTCCACAAACTTTTCTATATTCAGACGTGACCGGATTTTTCGCATAGGTGGTGGCGTTCTAATAGCTGTTGATGCTGCTTTATCATCTGAAATGATCCAATTCTCTAGTACCCAGGAGATTGAGTTTGTCGGTGTTAAAGTAAATTTTAAATCTTTTAATGCTTTCATTACTTGTTCCTATATTCCACCATTGTCAGACATGGTGGTATATTTAAATCATTTAGAGGCAATTCAGTTTGTCTCCTCTTTAGTTTCCAGTCAAGACATGCTCATAGTTGTAGCTGATTTTAATTTACCAGCTTTAGCATGGTCACTAACAGATGAATCTACCACGTTGCTGCCCTCTTTGTCACATGACTTTATTGATGGCCTTCTAGGCTTATCTTTATCCCAAGTCAATCCTGTCTTAAATTCTAATGGAAAATCGTTAGATCTTATTTTTGTATTGGATTCTTCTTATTGTGAGGTTTCTAGGATCGAACCATTTGTTCTTCCAGAAGACAAATTTCATCCTACATTAAATTTAAAAATTGATTTGCCCTTGCTTTCACCATTACTTGGTTCAAATGAGTTACCACTAACTAGGTGCTTTCGTAAGACTGACTTTGCCAGCCTTAATGAAAACATTGCTACTACCGATTGGTCTTATCTGTACAATTGTAGTGATATGAACTCGGCTGTTCGTTTTTTCTATGATACTCTGAATTCACTCTTTGATATTTGTGTGCCTCTTGGTAGGCTGGAGCGGCTTAACAAACCTCCCTGGTTCTCTCGCGAGCTATCCAATTTGAAAAATGTGAAGACACGATATTATAAGAAGTTCCAAAAAACACGTCGTTCATCAGATTATGCTCTGTATACAGTCGCTCGTTCAAAATTCATGATGCTTAATACACAATGCTATAAGAATTATCTTCAGCGGTGTAAGCTTCAGTTTTCTTCTGACCCTAAACAATTTTATAATTTTGTTAATTCTAAACGTAAGACCTCTGTGCACCCATCTTTTTTGTCTTTTCAAAATAAAAAAGCGAGCACTGATCAGGCAATTGCCGATATGTTTGCGAGTTTTTTCAAAACAACTTATTCCTCAACGGAATATCGAGCAAGTCCGTATCCTTATCATTTAAAAAAGGCTAATTGTATTTTCAATCCAGTGATTGATGAAAGTTCTATTCTTACCGAACTTAAATTATATCATTTAAAAAAGGCTAATTGCATTTTCAATCCAGTGATTGATGAAAGTTCTATTCTTACCGAACTTAAATTATATCATTTAAAAAAGGCTAATTGCATTTTCAATCCAGTGATTGATGAAAGTTCTATTCTTACCGAACTTAAATTATATCATTTAAAAAAGGCTAATTGCATTTTCAATCCAGTGATTGATGAAAGTTCTATTCTTACCGAACTTAAATTAGTTAAACCTGTTTATTCTCCGGGGCCAGACGGTATTCCTGGATGTATACTCAGGTTCTGTGCAAACGCATTATGTAAACCCATTTTAAAATTGTTTCTATTGTCTGTAGAATCTTCCTCTTTTCCATCTATTTGGAAGGAGTCGTATATTATTCCTCTGCATAAAAATGGCAAAAAGTCCGAAGCCTCTAACTATAGGGGTATCTCAAAATTGTCCGCTATTCCGAAAGCTTTTGAGAAAATTATAACTTCTCAATTGCAACATTTTTGCAGCTCTATTATTTCGCCATCCCAACATGGGTTTGTGAAACGTAGATCTACAACCACTAACCTTTTAGAATTTACATCAATAATTATCAAGGGGTTCAAAAATGGTAAACAAACTGATGTCATATACACTGACTTCAGCAAAGCCTTTGATTCCGTTAATCATACCCTATTACTTTCTAAGCTGAGCGACATTGGGTTTTCCCCCATTTTCCTTTCTTGGGTTCGAGAATATTTAACAAATAGAAAACAGAAGGTACTTTTTAAGTCTTCTTTTTCCGTTTCCATTTCTGTGACTTCTGGTGTACCTCAAGGTAGTCATCTTGGCCCTCTGCTCTTCACACTATTCATTAACGATCTTCCTTCAGTCATTGTTCATTCGCGTGTGCTTATGTATGCTGACGATGTCAAGCTTTGTCTTACTTATAAAGATACAGATTCATTTAGTCGGCTACAAGCTGATCTTAAAAACTTTCAATTCTGGTGACAGTTTAATCTACTAAATCTTAACACTACCAAATGTAAGGTAATGACTTTTTTTTCGTAACTCTCCTCAACTGGTCACTTACTTTCTAAACAATAGCCCTTTAGAACGTCTAAATAATATGAATGATTTGGGCGTACTTATGGACCATAAGTTAAATTTTAACACCCATATATCCACCACGGTCGCAAAGGCCATGAGTGTACTCTGGGTTTCATTAAAAGATGGTCAAAAGAATTTGATGACCCCAATACAACTAAAGTTTTTTTTACTTCGCTTGTCCGTCCTATTTTAGAGTATGGATCTTGCATTTGGTCACCTCAATATGAGTCGCACCAGATTAGACTTGAATCCGTTCAAAAGCAGTTCTTGGTATTTGCTCTTCGTGGCTTAAGCTGGGATCGCAATGTCAATTTGCCTTCGTATTCTAGTAGACTTCTCTTGATTAACCTTCCGTCCCTAACTAACCGTAGAATTATGCTTGGTGTCATTTTTATGCACAAGCTCCTAATTGGTGATATCGACTCGCCTGAGTTATTAGCTCAGGTGAATCTGTCGGTACCATGTAGACGGAGTAGACATCCTTTGATACCTTTATCCCTTAGTCGTTGTTCTTCTAACTATGCTATGCATGAACCTTTTAGGGTCCTCTGCTCTGTTTACAACCTTCTTCCTTCCCTGTAATCGGCTCAGAGTTTTCTATTAATATGCTTAAAACATCTATCCTATCCCATTTAGTTAATAGATAGCTATAGTATTATTTGTTTGTCTGTTTTTTCTATTGTGTATTTGTCCACGCGATTCGTGTCGTGCGTTATACGGCTGCATCCCTCGGTCGGTCGGGTGGGAGGTGGGCAGTTATCTGCTTGGGCTCGCGCGTAACAGGCTTTGTCCTGGTGTCGTAGGGGCCACTTGAACCTACTGCGCAAAGTATCGTCAACGTCCGCTAGAGACGTTTCCGACCCCATAAAGTATACATATTCTTGATCAGCATGAGAAGCTTAGTCGATATAGCCATGTCCGTCTGTCCGTCCGTCCGTCCGTCTGTGCAAATCAATTTCACACCGCCATCTTAGGAGCTATCGGGATGAAACTTGATATTTGAGCTTATTATAGCCCGGAGCCGATAAAGTATGAAAATCGGACCACTATATCACTAGCTCTAGAGGAAACATTTTCATAAAAATCGGAGTATCCCCATGAAATTTACTAATTTGATAGTTTTGGATATAAAACATCAGATCCCGAAATTTCAATCAGATTGGATAAATATAACACAAGTTACAGTCAATATAATTCAGCTCTACTACGTCGTTGCTTGAATTGTGTTCAACTGCTCTGTGGACACATACTTAAACTGTATGTGTATGCGTGTCAATCGCAGCATGCAGCATGAGAAAGAAGAAGAAAAAGAAATGGAAATGATATTTGGAAGGTTTTGTCTGTGCATTAATGAATTGATGATATAGAAAAAGTGTTTGGAACATGTAAAAATATTATGGCCAAGGACTGCAAGGGTATATAAACTTCGGCACAGCCGAAGTTATCTTCTTTGATATTTTTTGGAGTTTTTTAACTAATTTTTTTTTTATTATTGATTTTGAACATATATGTACATTTAAGTATGAAATTTGATTTCTTTTGCATGACTACCTCGTGCATGTTTTACGAAGTCCAAACGTTGAACCCAATTTGGGACCACTCTTTTTCATAAATCAGACGAAATTCCAGCAATTTCGCGTTCAATATTGGCTCTGAGCTCACCAATCGTCGCCGGCTTGTTACTGTAAACCAATGACGTCACATAAGAAAATAGTCTAGAGGCGTCAAATCACACAAGCGCGGCGGCCATTCGACCGGTCCATTTCTGGAAATAAGGCGCTCATCGAACTTACTCTTCAACAAATCAATTGTAACGTGTGATGTGTGGCTTGTGGCCCCGTTGTGCTGAAACCACATGTCGTCCAAGTCCATACCATTCAATTGCGGTCGAAAATAATCATTTATCATGTCGCGGTATCGATTTCCATTCACAGTAACGTGGCGATCGTTCTCGTCAACGAAAAAATATGGGCCAATGACGCCGCCAGCATGTAAACCGCACCAAACAGTGATTTTTTTCGGGATGCAACGGTGCCTCATGAATCACGTGTGGATTGTTCGCAAAGCCATTGAGCCAAAAGTGAGCTGAAGATGACTTTTTGGAAAAAATCTGGATTATTTTCGAGTTGATCTTCAGCCCAATTTACGAATCGCATCGCTACTAATGAAGTTTACAAATGACAATCGAAAAATAAAAAATATTGCGTCGTTCGCACTCCCTATCGGAAAAATATTGAAGCGCACCTATTGAAAAACGCTTTAGTTGCCAGATATAGCAATTTAATTGCTAAACTGCCCTGCCTTGTAACCAAAGGGTTAAATTCTATATTAAATTTGCCAAAATGAATGTAACAGGCAGAATAATGCTTTTTCGGAGTTAGTAAAGGATATATACAGTCTATGTGTGAAAATCTCCCAAGTAAGCACCCTAAAATAACATTGTCGTATTATTTACTCAAAAGTACCTACATATTTCAATTCATATGAATAAAGTAATAAAATGAAATAAAATGGAAATGAAGTCGTCTCGCCGACTTCGGTATACAAAATTCTATTTCGCTCACTCTACAAACACACCAACACTCTACTGCTGCCACTACCCTACAGCCAACTCCGCCCTTATGGACTGCCTAGTAAATTACGTTCATGCGTACAGTGACTCAACTTTTTGATCACGCAACTATACCTAAGTTCTATTACAACTTAGAATAGAATATTACCGGAAATTTTTAATAATATTGCAGATTTACTGTCATAATCAAAATATATTAAGTAAAATCGGAAAAATGGTGTGTGATCAATTAGTTTAGGCCACATAAATTTTTTTGGAAAATTATATACCTCATCCGAAAGTGATCTATACGCATTAATCCAGGTAATGGTCGTGACCAATCTTGAAGTTAAATTTTTGATCAGTAAACCAAAAAGTGCCACTTTTTGAAGAATAATAAGAAAGAATAATTGAATAATTTTTTGTTGTTTGACATTTTTTAAAGTCTGAAACAATCAATAAATCAATTTAAAAAAAATTAGTAACTTTCCGACATTAGGCACTTTTAAAATAACCGAAAAGTTCAATTTTAGTTAGAGTCAACTAATAGATCACTTGATTTTTTGGGTTTTTGTTGCGTATTTTCGAAATATAGCGAAACACCTTTAAAAAAATATTTTATAAAATATCTAAAACATCAGTACTTATCATCTGATTAAAAAATTAAAGACATAACCTTTAAATTTTGTGTTTCAGCTCGTGTTAACATTTTAGTTTAGTTGAGTGATCACTGTATATTTGCATTTAAAAAAAAACTGACTCTAATTACGAATTTTTTTATGTATATCAGCATAGTTACTTTTAAGCTTAATAGTCATTGTCGGCGTTAAAACTTTTAAAATTTTAACCAGAAGCCTACTATTGGAGTGCCTTGAGCAATAAGAAATATTCGTTTTTTACCGATAACTTGTAGCTTAATACGATCTTATTTTATTTTTTCGTATTCGGTGCGGTGAGAATCAAAGATTGTTATAAGGTAAAAGACTTTATAATCACATTCATATCTTTTAATATTACACGGCTTAGACAAAACAAAAAAAATACGTTTAGCTCTTTGATAAATAGCCAGGATAAAAAAGTTCCAAATAAAAGCACCGAGTAAGAAGAAAAAATGTGTTCAAAGTAGCATGCAACAAAGTATTGCTGATTATAACTTTGGTACAAGTTTGAATGGCGAAAAGTGTTCAAAATGAATTTTTCCTTTATTCATATGAATCGAAATAGGTATTTTTGAGTAAAAAATACGCAAATGTTTTTTAGGTGGCTCACTTGGGAGATTTCCATATGTATATATGTATGTATATATAAATATAGCATCAGCAGTCAAGTTGGTCTAGACATGTTCGTCCGTTCGTATCAACACTTTCGCCTCAAAGACTATAATATCAATGAGTGTTAAGTTGTGTTTTATGCCCCTGGCAGCGGGTATTATAAAATTGGTCAGATGTTTGTAACGCACTGAAGGAAACGTTTCTGATCCCATAAAGTATATATATTCTTGATCAGATTGAGAAGCTGAGTGGATATAGCCTTGTCCGTCCCTCAGTCCGTCCGATGAAATTTTTGTATTTGAGCTACTTATAGCCTGGGTAAGATAAAGTATGAAAATCATCATGATCGGACCACTATATCATATAGTTCTAGAAGAAACATAATTGAAACCAGAGGGACGGGGCTAACTTCGACCGCGTCAAAGTTTTTAAACCCTTGCATCTTTTTTGGTAACTCTTTCCTTACCTATAGCCATCAAAGTGGAAAAGCGTTTTTTCTAAAAAGGCTAAAGTTTGCGAAAGAACGGCCTACAATCTTAGCATAGGAAATAAATAAGATATTGATCAAGGCCACTGTTACAAGAAGCTATATGATATAGTTACCCGATGTTTTTCAAATTCGGCACAGACATTAAGAGATATATTAAACTAACAAATGTTTAATTTAAAAGCAATCGCGTCAAAAGTAACGAAGTTGTTGACAAAAGTCACTGTTTCCGAAAGATCGTTTCTATGGGAGCTATATATAAAGTCACCCGATCTTGATCAAATTTGGCATAGTCGTTTATATGTGTAATAAACTAACCAATATTAACTAACCAATAGCTCAAAAATAATGAAGTTATTGAGAAAATTCATTGTTCGTGTCGTTGGCGTTTGTATGGGAGCTATATGATATAGTGGTCCGATCTGGATGAATTCGAGATATGCAAGCTGTGCAGTATATACAAGCCTAGATGCAAAATTTCAGCTCTGTAGCTCTTACGGTCTAGGAGGAGTTTGCGTTGATCCAGACGAACGGACGGACGGATATGGCTATATGAACTCGTCTCGCCATGCTGATCAAGAATATATATACTTTATATGGTCGGAAATGCTTGCTTCTATGACCAAAATGAATATACCCTTTTTGCAAGGGTATAAAAACTGGAGCATCTCCATGATACATACTAATATGATAGTATTGGATATAAAACCTCAGATCCCAAAGTTTTAATCTGATCGGATAAATAGAACACAAGTTACAGTCAATATAAATCGGAACAAGCTGCCGGCAGCGCTGCTTGCCGCCTACTACGTCATCATCCAACCAACAGAGCACACGCATACACACAGACGCAACGCTACATGAACCGCATGTGTATGAATGATGGAAGAAGCTTCTTTGATAGTTTAAGAGTAAGATATACACAAATTTCCTTAACTTTCCGTCTAGACCACCTTTTTACTGCAGCATTGTGTATTTTAGACTCAGCCGTATACATCACTATATCACATAGCCCCATAGGAAAATCAGTCTAACTTAGTGATTTGATCAATAACTTCGATTGTATTAAAAATTAAAATTTTTCATTTTAATACGTATTCTAATTGATGGGCCAAATAGCGTACCAAGATCAGATGACTGTATCATGTAGGAACGATTGGTCGAAAAATAATTTTTGGTTAAAACCTTTTCAAATTGTATGCCATTACCACAAAAGTTAAGTTCTTAATAATCTATAATGTCTACACCATTTGATATTGAGTATCTTATGACCCCATTACTCGCAAAAATAGTATTCTTCATCCCAATGCTTAAACAAATTTTTATAGATTTTGTTTGTTGTTAAAAAAGACACTGAGATTTTGAGGTTTTAAAAGACAGGTTATTGTAGACACGTCTTCAAATCGGAGGTTCACTTCTGGGGTAAAATAGTTTAAGCACCGGGAGGGCTTGATAAAAAGTTAAATGTTTTTCCGTTTTGACGCCTTTAAGTAGGAAAAGAGCAACAGAAAAACTTGGAAGAGTATACAAACTAGGACACAACAAAAGCATCGCGTTTCTCTGTTCTCAATTATAACTATCAACTACAGTGCTTATCATACTTATAACCCACTTTAAACGGAAAAACACATTGGCTGAAAGTTTTGCCTTCAAAATCTTGAAAAAATATTAGTTTAATATTTGAATTATAAATAAAAAACAACTTTCACTTAAAATTAACGATTTAATAACGATTTCTTAAAAAGAAGTAAAAAGCACCCATTTGCTGTATCAAAATAATAGCCCACTTTCATGTTTTGGTGAAAAAAAAACCGAAACCGTTGCGGATTGATTGAATTCTATATTAAATTTGCCAAAATGAATGTAACAGGCAGAATAATGCTTTTTCGGAGTTAGTAAAGGATATATACAGTCTATGTGTGAAAATCTCCCAAGTAAGCACCCTAAAATAACATTGTCGTATTATTTACTCAAAAGTACCTACATATTTCAATTCATATAAATAAAGTAATAAAATGAAATAAAATGGAAATGAAGTCGTCTCGCCGACTTCGGTATACAAAATGCTATTTCGCTCACTCTACAAACACACCAACACTCTACTGCTGCCACTACCCTACAGCCAACTCCGCCCTTATGGACCGCCTAGTAAATTACGTTCATGCGTACAGTGACTCAACTTTTTGATCACGCAACTATACCTAAGTTCTATTACAACTTAGAATAGAATATTACCGGAAATTTTTAATAATATTGCAGATTTACTGTCATAATCAAAATATATTAAGTAAAATCGGAAAAATGGTGTGTGATCAATTAGTTTAGGCCACATACATTTTTTTGGAAAATTATATACCTCATCCGAAAGTGATCTATACGCATTAATCCAGGTAATGGTCGTGACCAATCTTGAAGTTAAATTTTTGATCAGTAAACCAAAAAGTGCCACTTTTTGAAGAATAATAAGAAAGAATAATTGAATAATTTTTTGTTGTTTGACATTTTTTAAAGTCTGAAACAATCAATAAATCAATTTAAAAAAAATTAGTAACTTTCCGACATTAGGCACTTTTAAAATAACCGAAAAGTTCAATTTTAGTTAGAGTCAACTAATAGATCACTTGATTTTTTGGGTTTTTGTTGCGTATTTTCGAAATATAGCGAAACACCTTTAAAAAAATATTTTATAAAATATCTAAAACATCAGTACTTATCATCTGATTAAAAAATTAAAGACATAACCTTTAAATTTTGTGTTTCAGCTCGTGTTAACATTTTAGTTTAGTTGAGTGATCACTGTATATTTGCATTTAAAAAAAAACTGACTCTAATTACGATTTTTTTTTATGTATATCAGCATAGTTACTTTTAAGCTTAATAGTCATTGTCGGCGTTAAAACTTTTAAAATTTTAACCAGAAGCCTACTATTGGAGTGCCTTGAGCAATAAGAAATATTCGTTTTTAAATAAGATATTGATCAAGGCCACTGTTACAAGAAGCTATATGATATAGTTACCCGATGTTTTTCAAATTCGGCACAGACATTAAGAGATATATTAAACTAACAAATGTTTAATTTAAAAGCAATCGCGTCAAAAGTAACGAAGTTGTTGACAAAAGTCACTGTTTCCGAAAGATCGTTTCTATGGGAGCTATATATAAAGTCACCCGATCTTGATCAAATTTGGCATAGTCGTTTATATGTGTAATAAACTAACCAATATTAACTAACCAATAGCTCAAAAATAATGAAGTTATTGAGAAAATTCATTGTTCGTGTCGTTGGCGTTTGTATGGGAGCTATATGATATAGTGGTCCGATCTGGATGAATTCGAGATATGCAAGCTGTGCAGTATATACAAGCCTAGATGCAAAATTTCAGCTCTGTAGCTCTTACGGTCTAGGAGGAGTTTGCGTTGATCCAGACGAACGGACGGACGGATATGGCTATATGAACTCGTCTCGCCATGCTGATCAAGAATATATATACTTTATATGGTCGGAAATGCTTGCTTCTATGACCAAAATGAATATACCCTTTTTGCAAGGGTATAAAAACTGGAGCATCTCCATGATACATACTAATATGATAGTATTGGATATAAAACCTCAGATCCCAAAGTTTTAATCTGATCGGATAAATAGAACACAAGTTACAGTCAATATAAATCGGAACAAGCTGCCGGCAGCACTGCTTGCCGCCTACTACGTCATCATCCAACCAACAGAGCACACGCATACACACAGACGCAACGCTACATGAACCGCATGTGTATGAATGATGGAAGAAGCTTCTTTGATAGTTTAAGAGTAAGATATACACAAATTTCCTTAACTTTCCGTCTAGACCACCTTTTTACTGCAGCATTGTGTATTTTAGACTCAGCCGTATACATCACTATATCACATAGCCCCATAGGAAAATCAGTCTAACTTAGTGATTTGATCAATAACTTCGATTGTATTAAAAATTAAAATTTTTCATTTTAATACGTATTCTAATTGATGGGCCAAATAGCGTACCAAGATCAGATGACTGTATCATGTAGGAACGATTGGTCGAAAAATAATTTTTGGTTAAAACCTTTTCAAATTGTATGCCATTACCACAAAAGTTAAGTTCTTAACTAAGGTCCATAATAATCTATAATGTCTACACCATTTGATATTGAGTATCTTATGACCCCATTACTCGCAAAAATAGTATTCTTCATCCCAATGCTTAAACAAATTTTTATAGATTTTGTTTGTTGTTAAAAAAGACACTGAGATTTTGAGGTTTTAAAAGACAGGTTATTGTAGACACGTCTTCAAATCGGAGGTTCACTTCTGGGGTAAAATAGTTTAAGCACCGGGAGGGCTTGATAAAAAGTTAAATGTTTTTCCGTTTTGACGCCTTTAAGTAGGAAAAGAGCAACAGAAAAACTTGGAAGAGTATACAAACTAGGACACAACAAAAGCATCGCGTTTCTCTGTTCTCAATTATAACTATCAACTCCAGTGCTTATCATACTTATAACCCACTTTTAACGGAAAAACACATTGGCTGAAAGTTTTGCCTTCAAAATCTTGAAAAAATATTAGTTTAATATTTGAATTATAAATAAAAAACAACTTTCACTTAAAATTAACGATTTAATAACGATTTCTTAAAAAGAAGTAAAAAGCACCCATTTGCTGTATCAAAATAATAGCCCACTTTCATGTTTTGGTGAAAAAAAAACCGAAACCGTTGCGGATTGATGGAATAACAAATATTAATATTTCGTGCGGCCTCCATTTGCCTTAGTTAACTAAAAGGTCCTTTTCGAGACTTTGCAATTCATTTAAAATTTCGTTTTAATATCTCACACTGTGTCAAATTGGCGATTATAAGCATGTCTTGCAAGACAAGATACCAAAGACATTTGCTATCTATCGGGTTGTGATCTGGAGAACATGCTGGCCAGTCAAGGACATCAACTTAACATGCCTCCAAATACTCCTTTGCTCATCTGCTTACATGAATTCTGGAATTAACCTGTTGGAAAACCGTTGGTTTTTCACGAAATTCCCTTAAAAATGGAATGAGACTACTATCCAGAGTTTGACTATATTCACTGTTCATTCGGCTCAATACAGACTTCGCTAAACAGTCACCGCTGACACAGGTTCAGCTGTTGCTGGCTTTGTTAATAATTATCGCGCGATTATCGATTATCGCGCGAACTTAACAACGGTTTTCGCCCAGTTCGTTTTTTATACCCTTGAAGAGGGTATTATAAAATTGGTCAGATGTTTGTAACGCACAGAAGTACAGCTGTGTTCATGAAAATAGCAGTGCAGTAGATGCTAACAAAGATTCAAAAATTTTTCACATATTCCTTTTTATACATTCAGTTTTTTGACTTTGGTTTTGTAAAATGGTATGTAGGCATAGGAAAACCGAACAAATTCCCTTAATTTTACTGATTTTTAAGTTGTTTTTCACATTTTTGAGCCTAACCTTACAAATTTGGCTGTTCACAAAAATAGCAGTGTTTCGTTTAGTTGCGGAAATAACAAATTAAAAGTTTACAAATCTGTCAATAGTAAGTGTAAATAATTAGATAATTATGGTGTACTATTATTTGCGCCAACTAACGCTAAAAATTTCATGGTAGTCGGAAAAGTAACGCATTGCTATGCTGAGAACACGGAATGGATCCAAAACCTTTAAAATCAAGGTAAAACTTTTAAAAAATTTCAAAATTTGAGTTGGATGTTCTGCAAAGATGTTCTCCGCTGCCCTAGACTACCAAAAATAACCGAAAAACCTTGCGTAAAACGTGCAAAAACGGCTTCAGATGATTGGCACTTTGTTATATACAGCAGATTCAATCAGTTTGCATCTTCTAATTTCGTCAAACATGATCTAAACGTGTCGGTAAGGAGTGTCACTTGTCGGTGTAGAATCCTAGAACAAGAGCTAATATCGCCAAGTCGTAGGAAAATCCCACTCTTGACTTTGAAGCCTGTAAATCACGTTTGTACTTTGACAAAACTCCATATGAATCTTCATATTGCAAAGCAGCGTAATATTCTCAGGCCAGGCGTCCTTAAAGTAATCCTGTTTGGTGGTGCAGGGTTTAAACAGTATGTACGCCGCCCAGAATATACGGAATACCACCCAAACGGCACGCTAAAACGGTTAAGCAATCCGGCATGATTTGAACTTGTTTCTCATGTAAAGGACTTGGTCCAATTCATAAGATTCATGAAAATATGAATCGAAATATCTACGTGGACATCATAAGGAAGGTTAAGCTTTCCTATATCATATGGAATCTGCCCATAAAATGGACATATCACCGATCTAACGACCCAAAACCTAGGAGCAAGCTCAAAAAATTTGACTTTTAATTCGAAAGAATCGATGTTATGCCAGGGCCAGCTCAGTCGTCGGATTGGTAACCCATTAAATATGTATGGGGTAACATTCAGAGAAGCGTCACAAAGAAAAAACCGACCAATAAAGCTTAGCATTAAGAAGTTATCCATGAAAAATGGCTACAGATCCCAGTTCAGCATTGCTGGAGTCGGTGCGGCGTAGGTGCCAACCGGCTATTGCCAATAATTGGTTCAGGACTAAGTATTAAGTCCTAAGAACCAAAGGTAACCTGAATTTAAAGTTTCAAATAATTTAGAAGCGACAGATTTTAATTCTTAGTTGTCACTGCTATTTTAATGAACAGCTCAAAATGCCCTTCCTTCAGTGTCTTGCTCGTTTCTGAAAGTGGGGGACTCTTTGTTCAGTCCAAAATAGTACTAATATTATTATATATAAATATAGATTATGAATTTGTAAAAGATTGGTGCATTTATGGTCTTTTTAATATGATTTATCAACTTTAAGGTCAAAGCTTAGGGGCACTGCTATTTTCGTGAACACAGCTGTAGATGTTTCCGACCCCATAAAGTATATCTATTTTTGATCAGAATGAGAAGCTGAGTCGATATAGCCATGTCCGTCTGTTTGTCTGTCTGTCCGTCCCTAGCATGTTGACTTTGAGTTATTATTTATTATTACACCAGCCAAGAACCCAAGAATAATAGAGTATTAAGCTATGATGGGAGCCAAACGGCTTAATATCATAAACCATTTTTATGCATTGAACATCGTGTTTTTATACCCTTGCAAAATGGGTATTTTAACTGTTCCAGAATTGTGCAACCCATAGAAGGAAGCATCTCCAACCATATAAAATACATATATACTTGATCAGCACTCTAAGACGAGTTCATATAGCCATGTCCGTCCGCCCGTCCGTCTTGATTGTCGCAAATTTCTCCTGACCGTTTATGATTTTAGTGAAGTTTGTTGAAGCATGTTGGCTTCTGTACCCAGGAGTTGTATATCTCAGACTTAGCCGGATGGGATCGTGATTCCATACAAACAGCAAATTCACGAACAGACTGTACCAAATTTCCTCAAGAAGTTATAAGCTCTTCCGAAAAAATTGCTTAATATACCTATTAATGACTGCTTAAAATTTAATCAAATTCGGATTGTTATATTATAAACATAGATGTCATATAAACAAATGATGAAACAAACTTAGCCACGGCACCAATTCCGCACCAATTAGTTTATTTAAAGGAAAAGGCTTATAAAGCGAAACTGACTTAGAATTAAAAGACTGAAAGAACTTATTATACAGATCCAAAATTTCAAAAATAGTAATCGCAGTCAGCTTATTGTGTCAAAAGTTGGAAAACACGACAATTGAGCATTCGAAATCTTTGTAAAGCTACATAATAACATGTAAATAGAAATATCATAAGCGGTGCATATAAGAACAAGATGTATTCTATGTTAATGTAAGTTAATAAAATGTTTAATACAAGCAAACTGAACGCCTAAAGGCAAATCAATTGAGATAACACCTGAGCAAAGATTCGAGCTGACTTTAATAAGTACACGTCCGCCACGGCGACCAACGGATTTTTTAATATGTAATATAAATCAGGGTCATTGCTATTCATCAGGTAATATAATCTAGGAAGATGATATCACGATAGGCTGAGTAAATTTAGAGTTTTAGAAACAGTTTTAGAAACATCAGCATTAACTCCTCATAAGAAGGATAATAAAGATGTGTTATTGGGGATTATTACATAAGAAAAACCCACATGATCAGATAAAGTTACTATATGTAAAAAATGATGATGATGTAAAAAGTGTACGTTGACGATATTAAAGGCGTGAATAAAAAGCATAAAGCCGATGACTACAACTAAGGCAAATCTAAGGTCCCGTCCTTGTGCAAGTATTTGAACGGGTAACAAAACTTTTATTGTCTCAAGACATAAAAGTCAAAATTTTTTGACAGCTATGTACAGTTGCGAGCAAAAGAATAGTAGCGCATAACACTTACCGATGTTTATTACTATAACTTGCGAGGTAATACCTTTAAGTACCGTTATCAGCAATGTCTAAGACTTGTCTATTACATTTTAACTTCACTTGGAGACTTAACTTTTTTGCTACTTCATTTTTAAGCTTAATTGCCAAATTTAGAGCGAGCAAAATAATTGATGTGAAGGATCTTTCTTTGCAGGAAACTTAAACTATTGGTCGAAGGTTGGTTTTTTTTACTCTATTTTATGTGTTAAATGTTCGCGATAGAAGATTCATTAAAGTATTCCAATTTGCAGTGCACTTCAACTGCAGTTCAAAATGCATTAAAAGGTGAACAAATATCATTTATTCACTAGTATTTACAGTAATTCAGCTGGCGCCCAAGGTGGAATCTGCAGTTGCAAGCTTTGCCGTTCTTTTTTCGCTTCATGTAGTTTGAATTCTGATATACTTTTAGCGTTGAAGATATGGTATGGCCATTACAATTTTGAATTCTTTAGCGAAGTCTGCTGATGATAGAACTTGGTGGTTCTTGAAATAGCTATACAGACAACCTGCTCACCTTTTGTGCTGCATATGATTTAAAATCTTACAAATAAATTAGTAAGATTTATTGACCTGAAGCCCCGCTAAAACCAAGTTTTGATTAACTTCAATAAGGTCGAAATCTTGACAATATTAAAAAACTTGTTTATACAATTGTTTAAAAAAAAATAACACTCTTAAAACTGAATTTTATTTGTTCATTGAATAACTATACACTTATACGAAAGCTTATTCGCGAAAAAAAATATTTTAAACCAATCAAGCACATATGAACGGTGGCTCTAATACACAAACTGATTGTAAATTGTAACAAAAATGATTGAATTGGATTCGTTAACTCTTCTTCCTTCTTTTTCAAAAGTGTATAATATACACCGTATATGCATGTACCCTTATGGACAAAAAAAATAGGTGTGAACCCACTGTCCTAATCTCTACCTTATTGCGTGTACCCCTTTCAAGTCCTTTGACACGATCGACAGCGAATTGCACAATAAAGAATCGTAAAAAAACGTTTATTGACAACTATGAAGATCCAATCTACTAAAAAAAAAGTTTTAGAAGTTCTTTTAGCTCGAAATGCATTATTGTGAATGTGCAAACATTTCTATCATATTTACAAGACCAGGTGAGCATCACAAAGAGAAACAAATTTACAAACGATTGCTTGAAGTAGCGAAACATTTATGTTCAAGGATCAGAAGCCCAAAAAATTTACTTCGGGAATGCGAATCGGTTGTCTAGTGGTTTGGGATTATTTTCCATACCAAGATATTCGTTTGACTCGTTCGTATTTCCAAAATTGGCCAAGTTCCTGTGAAAAATTTGATTGGAAGAAACTTCTAAGAGCAACACCCTGAGAACTTGGCATTGCCCTTGAGTGGAAAAGTAAATCTTTGGAGCTTAATTTTAGTAAGAACTTTTGAGAACAATTTTAAAGACTAATTGGTATAAAATATTGAAATACAGTGTGCAACACCCGTGTAGAGTCGTTTGTGCCCACGAATATAAATCAAATTATCGAGAATAATTGTGAATATTTACGATACTAAATGTATTTAGCAAAACTCAATTAAATATTGGACAATAGCCATATATATTACAAATTATGGTAAAAAAATTTGTTAAGGTTGGTAATTATTACTGGGACTGCCTTATGTTACTTCATGATAGTAACGCTAACCATTAAAAATAAGTTTTTCAATCGTAGAACTTGCCACGTAATTTAAAAATAGGCAGTTCTCGAATCCTGAGGCTCACATCTATTTTTTTCTCCATGAGTGTATATGGCAGAGAACGCAAATAGCAATATTTATACCATGCACCTACAGGGTGAAGTGGTATATTAATGACGCCGAAATGTACGTAACACACAAAAAAACGATTTTTCGTCTGTATATATTCTTCATCAGCATCAACAGCCGACAACAGTCAATCTAGCCATATCCGTCCGTCCGTATGAACACCTAGATCTCGAACAGTGACTTTTCTCAATAACTTTATTTTCTGAGCTATTGTCGTGAAATTTGGTATTGGTCGTTATTACACCTATGTATAAACGACTGTGGCAAATTTGATCGAGATCGCGTGACTATATCATATAGCTCCCATGGTTACGATCGGTCAAAAATAGTTACTTTTATGAATAATAACGTTATTTTCTAAGCTATTGTCATAAAAGTTAATATTTGTTAGTTAAATATATCTCTTAATGACTGTGCTAATTTAATAGGAACAATCGGTAGTAAATAGGAAGTATAGTTATTTGGTATGCTAAGATTATAAGCCGGTCTTCGCAAACATTAGACTGTTAAGATAAAACTTTTTTCCACTTTGACGACGAAGAGTAATAAAAAACTTAGATAGGGTATACAAACTTTGACGCGGTCAAAGTTAGCCCCGGCCCTCTGGTTTCTTTTTATAACGAGTGAAACAAATTTTTTTGAGGTTGTTTTGCAGTTTGCCATATAAACCAAATATGATTTGTATTTCTAAATCAGCCTCATTTATTGTAGAATTATTGTTTTGAATAATAAAATCCATTTCTTGAAGGTTTATTAAAATAAATAAATTTTTTGGTTTAAGTGTTTCTTAGAATTGGAACTTTTTTATTTACAATCTATTGATCCATAAAATATGTTCTCTCCAAATATCATTTGCAAGGACGATTGCAGGAACTCTAATTTTTCTCTGATTCTTTTTACATATAATTCAAAGCACAAAGTTTATAAAAATGATTAAAACGAAATAACTTAAAATTGCGCCTTATTTTCTAGGAAATAAATGCCAAGAATTATTTTTATACCCTTGCAAAAAGGGTATATTAATTTTGGTCAGAACTGTGCGACGGATTGAAGGAAGCATCTCCGACCATATAATATATATATATATTCTTGACCGTCCGTCTGGATCAGCGCAAACTCCTAGACCGCAAGAGCTACAGAGCTCTAGCATGTAGGCTTATATATACTGCACAGGTTGTATATCTCGGATTCAGCCGGATCTGACCACTAGATCATATAGCTCCCATACAAACGGCAAAGTCACGTACAGCGTACAGCGTACTATAACTTCGTTACTTTTGACGCGATTGCTTTCAAATTAAACATTTGTTAGTTTAATATATATATATATATATTTTTTTTTATACCCTTGCAGAGGGTATTATAAAATTGGTCAGATGTTTGTAACGCACAGAAGGAGACGTTTCCGACCCCATAAAGTATATATATTCTTGATCAACATGAGAAGCTGAGTTGATATAGCTATGTCCGTCTGTCCGTCCGTCTGTGCGTATGCGTTTTACTCAGCCGTCTTAGGAGCTATCGGGCTGAAATTTGTTTTTGGTGTTTTTTTATTACCCGGGAAAAATAAAGTATGAAAACCATCAGGATCGGACCACTATATCATATAGCTCTAGAAGAACTAGATGAAACATTTTTATAAAAATTGTAGTATGCTATGAAATTTACATATGTGATATAAAACCCCAGATCCCAAAATTTGAATTTGATCGGATAAATATAACACAAGTTACAGTCAATATAATAATCGGCTCTGTTCCCAGCTCTGCCGGCAGCGCTGCTTGCTGTCTACTACGTCTTTCGTCATCAACAGAGTACATGCATACACACACAGACGCAACGCTACATAAAGTGTATGTGTATGCGTGCGTTGCTTTGCTTTGGGAATGAGGGAAGAAGAACAAATTGTAAAATAGAGAGTAAAATTGTTTTGTTTGTATATTGATGAATTGAGTTGCAGAAAACAAACATGTAAAATTATTATTACCTAGGACTGCAAGGGTATATAAACTTCGGCATAGCCGATGTTAGATTCTTTGATATTTTTATATAGACGTAGTTGTACAACGCTCAGTACGAACAAGTGGCCCATATGACACCAGGCCCGGGCCTGTTACGAATGACCCTAAGTAAAGTTAATGTTACAACCTCTACCCACTCCGACCTAAGGGCATAGGCGTATTACATATATAAACATAAATTAAACTAAAGAAATAGAAAATATTAAATGTAATAAGATAATAGGTTACATATAAAAAGAAAACAGGATAGGTTAAAATAAACATGATTCCAACTAATTACGAGCGAGGAAGGACACGATCGCAGTTTTTATACCCGGAAGCGATGTTTCGGAACCGATAACGTGCCAAAGTCTGTTGTAGTCACTACATAGTATACGAAAAGGTTCATGCAGAGAAAAGTTAGTTGTGCAAGTGGGAAGTATAAGCGGTGTGAAATTGCGGGTCCTTCTAGATGGAACAGAAATGTTAATTTGGCTCAACAGCTCGGAAGAGTCAATCTCACCATTCAAAAGTTTGTAAAGAAAAGTTACACCAAGCATAGTTCTGCATTAGTTAAAGAAGGAAGGTTAATTAACTGAAGTCGACTAAAATAAGATGGAAGTTGTAAAGTTGGATCCCATCACGAAAGGCAAAGAGTAAAAACTGTTTTTGTACAGATTCTAATTTGTTTTCATAAAACTCATATTGAGGAGACCAAACACAAGATCCATACTCTAATATGGGGCGGACTAAAGAAGTAAATAGTATTTTGGTAGTATATGGATCCTTGAACTCCTTCGACCAGCGCTTTATAAAGCCAAGAACACTCTTAGCCCTACTAACAGTAGTCGATATGTGCTGATTAAAACTAAGTTTGTGGTCGATCAAGATCCCCAAATCTTTTACAACCAAGGAAGTATTATTAATTCTTTCTAACGGGAAATTATTTAAAAAGTAACTCGTAAATTGGGGAGAACCTCTATAAAAAGACATAACTTTGCACTTAGAACAGTTTAGAGATAACAAGTTAGTCCTATACCACCCCTGAAAAGCATTCAGGTCAGCTTGCAAGATATGACATGAGAGATAGTCTACGACGCGATTAGCGATTTTTACATCATCGGCATACATAAGAACTCTGGAATTTTAAAGAACGGTGGGGAGATCATTAATAAAAATGGTGAATAGTAATGGGCCAAGGTGACTGCCCTGTGGGACTCCCGATTCAACACAAATGATCTTAGAAAGAGAGGACATAAAAAGAACCCTCTGCCTCCTATTGCTTAGATATTGTGAAATCCAAGCAAGCAGTAATAGTAAGGCATGGTTTACCGAATCGAAAGCCTTACTGAAATCCGTATATATAACATCAGTTTGCTTTTGTTTCTTAAAACCTTGGATTACAAAAGATGTAAACTGTAAAAGGTTAGTTGTGGTAGACCTATTCTTGACAAACATGCTGGTATGGCGAAAAAATAGATTTACATAAATGCTGTATTTGAGACGTCATAATTTTCTCAAACAGTTTAGGTATCGCTGACAATTTAGAAATTCCTCTGTAATTAGTGACGTCGGATTTATTGCCACATTTGTGAAGAGGTAAAATAAACGAATCCTTCCATATAGTTGGAAACTCGGACAGTGTAACGGACAACTCAAAAAGCTTATGTAAAGGCGAGCACAATGACTCCGCACAGAACCTCAGGACACAAGCGGGAATACCTTCTGGGCCCGGTGAATATACCGGCTTAATCGTCATTAGTTCCTTAGCTACCGAACTTTGCGTTATAATAGGATTAAGAATGCAGTTGGTTTTCGTTATAGGATATGGATATATCTGACTAGAGTTGTACTTAGTAGATATGTACGTTGTCGAGAAGAAGTTAGCAAATAAATTAGAAATAGATTAATCATTAATCATTTAATCATTATTAAAAACTGCAAACGATGGAAGGGAGATAGAATTTCGCTTTGAGTTAATTTTTGCGTCACCACAGGAGACACTAGGGGTACCCAGTCATTAAAGATTGAGTCAAGAGTGGTATAAAATAAAGAAATGGCGGAATTCATATCCGTACAAATTAGTCCAATCACCATTGGACTAGTTCTAGATACTTCACAAAAACTTTGTTAATATCTTTGCCGAATTTGATAAATAATCGGGTGACTACATCATATAGCTACCATAGGAACGATCGGTAGAAAATAGTGACTTTGATCAATAACTTCGTTATTTCCTATGCTAAGATTGAAGGCCGTTCTATCGCCTTTTTAGATAAAACGTTTTTCCACTTTGATGGCTACAGGTAAGGAAAGAGGTATTAAAAAATTTGCAAGGGTATACAAACTTTGACGGGGTCGAAGTTAGCCCCGGCCTTCTGGTTTTTGTACTTTACGTTCTGTAATTTACGCCGGCCAAATTAATTTAAAAATCTCATATATATTTCATGTATTTCTAATTATGCATTATTTTTCTGTATCAATTTTCAGGTGGTGAACTCAACTGTTGAAGCGAATGCTATCAGCAATACTGACTTCATTACTTTAATTGGGAATGAGGTTAGCACTTAAAAATTTAGAATCGAATATTAATCTTTCCCATTGCCAATTTTTTTCAGCTGGGTTCTATCATTGACATTCCTTCATCTACATTTGCACCTGTGGAAATTCCTGCAACTTTGGACTATTTGGAACCATCCATTGAAAATAGCCCGCCCATAATAAAGACGCGGTTGCGAAAGTTGGCTGTGACGTCAGGAAAAGCTTTTCAATTTATCGTACCAGAGCAAACGTTTGCTGATGCGGAAGATTACAATAATCTTAGACTGGAGCTGACTGATATGGACGGCAATGAACTAAAGGGTTCGTCTTGGATGCAATTTAATTCTGATAAAAGGGAGCTTTATGGACTGTAAGATATACCGATACTAAAACAATCCCCACCGCGATTTAATTCTTAAATTATTGTAACAGACCCTTGGACGACACTGTTTCTCGTTGGCAGTATTGTCTTACCGCCACTGATTCGAGCAATGCAAGTGCTACTGAGATTGTAGAGATCAGCGTACAGCAACATCGCGCAGTGAGGACCATCAACCATGAAATCAGTATAGCTGTGGAAATAGTTGACAATAATGGTCGTAGCATTGATTGGCAATTAAAACTAATTCATGCCTTAGTACAGACTCTAAACGATCTTAACAGCGCCGCCGTTGTAGTGCGGGAGATACGTCAACCACCGCAAAATCTTCATAACGCTACTTTTGTTTATTTCAATGAGACTCTGCCCTCAATAGAATGTCCCGAAGAAGCATTAAATGACATACTTAGGAGCTTAGATGTCCACCGTCTAAACGAATTAGTACAACCTATTCTAAGCATTAAATCCATTGCAGGGAATTTGATTGGATCCTGTCAAAAAGTAGAGTTAAACCAAATAAAACCAACTATTACCGTGACTAAAAATCTGCCACCCATGCCTCGCAATCAAGTGGATCGAGTTAATGCTAGTGTTGGTCAGTTGATGGTCTACAGAGTTCCCAGCGATACCTTCTATGATCCTAATGACAACGATCTAACTCTTACCCTAAAAAGTAAAGATCACAAAGAGCTCAGTACCCGGCAGTGGCTACAATTTGATTCAAAAAATCAAGAATTTTTTGGAATTCCCAAAAGTGGAGATATAGGATCTGAAGAATATTTGCTAGTTGCTGAGGATAGTGGAGGTCTCAGCGCAACCGACGCTTTGGTTGTTGTTGTGACTCATGCACACAAAAAGGAGTTCAGTACTTTGTTCAAAGCGTATTTGGCCATTCGCCATGAAAATTTTAATGCGGACTTGCAGCGGAAATTTGTGGAACGCATTGCCAAACTTCATAACGATGCAAATACAAATAAAATACAAGTACGTTCGATAACAACGCATCATGATTCAGATGGCACTATTGTGAACTTTTATAATACCTCGCTGTTTAAAATACAAAATCGGTGCCCTGATAAAGAATTGGCTGCCACCAGAAATGTCTATTTAGATAACGATCAAATGCTTAGAGAAGGAGTCAAACTTTGGATGGGTCCTGAATTGAACTTAACCAACTTTTCCGTGGTGCCTATTGGCAGTTGCCATCGTAAGTCATTTCTGTGGGCTTTAACGGCTCTATACCATGCACCTACAGGGTAAATTGGTATATTAATGTCGCCAAAATGTATGTAACAGGCAGAAGGAAGCTTCTCTGATAAAGTATATAAATTCTTGATCAGGATCAACAGCCGAGTCGATCTAGCCATGTCCGTCCGCTCATCGCTCCGTATGACCACATACATCTCAGAGACTGTACGAGCTCCAAAATTGGTTTGTAGACTCGTGCAGTATGTACAGTGATAAAGTTGGTTTCAATTTAAACAAGTGTTTTTTAAAAGACTATACTAGCCACAGACATGAAACTTGGTATGTACACTTGCTTAATAAGCGCTACGATGACCAAAATCGATTGCCCTCACAATTTTTCCAAATGCAGCAGTCTAATTAATATTATTTATTTCTACCAACCCAGAAAATTTTTTATTGAAACATGGAAACATGCCAAATATACGTATAAAAGTGTTTTACTAGGCGGCCCACAAAAGAGGTGGGCGTATGTTAGTGGTGGCACTAGAGTTCACGTGGTGCATGGTATACCAAAGTCGGCGAGACGACTTAAATAATTTTTTAATAGTAAGGGATCAATGTGTTTGGTATTTATAATTGTAAATAAAAAAAAAACATTTGTAATACAGGAATTTCCAATATAGAACAATTACTATATTGGTAGATTTACCTTTAAATGCTGCATAATACTATATATTTGTTTTTTCACTTCAGTGGGTCTATTATCAGCATGAATAAAAATAAGACGTGCAAGTCTTGTTATAATAATTGTTAATGAATTGTTAATAAAGAAAACAAAATCTTTCTAGAAAACTATTAAAAAATCATTAATGTAAACAGAGACAATGGATAACAAACTACCTCTAAAAATCTTAAAATCTAAACAAATTTTAATGAGTAAATATCGCTCTCTGTGTGACCGCAGTGCTTGAATATATATAGTTTAAGCAAAGGTCATCGAAGACTTCCATCTTCATTCTGAAAGAAATAAAATATAAAACTGTGAAGAATGCGATTCGTACATACATATGTATACTTATTTCAATTTTTCACCACTTTTTCCTGAAAGCAAATAAATAATATCAATATTTGAATATTTTGTTCCACTAAATACAATTTTTTTTGCAATCGGGGAACCTCCATTAATCACGTGACACACCAGAGAGCGTTTATTTTCAAACAAATTTGCGTCACGTGATTAATGGCCGACACACACCTTATTATTTATTATATTCATTGACTGACACATATATATTACTAAAATGAAAATTCAATTTAAATTTTGCAGTAACTGATTACAACGCCATAAATCCTCATGATTATATTCCAAAACGACCCGAGGAACCCCGTTTAAAATCAACTTTTAGTGAACAGAATTTAACAACTTTTGTTTTACCCGCCATTATTATTGTTGTCATGATTTTGCTGGCCTCCATTATAGCTTGTTGTTTGCACAGACGTCGGAATAAGAGTGGGAAAATGGAATTGGGTGACGATGAGGAACGTAAATCATTTCGCAACAAAGGTATACCTGTTATTTTCCAAGATGAATTCGAAGAGAAACCTGAAATGGGTAATAAAAGTCCCGTGATACTCAAAGACGAAAAGCCACCTTTGCTTCCACCGTCATACAACTCTTCTAATATGAATGGTAAGTACATACATGAACGATCATTTCCGTATTCCGCATACTTTTTGTTCCTGCACTTCTAGGTGACAACGACGTGGATGAGTATGTTCCCCCGCCTGCTGTTGTTCTAGGAGGACGTGAAGCGCGCGGTAAATCTCCAGCGACACCATCATATCGCAAGCCTCCACCATATGTTTCACCATAAATATTTATCATAAACCAAATTCAATATGAATTGTCGCAACGTATCGACACAAAAAGTCTCTGCCAACCATAAACACTTACGTTTCTTGGCACCATCTTTAACTACAACTAATATAATTTTTACAAAGCTCTGCTATTTCTAGCTGTTTTCTATACAATAAATTAAAAAGGAATGGATAATATTTGAGTGATTGAGTTCACAAAGGAAGAGAATATTTAAATTCCTTTTTTACGTTTTTGGTTATTATACAAACAGTTTGCTAACTGAGCAAAACTTTATGCAAATTGAAATTTGGTAGACCTCAAAACAAATTTATCTTTCTGATTATACCGTTACTTAATTTAAGTTTAAAATATTTAAAAACTCACACATAATTAAAGAACCACATGTAACAATTTTAGAAACAAAGGTCTTTTCCCATGCCACATTTACCTATTTTAGTTCATATAAACCCAAAGTTCTGCCATACCAAATCCTAGCCATATTTATGGAAACCTCAACTGAGTATTTTATTAGAGTATAAATTATTTTGTAATTTTTATATTGCAATCTTTGCCAAAATTTAAACTCATAAAAAATGTAACACTACTTAATTGAACATAACATATTTTCAATTATACAAAACAGATTGTGTGAAAAATACGTTCACGTAAAAATTGAAAGCCCTTCTTAAATAAGATATATAAAACAGTAGAAAAATAATATAATATTGAGCATTTTAGCTCTAAATCGGTCAATAGAAATAACAATGGAGAATCACATAAAGAAACCCATTTATTTTGAATAAAACAAAATATCCAAAGATAAACATATTTGACATCGACCCCTAAAAATTAAGTGCTGCAATAATTAAGAATAAGTAAGTAAATAGTCGGCTGCAACATAATAACAAAATGCTCATGACCTGCTCATAACACTAATGAAAATGAGTGTACACAATGTATCGTTGCGTCTGTGTATGTATGCATGTGCTCTGTTGTTGGACACCTTGTTGTGTCTGTATCTTCCCCTGGCGGTGGTCACTTCCATCACGTTGTCCAGGTAATCCGACGCTGATTTTAACTTAACTTAACTTTAACTTTTTATGCCACTTGGACCTCGTGTTATGTTAGGTAGCATCTCTCTAACACAGCTTTTTGAAAATTGGTGGGCGAACATCTCACTGTGGCGGAACGACCATTTATAGTCGATTTGTTCAGGATCGCAAATCGGTTTTTCTCCATTTGATGATCCAAGCAATATTGCATTTGGCGTATGAGCTTCTGGATCCTCGTCGTCTAGGGACACGTATGTCAAGGGTGTGGAGTTGACCGTCATTTCCACCTTTGCCATGGCGATAAGACTTTCTTTTGAGGATCTTTGATTTGGTGTTATACAATATAAACGGTTTTGATTGAATAATGGTGTGTTAAAGTACCACGATTTTTCCCGCAGCGCCAATTCTTGATGAATCTTCGCATCATCCAGCTAAAGTTTGTCTCTAAGAAAGGCGTCGGTCCCTCAAAAATTAGTCCCGTTATCGCTATATATGTTCTTTGGTGTACCTCGGCGCGATATATGGCGTCTTAAACCCATTAGGCATAAGCTTGTGGATACACATGCACAACCTGAATGCTTATTGCTCACAGCGTGAGGCAGGATATCAGCATGTCGTTTCAATGACTTTCTTCCATCGATAACTGTTATCGGCTCTAATTAATGAACGCTGGCGTGAAAGCACACAGCCTAGACCGCGGTAGGGGCGCCATTAAAGATGCAATGGGTCGGGCACTACTACAATTTCGACAAATCCCTTTATTGAGAGGTCTTTTGGAATAAAATATTTTTGATTCTTGCTGATTCCTTTCGCATGTCAAGACAATGAGGACGCAATTGTTCAGCGACTGCCGTTTCATTGGTAGTTTCCAACTGTTGGCGGCAGTTTTAGAAAATCGGTCCAATGGCCTGTGTTGTCGTTTGGTGGTGATGTCCGCAATATTTAGTTTGCTCGGTATCTCAAGTTATTGGCTTCTGTGAGCTCAAACATTACATATTGCTGATATCGTCGAGGGTCTTCATTGAGCCACGCTAGTACCGTTCTTGAGTCGGTCCATAAATAACATTCCTCAAAGTCGATTTTATGTTGCTCTATTCTGTTTCTGATCAGTCGCGCACCAAATACTGCTGCCGCTCTATCAAGAGCGGTTGCAACGGTGCTACCTTGATTATGGCTGAAACGAGACCCAAAAGAATTTTGTTATTTTGTTTGAACTTCGAAGTGAAGTTGAACTTTTTATCATTATACAAGATTCAAAGCCCATAGGATCAAAACTTGTAAAATTTCTCTTGGATGGTGGGACTTTTATCGCTATTATTTTGCGCTTAAATCGTACGAATTTTTAGTGCATAGGTTAAGGCATCTTGATGTGGGCTCTACTGCATTCCCAATATATTCCCGTAAGAGTGTATCTCCTTACTGTTGCGGAACTGCTTTTCCTCGTGAGTTGTTGTGGCGCAAATTGCATCTGGTACCGTTTTTGAATTCGAGCACCACTTCCGCATATAAAAACCTCTGCGTGCGTGGACTTCCCTCTTTCGCTAATATAATGGCTTTCTTTTTCTAAATGGCAGAAATCGATGTAGTCATTTACGTAGTGACTTCTCTGAATAACTTTAGCTGCGGACGAAAACTCATCTTCTACTTTTTTAACACATAGCTCATTTAATTGGCCTGTTCTCTGGTGTTTCCATAGGAATCGTTGTGGTTTAGCTTCTTCTCTTAGGGTTATTCGACAAACATGACCAATATGTATCCATGTGAAAATTTGAGGGGCCGCGAAAAGTACGATGTTTGCAATCGGCAGGCTCAATCTTACCTTGTGATCAAAGTTTGTTGGAATGTGGTGTGTAATCAACTATGAGAGAAGGATTAGTCGACATTAACTGTCGACAATGTAAAAGGTTTGTTGCTTCAAGACGTGAAGTTTGACAACAACGCTGATATCAATTCGAATGCCGTGTACTCAAGGGCATCAAACCACGCTAAGAAGGACAGAGGCGCGCGCAATTATAATTATTATAAGAATAACAAAAATTAAATCTTTTAAAATCAACAAAAAATGTGATTTTCAGTTAGGATAATAACTGTTGGTATTCGTAACTGTTCTTTTTTATTAAAAAAATATCCGATGAAGAGCGTGGAAGATTTGTGGCACTGTGTGATGTGGAGATCTCAATTAGCAAAAATGCAAAACATGGCGAAAATAAAAACAGTGAAAAATGACGTAAAGAGCGGGAAAATTATGAAAGAAGCCCCCGTTCTGATAGCCCAATATTGAGTGACAACTAAATATGAAATCTATCGATCAAATAAAATATCAGCGCATCCCAAATAGGGAGTAATTTTTCTCTATCGATATCCACGAGACGTGTGCATAAATCCTGCAGTGATCACAAAATGCATTATATTGAAAAAAACTCCTGAAACCGGACCTACTGCCTAGGCATAAAGCTGCTCGTTTACAGTTTGCCAACAAATACAAAGATTGTACTCTCAGTTTCAACTGTCTGGAAAAATATTGTTTTTAGTAACCAACAAAAAATGTTTAATTTAGATAAGCCCGGGAAGTAGCGCCATTAAATTCCCGATTTGCACGCCCCAAAATAAGTCCAAGTGTCCTGAAATTTGTATATGATTGTTTTGGATGGAATTTCCGTTTATTGAAAAAACTCTAAAGTGTTTTATAACGCATAAAATAAATGCACAAAACGATGTTCAGTTGTCCAAGATCGTTTTTGTGCATACATACATTTTCTAGCTGGATAATGCACCCAACCATACAACAAAACTCACAGAAGCTTATTTAAAAGTCTCTCAAACTTTTGTCTTAGACTGGTCAAGACTAGACCCAAAGCCGATAAAAAATCTTTTAGGTATCTTGATTCAACGGTTTATGCCCACGGAAAGCAACTGGCTTATAAGAAGGCATTTTTTAAGATTAAGCTTAACTAAATGGCAGCTTGTACATTGCAATTGGTAAAATTAGAGGAAAGGGCTATTCTATCGTTTAAAGGTGTTTAAGTTGGTTTTTATTTTTCATTTTACAATAAGGACACAAATTAACAATGTGGCCCAGTTACTAATTTCGTTTGAAAATATTTTGTTTCATTTTTTTCTAATTTTGCCCTAAGCTTGTTTCCATTTTAATGGGCTGTAGTGTCCCACTTATTTATTTCGCGCACCTTAAGAGGTACAAAGCAAATTTAAACAACCGTTTTAAGAAGACAGTTATTTGATACGCATGCGTTGGTAAAGGGCATATGCCAAAAATATGCCCAAGCGTAATGGAAGAAGAGAGAAGCGATGAACAGAGAGCAGTTCTTCCATCAAATACTTCGCTCTTAGTGCAAATCCGCATGTAGGCAAGAGCGAAACAGTTTGGTACATTGGTTCTGGCGCTTCAACCCACATGACAAATGATCGGAGATTGCTCAGCAACGAATCTGAGGTTAGCAACAAGAGCGTAATAATAGCGAACAAAAAGAAACTGTATGTAAAAAGCAGATGTAGGAATTTTGTTTCATGTAAGAGGCTAAACAGTTAAAGGTAATATTTATGAAGTGATATGTTCCAAATTTGTGCGGAAATCTGTTATCTGTAAGCCAAATGGGAAAAAAGGGAAAAGGGGTTTTTTTCCAAAAAGAACCATTGCTACATCTTTGAGAAAAATATTTTGATAGCCCTTGGCTACGCTTTTCATCGTAAATTTTACCTTTCACTATTTACCCTACTTCCAGAAGAAAGTTTAACGAATTTTGAAAGGTTTGGTTTTTGTTTTTCATTGACTAACCACTACTTGTAAGGTTTGGCCTTCCGATTTATGCGACCTGTTTTCAAACAAAAATAAAAAACTCGTTTGCCACAGTATTTTTCTCCGCGTCCTCCTCAAATCAGTTCCAGAAACTGTCGTGAATTCCAATAGTTCTGTCATTTTCATTCAAGTTTTTTTCTCACCAATTGTAGAAGAACCGGTATCGGTACTAGTACATGTGAGCTGGTTATTGTTTATCTCTTCGAATGGTTTGACGAATTTGATACATTGTTCCAATAGTTCCCATTGAGTATGCGTCAGACTTATTAAACTTTCATGATCTGTTATATACAAGGATATTACTCGCTTGGATTATCGCTCCATTAAATAATAAATAGAAATCCAGCGTGTGCTTACATCTTGTACTAGTTAATGGTTGGGCAAGTTAAGTTCTTGTTGAATGAATTATGTTTGTTGAGAATCGAGTGGATTGCGTTAAATTATAAGTTTATCTTTATTAAGTGTCCATTTACTTTCAAGGGCGGAAAAAGGAAGAAGCCAAAATATACAGAGTTACAAAGCATCTTATATCGATAACCTACAAGCTTAGTACAATCGATATAACCAGGGATAAATACAGGGCTGCAAACAGAAACATATGGTATTTTCAACACCCTTCCTCAATATGATTCTGTGTGCCAATTACAATTTCTTTCTTAGTTTAAATTCAATAACTTGACACAATGATTATGCTTTTGCTTGGACAAATTTTAAGTAATATATCAGCTACCATGTCCTTAGTTGATATATAGTCCAGATCAATCTCGCCTTTTGTAACAACTTCTCGAACGAAATGATGTCTGATGTCAATGTGTTTCGATCGAGCATGAAACACAGGATTCTTGGCCAGAGATTGAGCACTCAAATTGTGTCCAAACAATTTCGTAGATGTCCCAGCGTCTCCACATCCAATCTCGATCAACAATCGCCTCAAATGCAAAGCCTCTTTCGCCGCTGAAGACATAGCCATGTATTCGGCCTCTGTGCTGCTCAACGCCACACTGCATTGTTTTTCTGACTTCCAGGAAATAGGGCCACCTGCCGTACGATTTGCCATATCTCACATCACCGCCCCAATCTGCGTCAGCGTATCCCGTAAGAGCATCTCCACACGATCGGTAGTGCAACTTAAGATCCTTCGTTGCCGCCAAATACCTCATAACATGCTTAACTGCTGCAACATGTTCACTGTGAGGTTCCTTATTCCTTTGCGCTAATTTGAATGGTAGATATCAGGTCTTGATGTTAATGCAAGCCACATCTACTCTCCGATTGCTGACTGATACATTGTCACATCCTGTATGACACATTTCTCGTCACTGCACGCCACTTGGAAACCAGCATCCAATGGAGTAGCAACTGCTCGACACACTTCCATACTATGTCTTTGAAGCATGCCTTTTATGTACTGAGCCTGATTCATCACGATACTGCCTGCATCATCATTCCGGTCTACTTGCATGCCCAAAAACTCTCGTAACGGACCCTTATCGACGCATTCGAATTTCATCGCAATCTTTGCCTTGATTGCGATCATGTCATCCATCTTTTGGCAAGCTATAAGTAAATCATCTATATATATTAGTAAAAAACAAAGTCTATCTTTTATATCCTGTTGATAAAGGCACGGCTCGTTCTTGGAAGAAGTGAATCCAAGATCACATAGTGCTTCATTCAACTTGGCATTCCACTCCCTTCCTGCTTGTTTCAATCCATATATAGCTTTATTCAGCCTCAACACCTGTTGTGAATTTGCCTTATCCACATATCCCTGAGGCTGCCTCATATAGACGACTTCGCTTAGGTCACTGTTAAGATAGGCTGTGCACACATCCATTTGGTGCATATATAGTTTCAGCTCCGCTGCTATAGCCAAAACTAGCCGTATCGTTTCGTAACGACACACTGGTGAGAAGGTTTCGGTATAATCGACTCCGTATATCTGTGAGCACCCTTTAGCCACCAACCGAGACTTATACCGTACCACGCTTCCATCGCCACTCCGTTTGATAGTATATACCCACTTTGAACCAATCGCTTTTTGTCCCTTGGGTAAATCTACCAGTGTCCATGTCTTATTTGCCAACAGAGCCTCATATCCATAGCAGTCTTCCAGAATGAAGATTGCTTACCTTGCATCGCATCATCAAATGTCTGTGGCAAATCCAGTTCCTTTACATGTAACTTGTTAACACGATTGTATATTTTCTTGGGACGTCCTGGCTTACCGGTGCGAATCAAACGTGGCCTTCCAGGACCGATCTGTCCTTCCTGCCGTATCTCTTGTTCTGGTTCTTGTTTTTCCGCTTGACCAGATTCATCATCGCTCTGCCCTGAACTCTCATCATCGAAATCTTCAGCGCTAACAAATTCCTCATTTTCCAGATCATCTTTACTTGATTCGTCCCACCGCATTTCCAAACCTGTGACTGTTTGTGCTGGACCTGGGGATTCAACAATCGAAACCACATCATTCGGATCCTTGAACATTACATCCCGTTTCTCAACGACCTCTCGTTTTTCTTTGTCATACAACCTGTATGCTTTTGACACCAGTGAATATCCTACGAGTCGATATTCTCTGGCCTTGTCCTGAAACTTGCTTCGTCGTCTCTTATCTAATGCAACTGCTATCGATCCAAAAATGCGCATACCCTGCACATTGGGTTTCCTTCCAGTCCATGCCTCATAAGGTGTCATACCAACTAAAGCTGCTGTTGGTGATCTGTTTCGAATGTAAGACGGTGTCATTATTGCCTCTTCCCAGAGAAACTCCTGCATATCCGCGTGTACAAGCAAACATCTAGCCATCTCGACTAACGTCCGGTTTGCTCGTTCAGCCACTCCATTCTGTTGAGGGCTATATGGAACCGTCAACGGACGCACAATTCCATGATCGTTTAAGTAGCCATCAAAACGCCTGTTGATGAATTCTCGGCCGTTGTCACTTCTTATTGCCTTCAATTTTTGGCCAGTCTGTCTTTCAGCTATCTCTTTAAATTCCACGAATTTCTCGAATACTTCATCCTTCGATTTTAGACAATAAGCAAATATTCGTCTCGACATGTCGTCTATGAATGTCAAAAAATATGAAGAACCGCCTAGAGAACGTTGCTTAAAAGGTCCACATACATCGGTATGTACCAATTCCAAAAGATGCTGAGCTCTATGTTCAGACGCTGACGGAAAAAAATTGAGTATGAATCTTGCTTCTCATACAAGTCACACATGGCATCTTCTCGGAAAAATCCACATTTTCCATGCCAGTCACCATTTTGCGTTTAACAATATTCATCAGACTTGAATAATTCAAATGACCATACCTGTAGTGCCAATCTTCTGCACTTATTTGTTTCGCTCCAAAGCATCGATTGCCTGTCTCCTTAAACACAAAGAGCTTTCCTTCTCTTTGTCTCTCTGCTATTAGTACCATCTCGTCGTCTTGGCGAACCGTCGCTGAATTTTTGTCGAAAGTCACAGTGCATCGCCTATCGACTGCTCGATCAACCGACATAAAATTCGTCTCCAACCCTGGTAAGTGCAAAACATTCTCCAATTTCAGCTCACAAAATCCTGTTTGTACAAGCACGTCACCTCTGCCAACTGCTTTTATGACGTGGTTGTTGGCCAATACAACATCTTCCTCATGTGCAACATAATGCGCAAACATACTGCGCCTGCCACATAAATGAGCCGTTGCTCCCGAATCCACACACCAGCTCGAAGCATCTAGATTTCCTGCCTATAATAGTGTACGATCGATGTTGTGATTGCCGATTTTCTTTTGGCTTTTCTTGAAACTTTGGGCAGCCCCTCTTATAGTGACCTCGTTGCCCACAACTGTAGCACTCCATATCCACCAGAGACCTCTTCTTACGAGTTGGATTTTTTCGCACATTTGCCTGGTATGATGGGGTTGACATTCTCTCGTTACTCCTGCGATCTCCTTCTTCCAGCAACTTAATGCTTAGACTGTCCAAAAAAGGAAGACTATCACGAGTTTCCATCGCAATAACGAAGTTTTCGTATTCCTTTGGCAAACTTGAAAGTAATATGATCACCGCTAGTTCGTCTTCTAGCTTAATATTCACTTCAGCAAGTTTGTCTTTTGTAGAGAAGAACATATTGAGATAGTCGCTCATCTTGTCCTCTTTCAGCTGCAACCCAAGCAACTTTTTATATAGCGACACCCTCCGGACGGGTCCGCTTGGCTCGTACGTTTCCTTGAGCTTATCCCATGCTTCCTTTACTGTAGCACAATTCTTGAGGTAAACCAACTGAGACGGTCTTACACTCAGCGTTATCGTCGCCAAAGCTTTCTGGTTCCGTGCATCCCACGCAGCAACCGCATTCGCTTCCGTAGGCCTCGTCATTCCTATGGAGTTCCATAATTCCGCATGGATCAACACGCTGCGCATTTGAACGGACCAGGAATCATAATTCCCCTCCTCCAACTTTTCTATTTGGTAAAAAGAACTCATATTTTACCACGCGCCTTATGCCGTGTGTCTTTCCGCACAATCACAATCACAAGCCAAAATATACAGAGTTACAAAGCATCTTATATCGATAACCTACAAGCTTAGTACAATCGATATAACCAGGGATAAATACAGGGCTGCAAGCAGAAACATATGGTATTTTCAACAATGTTTCTGCTCTGCTAAGCATGATTGAAATGGGTAACAATTCGTCTCGCAGCATCTATCATCTGTAGTACTTCTGGTTGAGATTTTAGCGACTCCTTTAAAGCTCTTTGCAGTTAATGAATGAAGCATCTGCCTGAATCATGTCCTGTCACTATTATAGATAAGTTAATGGATCTTGGATAGAGGATTATTTCGTTTTTCTGTAATATCAATGAATTCATAGCTAAAAAGTCATGTTTCTCAATGATATCCAGTGCTCAGTGAAGCTCAGAAAGCTCTCGTTATTGTGCTGGCATATATATATATGAAGAACCATTTTCTCGGTCATGTAAGTGCGACCAGGTACTTTATAATGCCATAAGCCTCTGATATTCAACACGTTCAAAAAGTGACCATGGTTCGTTGTCTAATGCAATCATTTCGCCAATCAAGTAATGATATTTTATTAATTTCGGATCATTTCATATGTTTCCTTCAGGGTTAGCTGCCGTTCATTTGACCTGGACGTTCCAGAAACTGCTGCCACTTGTCGATGGAACATTAATTTTTTAATTAATTCTGCTTTTAGCGTATTGGTCAGCATGCTTGATTTTAAAATGATTTTTTAATACTCGGCGTTTTGGCCGACAGCGTTGACGAATATACGGTATTCGGCCAATTCACTATTCGTGGCAACTTTAATTAAATGAAAAACTAGTCATTGCTCTGTGTTCTGTATCATTAATTGCATCAGATTAACGGCTGTGATCGTTTTCTTGATTTTGAAACTACATTGTTTCTGTTTTCATTTTGCGCAGTGTAATCCGACATACGCACACAAGCAAGTGCACACATACATTGACAATTATTTTGGGCTCTCTTTGTGCCGGTCTCTGATCTAGTGATATACGTAAGGCAAATAAAACAATAGTATCCAAATCAGGAGAAGGATAAGGCTAGATCGACTCGATATATATATTTTTTTCTAAATGAAAAACTTTGTCTCTGTTTTTTGATTATGTTTATTTATAGCTTTAGAATTAATTGTGTTAAGTCGAGAAGATGATATAGGACAAATGGGCGCCGTCACAATTGATTGCCATACGGGCTTGTTTTGGCATTTTTCATCACTTTGGCGAGCGTTTCGGGCGATAAATTCTCGCATTCGTGTCGGATATTTTCTTTAAGGGCTTCCAAAGTGTCAGGCTTGTTGATGTAAACACGGGACTTCAAAAAACCCAAACCAAATTGGAGTTGTGCTTAAAGTTGAAACCATGGGCTGAAAATTAAATTTATTCTTAATTTAAATGAGACACACGATGGACAAAAGAATATGAAAAAGTAGAGCTAAAACGGTAGGCAACGCGGTTCACGCTGGTTCGCTTTTACTTTTATTTACCGTTGCCTCTTTTATGAGCGCTTCAGCCTCGCTCTCTTATTCACAAGTAACGGACGGCAGGAAATTTTAGAAACGGAAAGTGCATGATATTAAGAATAAAGCTTAGTCTACATTACTCTATTTTAGTTATCCCGTCCTTACAGACTAAAAAATGGAATGGAATGAATTTGGGAAACCCATAGATGCATTTCGTAATAAACTTGATAAATCATATAAATGCATTAATAAAGATGCAGCAATACAATTAGAAACCTTAATAAACCATATAGGTATAATTGTAAGATGTTATAATATTATAGTATTCACAGTAAATAGTGTGAAGAAAGATTAACATCTCTGCAAACGCGCCTATCCGTCATCCGTGGGTTCAAGCGACTTCCCTCAGCATTGCCACCTCCATCGGAACAATATTCATCAGACTTGAATAATTCAAATGACCATACCTGTAGTGCCAATCTTCTGCACTTATTTGTTTCGCTCCAAAGCATCGATTGCCTGTCTCCTTAAACACAAAGAGCTTTCCTTCTCTTTGTCTCTCTGCTATTAGTACCATCTCGTCGTCTTGGCGAACCGTCGCTGAATTTTTGTCGAAAGTCACAGTGCATCGCCTATCGACTGCTCGATCAACCGACATAAAATTCGTCTCCAACCCTGGTAAGTGCAAAACATTCTCCAATTTCAGCTCACAAAATCCTGTTTGTACAAGCACGTCACCTCTGCCAACTGCTTTTATGACGTGGTTGTTGGCCAATACAACATCTTCCTCATGTGCAACATAATGCGCAAACATACTGCGCCTGCCACATAAATGAGCCGTTGCTCCCGAATCCACACACCAGCTCGAAGCATCTAGATTTCCTGCCTATAATAGTGTACGATCGATGTTGTGATTGCCGATTTTCTTTTGGCTTTTCTTGAAACTTTGGGCAGCCCCTCTTATAGTGACCTCGTTGCCCACAACTGTAGCACTCCATATCCACCAGAGACCTCTTCTTACGAGTTGGATTTTTTCGCACATTTGCCTGGTATGATGGGGTTGACATTCTCTCGTTACTCCTGCGATCTCCTTCTTCCAGCAACTTAATGCTTAGACTGTCCAAAAAAGGAAGACTATCACGAGTTTCCATCGCAATAACGAAGTTTTCGTATTCCTTTGGCAAACTTGAAAGTAATATGATCACCGCTAGTTCGTCTTCTAGCTTAATATTCACTTCAGCAAGTTTGTCTTTTGTAGAGAAGAACATATTGAGATAGTCGCTCATCTTGTCCTCTTTCAGCTGCAACCCAAGCAACTTTTTATATAGCGACACCCTCCGGACGGGTCCGCTTGGCTCGTACGTTTCCTTGAGCTTATCCCATGCTTCCTTTACTGTAGCACAATTCTTGAGGTAAACCAACTGAGACGGTCTTACACTCAGCGTTATCGTCGCCAAAGCTTTCTGGTTCCGTGCATCCCACGCAGCAACCGCATTCGCTTCCGTAGGCCTCGTCATTCCTATGGAGTTCCATAATTCCGCATGGATCAACACGCTGCGCATTTGAACGGACCAGGAATCATAATTCCCCTCCTCCAACTTTTCTATTTGGTAAAAAGAACTCATATTTTACCACGCGCCTTATGCCGTGTGTCTTTCCGCACAATCACAATCACAAGCCAAAATATACAGAGTTACAAAGCATCTTATATCGATAACCTACAAGCTTAGTACAATCGATATAACCAGGGATAAATACAGGGCTGCAAGCAGAAACATATGGTATTTTCAACAATGTTTCTGCTCTGCTAAGCATGATTGAAATGGGTAACAATTCGTCTCGCAGCATCTATCATCTGTAGTACTTCTGGTTGAGATTTTAGCGACTCCTTTAAAGCTCTTTGCAGTTAATGAATGAAGCATCTGCCTGAATCATGTCCTGTCACTATTATAGATAAGTTAATGGATCTTGGATAGAGGATTATTTCGTTTTTCTGTAATATCAATGAATTCATAGCTAAAAAGTCATGTTTCTCAATGATATCCAGTGCTCAGTGAAGCTCAGAAAGCTCTCGTTATTGTGCTGGCATATATATATATGAAGAACCATTTTCTCGGTCATGTAAGTGCGACCAGGTACTTTATAATGCCATAAGCCTCTGATATTCAACACGTTCAAAAAGTGACCATGGTTCGTTGTCTAATGCAATCATTTCGCCAATCAAGTAATGATATTTTATTAATTTCGGATCATTTCATATGTTTCCTTCAGGGTTAGCTGCCGTTCATTTGACCTGGACGTTCCAGAAACTGCTGCCACTTGTCGATGGAACATTAATTTTTTAATTAATTCTGCTTTTAGCGTATTGGTCAGCATGCTTGATTTTAAAATGATTTTTTAATACTCGGCGTTTTGGCCGACAGCGTTGACGAATATACGGTATTCGGCCAATTCACTATTCGTGGCAACTTTAATTAAATGAAAAACTAGTCATTGCTCTGTGTTCTGTATCATTAATTGCATCAGATTAACGGCTGTGATCGTTTTCTTGATTTTGAAACTACATTGTTTCTGTTTTCATTTTGCGCAGTGTAATCCGACATACGCACACAAGCAAGTGCACACATACATTGACAATTATTTTGGGCTCTCTTTGTGCCGGTCTCTGATCTAGTGATATACGTAAGGCAAATAAAACAATAGTATCCCAATCAGGAGAAGGATAAGGCTAGATCGACTCGATATATATATTTTTTTCTAAATGAAAAACTTTGTCTCTGTTTTTTGATTATGTTTATTTATAGCTTTAGAATTAATTGTGTTAAGTCGAGAAGATGATATAGGACAAATGGGCGCCGTCACAATTGATTGCCATACGGGCTTGTTTTGGCATTTTTCATCACTTTGGCGAGCGTTTCGGGCGATAAATTCTCGCATTCGTGTCGGATATTTTCTTTAAGGGCTTCCAAAGTGTCAGGCTTGTTGATGTAAACACGGGACTTCAAAAAACCCAAACCAAATTGGAGTTGTGCTTAAAGTTGAAACCATGGGCTGAAAATTAAATTTATTCTTAATTTAAATGAGACACACGATGGACAAAAGAATATGAAAAAGTAGAGCTAAAACGGTAGGCAACGCGGTTCACGCTGGTTCGCTTTTACTTTTATTTACCGTTGCCTCTTTTATGAGCGCTTCAGCCTCGCTCTCTTATTCACAAGTAACGGACGGCAGGAAATTTTAGAAACGGAAAGTGCATGATATTAAGAATAAAGCTTAGTCTACATTACTCTATTTTAGTTATCCCGTCCTTACAGACTAAAAAATGGAATGGAATGAATTTGGGAAACCCATAGATGCATTTCGTAATAAACTTGATAAATCATATAAATGCATTAATAAAGATGCAGCAATACAATTAGAAACCTTAATAAACCATATAGGTATAATTGTAAGATGTTATAATATTATAGTATTCACAGTAAATAGTGTGAAGAAAGATTAACATCTCTGCAAACGCGCCTATCCGTCATCCGTGGCTTCAAGCGACTTCCCTCAGCATTGCCACCTCCATCGGAAATATCAACATCGTTTCCTGCTATGTCCCTCCCAGACATGCAGTAGACACATTGATAACCCTAGGTTTCTGGCTGGAGTCGACTTTAATCCCAAGTACACCTGGTGGGGGTCCAGGCTCAACAACCCTAAGACCCTACGTAAACTCAACCTGACCACCCACTCATTCGGACAACCTACCTACTAGCCTACTGATCCGGCCAAGATCCCCGATGTCTTGGACTTTGCTATCTCTAGGGGTATCAGCAGTAGCTGCACTTACACAGATGCAGACCACAACCTGCAATCTGACCACAGTGCTGGGAAGATTTGGATAGTCATCGAGTCGACAATACGCACCACCAGGCTACTCAGGAAAAACTCCAACATAGACTCTTTTAAAAGTATGCTTGACGAGATCACTGAGCCCAACGCTTGCCTCAACAGTGGAGAGGACTTCGATGAGACTGTGGAAAAGCTTACCCGAGACATACACGAAGTTGCCTGCACCTGCAGTCCTCCAAGTAGCAGCAGACACCGACCAACACCTCAGAAGGACATGTTCGCCTGGTCTGATGAGATCAACAACGCTTTGCGTGAGAATGTGTCTGGCAACTCAGCCGTAACCCTCTAGACAAAAGGGTCCTCAACTGTGCCACGAAGGTGCTAAAAATGCTTTATTTCCAAGTCCGCAATAAAGCCACTGCTGCTTACCTCCAAGAACTCGAGCGTAACCAGCCTGATCACAATATTTGGCAAGCTACAAAATACTTAAAAAGGCCCACCGTCAGGAAAGTCCCCATCCTAGGATGGGGTCTATGGTGCAGATTTAGAGAGGACAAAGCTGAGGAGTTTGTGACCCATTTGGCCAACTCTTTCACACCTTTCAGCACCTACAGCGCAGAATATGCCAATGCCACCCTGTCCTTCCTTGAGGGCCCTCATCAGATGGCTCTTCCCATCGATAGAGTTAATCCTGAGGAAGTCAAATTGGAGATTAACCGCCGCAAGACAACCAAAAGCCCTGGCTACGATGGCATTGATGCAGTCACCATCGAATGCTTACCGCCGAGAGTGATCCAGCTATTATCCAATATTTTCAACAGGATCTTTGATCTCTGAACCTCTCAAAACCTGGAAAACTTGACCATGAAGTAACCTCGTATCGTCCACTCAGTTTGCTAGCAATTCTCTCCAAGATATGCGAAAGAATATTTTTGGCCAGAGTATTGCCGCTACTGGACGAAGGAAACACTAACCCGGAACACCAGTTTGGCATCCGGCAACACCATGGCTCTCTTGAGCAATGTCATCGCATCGTAAAGAAGCTGCTTCACGCTTTTAAAAAGCAGTATACCTCCGCTGTCTTTCTGGACGTCAAGCAGGCCTTCGATCGAGTTAGGCATGATGGGCTCCTGCACAAAATAGAGCTGCTCCTGCCCGCCCCGTACTACATGGTACTGAAATCATACATAGCAGACAGACGGTTCTACGTAAGGTGTGACAGCTCTTTATCAAGAGCTGAGCGCATCAAAGCGGGCGTCCCACAGGGCAGTGTACTAGGCCCTGTAATCTACACCCTTTACACCGCAGACCTACCAGTGCCTCAACACCCACAACTCCTGATTGCCTCATATGCAGACGACACTGCATTCATTGCCAATGCATCGAACTCTACTGAGGCGTCAGAGATCATCCAGGATCAACTGCTCCCTGGCTAAACAGGTGGGACATCGTTGTTAACACAGACAAGTCGCTGCACATGAACTTCGCAACACGAAGACTCTACTGTCCTCCGGTCAGTCTTCATGGGACGCTTCTCTCGAGCGTGGACTCGGTCAGGTATTTGGTCCTCACTCTGGACAGGCGACTGAATTGGAAGGCGCACCTACAAGCCAAGCGTACTCAACCTGAAGCTGGCTAGGATGCAGTGGCTCATCGGCAGCAAGTCACAGTTCAGCATTCGCAACAAGGTGCTGCTCTACAAGGCCATTATCAAGACGGTGTGAACTTATGGAATTCAGTTCTGGGGCACGGCTTCAGACTGGAACGTAAACATCATACAGCGCTTCCAGAGTAAACTGCTCCGAAGAATACTTAGAGCACCTGCTTTTATTCGCAACTCCTTCGTTCACAGAGACCTGAACGTTCCATCAGTCAGCAGCGAAATAAAGAGATATGGCGTTCGGCACTGCTCTAAGTTGGAGATGCATGGCAACATTCTGGACATCGCTCTGCTAGATAACAGCACTCAAATACGGCGTCTCAAAAGATGTCACCCCCTGGACCTTCCCTTCAGGAAAGACCAGGACTGGTGAATCCTAGGTATGAATTTGTAATTTTGAAACTTTGTAATTTCCCATAACTAACCAATATCTTCTATCATTGTATTTTTCTATCTCTTTCCCTTTCATATATTTTCCTACTTACATCCCACCTCTTATACAATTTGCTTATTGTCCTACTAGGAAAGATTGCAAATAAATATAGACAAAAAAAAAAATCTTAGCACAAAAAAAAATGTTTTAAAATCCCTAAACACACGATTAATTTCTGTCACTACTTGCCAACACATTCGAATAAATGTGCCAGGAAGTCTAAAACAATTGACAGCAACGGAGTAAGACGGCTAACCAATACACCCAAGAGGTGGAAAAACTAACAAAGGCCCTTGAAGGGCCTACATCAGTAAAGATATAAGCCAAGCACTTGCTAATAAATACAGCACTACAACAGTTGTAAAAGCTATGACACAAAATTGTTAGGTTAAACTTACCAAGCAAGTAGGAACATTTTTAAACATAATTGATGTGTCAAAATTTGAAAACAGTTGTACGGCAATTTCTGACAAAATTGTAGAACCGACTGTATCTGAATACAAGAGCCCACTCTTGCTAGTCCCGAAGAAATCATTACAACATTCAGCAAAAAAGAAATGGCGATTGGTAATTGAGTATCGTCAAATCAACAAAAAAAACTGCTATTCGATTGATTCCCGCTCCCCAGAATTGATCTAGAATCATCTGCGTTGAGCTAAATACTTTTCCTGCCTCCGCTTAATATCAGGCTTTCACCAAAGTGAACTGGAAGGAAGTTCAAGAAACATAATATCTTTTTCAACGAGCAATAGCTCATATCGCTCCACGCTATTATGATTTCATTTCAGAGAATGATAGGAATGGATGTGGGAAATACAACCTAAAGTTGCTTCCAGAAGAATGTTAATTTTTCATGCATGAAGTGGCAATCTCTCGGTCACAAATTGACGAAATATGACACGAAATATATACGATAAAAGCACGACAGAAAAAAAGTTAGTGGCAATTCAATGTATATTGTACATTTCAGTCCATATATTTATTAAAAGCATTAAGATATCTTCTTTTTTTTTTAAAAACCCGAGTTCCAAATTAACTCACATTCTGGAGATGAGTACGATCTTACAATACCTAAAGGAAAATTTTCTTAAGGTTAAAAAAATTTGTTTTTTTCCATTTTTATACCCTTGTACCAATTATAAAATTGGTCAGATGTTTTTAACGCACAGAAGGACACATTTCCGACCCCATAAATATATATATTCTTGATCATCATGAGAAGCTGAGTCGATTTAGCCAAGACCGTCTGTCCGTCCGTCTGTCGGTGCGAATGCGTTTTACTCAGCCATCTGAAAAGCTATTGGGATGAAACTTGGTGTTTATAACGTGGGTGAGAATGAAAATGATCCGAATCGGACCAATATATTACATAGTTATATACGACAAATAGGTGAAGAAGTTGGAGTATATGAGATGGTGTATGTGATAGCTTTGGATATAAAACATCCCAAAGATTCAATACAATCGAAAAAATAGAACACAAGTTAGCTGATAGGATAAATCGGCAGCGCTGCTCGGTCAACTACGTCATTGTTTGAATCAGCAGAGCACACGCTTACAAAAACACAACGCTACATAAACTGTGTTTGTGTGCGTGCCGGAAGGAAATTGGGAGTATAACGAAATAATGATAATAAGTCGTCTCGCCGACGTCGGTATACCTGCACCAGGTGAAAAAACGAAACGTTTAACGAAACTCAAAGCATTCGTTATCTTGCTCACTCTTACCAACACACTAGCACTCTACTAGCCTACAGCCAACTCCGGCGTTATTGACCGCCTAGTAAAACACGTTCATACGTATATTTTAAAGAGCGGCTGTGCGACTTTGTTCCTTTTGATGATGTTGACAACGGACTTGACCGCAAACCCTTTTTCGACCAACGCGTCTGCTATTTCTTGAGTAGGGACCGATGGCTCAATCCCCTTTAACACAACCTGGAGACCTTTACTGCTTTTTAGTTGGTAGGTATAGAAGTTGATGTTAGCATTACGGAGGTACTTTTCGATGATGCGGAAATTGTCCTCAGTTTGGGTTTGACATTTAATTTCTTTAATGTTACCCCTATTGAGTGGGGTTACAACAAAGTTATTTGCCCCTACTGTTTCTACTAGCTTCGAAATCAGGGCGCTGCAGTTGGCTCCACGGATGTATAAAGGGGGTGGTCTAGCCGACTTAACTTTATCTACAGCGCCGGCTTGATCGTCTTGCTGATCGGCAAGAATTTTAAAACGATTACCGCTAAGGGGTGCTACTAGTTCATTTGGTTTGGTTATTTTCGGCGTATTGCCACTTTTTTTCTTTTGCGGGCTTAGCTTTCGTTTAGTTATTTTAATATATCTATCCATTCCAGTTTGGACAGAAGTCGTTGGGTTTACTATTGTAGCTGACTCTGGGCGACTTGTCGTTGTCGGCTTGAGGCAGGTCAATACTTCGGCAGACGTTGCAGTAGTTGCTGTCAACGAGCTGACGGTGCTGGTCGGTGCAATGGGTGACCCAGTTATCGATATTGATGGAGAAGCACACTGCTCTCTCCACGGTAAGTTGCTGTTGATTGTTGAGTGGCTGGCACTTTCGGTGTTATTGCTTACGTTAGCATTCAGTGGGGTCGGCGACACCACCGAAAAGTACGCGTTGTTGCGTTGGACCGAGAGTCGACGCTCACGTTGTTGTTGTACAATTAGTTCTTGTAGCTGTTGCTGGTGGGGATCGAGAGAGCTTGGGCCCGAATTGGTGGACATGGCTTTTGTAAAACTTACCACTTTGTTGTTGCAACTTAGTATTTATTGCTATTAGAGCAATCTAATAGCAATATGATTGTAAATAGGCGTCTCTGAGGCGACTGAGAGCCCTACACAAATTTTTGCAAACGCGGTCTTTTTTTTTTTTTTTTTTACACTCAATTTTTGCGGAGTGCATTAAAAAACACGTCTGTACACGGCGGCAGTTGAATTGCGAACGTTAGTGTATATGATATCAGTTTTTTTGGATGACGAAATGATAGAGCTGCAAAAATGTTGCAAGTGCGAAGTTATAATTTTCTCAAAAGCTTTCGGGATAGCGGACAATTTTGAGATACCCCTATAGTTAGTGGCTTCGGACTTGGGATTTTAAAATGGGTTTACATAATGCGTTTGCACAGATCCTAAGTACACATCCACAGATCCTAAGTACACATCCATCTTGCCCTGGATAATAAACAGGTTTAACAAGTTTAAGTTCACTAAGAAGAGAACTTTCATCAATCACTGGATTAAAAATACAATTATCCTTTTTTAAATGATAAGGATACAGACTTGCTCGATATTCCGTTCCGGAATAAGTTGTTTTGAAAAAATTCGCAAACATATCGGCAATTGCCTGATCAGTGCTAGCTTTTTTATTCTGAAAGGACAAAAAAGATGGGTGCACAGACGTCTTACGTTTAGAATTAACAAAATTATAAACATTTTTAGGGTCAGAAGAAAACTGAAGATTACAGCGCTGAAGATAATTCTTATAGCATTGTGTATTAAGCATCATGAATTTTGAACGAGCGACTGTATACAGAGCGTTTTTTGAAACTTTTTATAATATCGAGTCTTCACATTTTTCAAATAGGATAACTCTCGAGAAAACCAAGGAGGTTTGTTAAGCCGCTCCTACCTACCAAGAGGCACGCAAATATCAAAGAGTGAATTCAGAGTATCATAAAAGAAGCGAACAGCAGAGTTCATATCTCTACAATTGTATAGATAGGACCAATCGGTAGTAATAATGTTTTCATTAAGGCTGGCAAAGTCAGTCTTACGAAAGCACCTAGTTAGAGGTAACTCATTTAAACCAAGTAATGGTGAAAGCAAGGGCAAAACAATTTTTAAATTTAATGTAGGATGCAATTTGTCTTCGGGAAGAACCAATGGTTCGATCCTAGAAACAACACAATAAGAAGAATCCAACACAAATATAAGATCTGACGATTTTGCACCATACTACAGAAACACAAAACCGTAGTGCCAGAATGCGACGACGGAGTGAAGGCGGTCACTGAATGCGTTACAAACAATAACGTAACATTTTGCAAATTGGCTAAGCACGACATGCGCTCGCGCACTATATTTAGGGCAATCAGCTATGTGACGTACACAGCCCAGTCACCTGAAACACATTACAAGGTTTGACGAGGGGATAATTGTTGTCAATAATCTTGCCAGCATCGGCGTAGATGACGGCCCCACGTTACACACCAACGGAACTCATCTTATAACTTTTGAGAAAAGCGCTATGATACACGGGACCATATACCTCAACCACAAAAAGGTCGTAAACAAGGTTCCTGGCATTCCGGCTTCATCTTTGCTGCATAATAGGACACGATCATGTGTTAAGTCTACCTCTGCTACAGCAAATAAATGAACGTAACCTAAACGACATCCTGGAGCTAAATGATGATATGACGTCCGCGACCAAAGTATTTGTAAGCTTCATGCTCTGTAGCCTCGACGTAGCTGGTCATTGCCGGTGCCAGAGAAAATCAGCTGTTGAATTGCGAAGATTCGTCCAAGAGTCATGGATCACAGAGAATGGCAATAAACTAAGGAGAGGAGAAGTTAATAAACAATCCAACGAACTCCACTCTCACTAAGCTTTAGAGCAATCTATGCAGCTGCAACGTCAATGTGACGAATTCCATTAAAACATAAATACGCTGACACAGTGTCTGACCAAGAGCCCATAGCATGACCATGACCATGACCATACGCCTTGCATATTTACTTATATACTTAGGTTTAGTTCTCTTTTATTTCCTTCAATATATTCAGTTTTGTATAATCGCTTAAACAATAAAGACACAATACTTGGCCGTAATTACATTTAAATATCTTTAATATATTGCTGAGCCACAAGGACAGTAATCTAGATACTTACTTGTATCTCACCCTAATCTACCTAAATCATCTCCTGAGTTGGATCCTATCAGCGGCTATCCCCAACAGGAACCATTGGACGGACCCTACATCATAATTTGTACAGTGATCAAGTTTATTTAAAATTTTTGCAACCCCGAATTCCTCCCCTGCAAATTAAATAAAACGGATTGTCTCAAAGACTATACTAGCTAGAGACATAAAATTTGATACGTGTACTGGCTTAGTACAAACGCAGATGTTGTCGCCCCGCAAATTAAACAAAACTGATTTTTAGAAAAAAAAATTGGCATTCGAAATTTTTTCACCATCGAAATAAAATTAAGCACACCAATTTGTCTTATTAATTTCTACCAGCCTACCAAATTGGATTAAAATCGGAAAAGAAAAATGGAAAATATACGTCGTCTCGCCGACGTCGGTATACCTGCACCAGGTGAAAAAACGAAACGTTTAACGAAACTCAAAGCATTCGTTATCTTGCTCACTCTTACCAACACACTAGCACTCTACTAGCCTACAGCCAACTCCGGCGTTATTGACCGCCTAGTAAAACACGTTCATACGTATATTTTCCATTTTTCTTTTCCGATTTTAATCCAATTTGGTAGGCTGGTAGAAATTAATAAGACAAATTGGTGTGCTTAATTTTATTTCGATGGTGAAAAAATTTCGAATGCCAATTTTTTTTTCTAAAAATCAGTTTTGTTTAATTTGCGGGGCGACAACATCTGCGTTTGTACTAAGCCAGTACACGTATCAAATTTTATGTCTCTAGCTAGTATAGTCTTTGAGACAATCCGTTTTATTTAATTTGCAGGGGAGGAATTCGGGGTTGCAAAAATTTTAAATAAACTTGATCACTGTACAAATTATGATGTAGGGTCCGTCCAATGGTTCCTGTTGGGGATAGCCGCTGATAGGATCCAACTCAGGAGATGATTTAGGTAGATTAGGGTGAGATACAAGTATCTAGATTACTGTCCTTGTGGCTCAGCAATATATTAAAGATATTTAAATGTAATTACGGCCAAGTATTGTGTCTTTATTGTTTAAGCGATTATACAAAACTGAATATATTGAAGGAAATAAAAGAGAACTAAACCTAAGTATATAAGTAAATATGCAAGGCGTATAGTCATGGTCATGGTCATGCTATGGGCTCTTGGTCAGACACTGTGTCAGCGTATTTATGTTTTAATGGAATTCGTCACATTGACGTTGCAGCTGCATAGATTGCTCTAAAGCTTAGTGAGAGTGGAGTTCGTTGGATTGTTTATTAACTTCTCCTCTCCTTAGTTTATTGCCATTCTCTGTGATCCATGACTCTTGGACGAATCTTCGCAATTCAACAGCTGATTTTCTCTGGCACCGGCAATGACCAGCTACGTCGAGGCTACAGAGCAAGAAGCTTACAAATACTTTGGTCGCGGACGTCATATCATCATTTAGCTCCAGGATGTCGTTTAGGTTACGTTCATTTATTTGCTGTAGCAGAGGTAGACTTAACACATGATCGTGTCCTATTATGCAGCAAAGATGAAGCCGGAATGCCAGGAACCTTGTTTACGACCTTTTTGTGGTTGAGGTATATGGTCCCGTGTATCATAGCGCTTTTCTCAAAAGTTATAAGATGAGTTCCGTTGGTGTGTAACGTGGGGCCGTCATCTACGCCGATGCTGGCAAGATTATTGACAACAATTATCCCCTCGTCAAACCTTGTAATGTGTTTCAGGTGACTGGGCTGTGTACGTCACATAGCTGATTGCCCTAAATATAGTGCGCGAGCGCATGTCGTGCTTAGCCAATTTGCAAAATGTTACGTTATTGTTTGTAACGCATTCAGTGACCGCCTTCACTCCGTCGTCGCATTCTGGCACTACGGTTTTGTGTTTCTGTAGTATGGTGCAAAATCGTCAGATCTTATATTTGTGTTGGATTCTTCTTATTGTGTTGTTTCTAGGATCGAACCATTGGTTCTTCCCGAAGACAAATTGCATCCTACATTAAATTTAAAAATTGTTTTGCCCTTGCTTTCACCATTACTTGGTTTAAATGAGTTACCTCTAACTAGGTGCTTTCGTAAGACTGACTTTGCCAGCCTTAATGAAAACATTATTACTACCGATTGGTCCTATCTATACAATTGTAGAGATATGAACTCTGCTGTTCGCTTCTTTTATGATACTCTGAATTCACTCTTTGATATTTGCGTGCCTCTTGGTAGGTAGGAGCGGCTTAACAAACCTCCTTGGTTTTCTCGAGAGTTATCCTATTTGAAAAATGTGAAGACTCGATATTATAAAAAGTTTCAAAAAACGCTCTGTATACAGTCGCTCGTTCAAAATTCATGATGCTTAATACACAATGCTATAAGAATTATCTTCAGCGCTGTAATCTTCAGTTTTCTTCTGACCCTAAAAATGTTTATAATTTTGTTAATTCTAAACGTAAGACGTCTGTGCACCCATCTTTTTTGTCCTTTCAGAATAAAAAAGCTAGCACTGATCAGGCAATTGCCGATATGTTTGCGAATTTTTTCAAAACAACTTATTCCGGAACGGAATATCGAGCAAGTCTGTATCCTTATCATTTAAAAAAGGATAATTGTATTTTTAATCCAGTGATTGATGAAAGTTCTCTTCTTAGTGAACTTAAACTTGTTAAACCTGTTTATTATCCAGGGCAAGATGGATGTGTACTTAGGATCTGTGGATGTGTACTTAGGATCTGTGCAAACGCATTATGTAAACCCATTTTAAAATTCCAAGTCCGAAGCCACTAACTATAGGGGTATCTCAAAATTGTCCGCTATCCCGAAAGCTTTTGAGAAAATTATAACTTCGCACTTGCAACATTTTTGCAGCTCTATCATTTCGTCATCCAAAAAAACTGATATCATATACACTAACGTTCGCAATTCAACTGCCGCCGTGTACAGACGTGTTTTTTAATGCACTCCGCAAAAATTGAGTGTAAAAAAAAAAAAAAAAAAGACCGCGTTTGCAAAAATTTGTGTAGGGCTCTCAGTCGCCTCAGAGACGCCTATTTACAATCATATTGCTATTAGATTGCTCTAATAGCAATAAATACTAAGTTGCAACAACAAAGTGGTAAGTTTTACAAAAGCCATGTCCACCAATTCGGGCCCAAGCTCTCTCGATCCCCACCAGCAACAGCTACAAGAACTAATTGTACAACAACAACGTGAGCGTCGACTCTCGGTCCAACGCAACAACGCGTACTTTTCGGTGGTGTCGCCGACCCCACTGAATGCTAACGTAAGCAATAACACCGAAAGTGCCAGAGAGAGCACTTTTTCACTTGTCAGTGTGTGTTGGCTGCGGCGAACATCATGAAGATGGCATTTGCACCAAGGACAGAAACAACGTCGCACTAAGGCTATGCAGCAACTGTGGAGGGAACCACACGGCCAACTACAGAGGATGTCCTGTCTTCAAGGATCTTAAATCACACCTAATCGGGCGCAAACCCCCAGCTGGACCAAAAATCACCTTCAACGCCTCCAAACCTACACCGGAGGTTTTCTTCGCCAAGGCTGTTAGATCATCCAACATGACTGCTACAACCAGTCCTAGTGTATCCTTCGCTAGTGTGCTCCGAACTGGACAGACGGAGCCCGCGAAAGAGACCCCGTCTTTCCACCATATACAGAATCCGCAACCTAGCGCACCAGAGCTTGGCCAGCAAACTCCAAGTGGTTTAGAGGCCCTATTGATCTCACTCAATCAAAACATGACCACTTTTATGACGTTCATGCAAATCTGTATGCACGAACTGATGCGGAATCAAAACCTGCTTATCCAGAAGCTTATCGAGAATAAATAATGGCTTCCCTACGTCTATGTCTTTGGAATGCTAACGGCATCTCCAAGCACAAAAATGAACTGCAACTATTCCTAGACTCAAGTGAAATCGACGTTTTGCTGATTTCGGAAACACATTTAACATCAAAAAATAATTTTCAAATACCAAAATATACCTTCTACGCAACAAACCATCCAGACAGAAAAGCTCATGGCAGGACTGGTATCCTAATCAAAAACCGTATAAGACACTCGTTCCTCAACAGATTTGAAACACAGCACCTACAAGCAACTGCTATAACCGTCCAAACCAGCTGCGGCAACACTACATTGGTTGCCCTGTACTGCCCACCACGCTTCTCAATCTCTGAAAAGGAATTTACCGATTTCTTTAACACACTCGGAGATCGCTTATAGGATCGCCCTTATAGGCTCACAAACAACTAAACAAATTGGCTTAAATTTAAAATGTACATGAGTGCCCACATTGACTGTTCGCCAAAACTGGATGCTGCAGAGGACATTGATATGTGCGTCTCTGCACTTGAGTCGATGATGGGAGCTGCAGCAAGAGTATCTACTCCACATGCCTCTTCTTACACTAAACCTGTTGACAGGCCTACGAACCGGCGGATAGAACAATTAGTAACGGAAAAACGACGTCTAAGAAGAGAATGGCAGATTACTCGCTCACCAGCAGCAAAACTTCGCCTAAGGCATGCTAATCGCAACCTCTCCAAGGCGTTAAGACAAGAGGAAAGCTGGGCTCAAAGGAAATACATAGAAAAGCTCAGTCCAACCAGCAATTATCGGATAGTGGTACTCGGAACTCCAATCGGACGAGATCACTGCAGTTATTAAAAACCACATAAAACCGAAAAAAGCCCCTGGCCATGACCTAATCACACCGAAAATGATCCTAGAACTCCCTATCATCGCCATACAATATATGTGCAAACTGTTCAACGCTATAATAAAAATTGGCTACTTCCCAAGAACATGGAAAAAGTCCACTATCATCATGATTCCTAAAGTGGGAAAGGACAAAACCCAGCCATCATCCTATAGGCCAATTAGTTTGCTGCCATGTCTTTCGAAGCTTTTTGAAAAGGTCCTGCAGATCCGCCTAAACTCATTTCTGGCATCGGAGAACACAATCCCTTCACACCAGTTTGGCTTCCGCGAAAAACATGGTACAATTGAACAAGTCAATCGCATAACATCCGAAATACGAACAGCATTCGAACTAAAAGAATACTGTGCGGCTGTCTTTCTCGACGTTGCCCAGGCTTTCGATAGAGTTTGGCTGGAGGTTCTGATGTTCAAAATCCGGCAAAAACTGCCACAGTACACCCACAAACTCATGGAATCTTACCTTTACAATAGGAAATTCGCTGTAAGATGTAATGGCTCCGTCTCGGCTGATTTTGAAATCAAAGCTGGTGTACCGCAAGGCAGTGTACTCGGCCCATTGCTCTACCTGCTGTAGACTTACCAACGAGTTTAGGACTTACAACGTCCACTTTTGCCGATGACACGGCAATCCTCAGCAGATCCAAATGCCCAATACAAGCCTCTGCAAAATTAGAGGAACACCTCAAGGTGGTAGAGGAATGGCTAGCAACCTGGCGTATCCGGGTCAATGAGCAGAAATGCAAACATGTTACATTTACGCTTAACAGAAGAAACTGTCCAGCTCTAAAGCTAAACAACGTACCAGTTCCTCAAGCCGTGGATGTCACTTACCTTGGCATCCACCTAGACAGAAGACTAACTTGGCGCAAGCACATCGAAGCAAAAAAGTCACAGCTTAAATTGAAAGCGAGTAGCCTACATTGGATCATCAATGCTCGGTCCCCTCTACGTCTGGAGTATAAAGTCCTCCTATACAACTCCGTACTGAAACCCATCTGGACTTACGGAGCCGTACTATGGGGAAATGCAAGTACCAGCAATGTCGATATTATACAAAGAGCGCAGTCGAAGATTTTAAGATCAATCACGGGGGCCCCGTGGTATATACGAAACGACAACATTCAAAATGATCTAAATATACCTAGAGTAAAATCTGAAATAGGTACTCAACAACTAAAGTATTCTGCGAAACTGGATGCACACCCAAATGTTCTTGCCAATTGCCTTACGCGAACTAATAATAGAACTCGTCTTAAAAGAAATGACAGACCAACCCAATAACAAGTGATTAGGGCCGCCTGCAATATCCCCAGGATTTATCTTAAGTACTAGACTAAGAAAAATATCTCAAACTTGTTGTTAGGCTCTAATTTAAGAGTAGATTCAACAAATATATAAAAAAAAAAAAAAAAATATACACTAACTTCAGCAAAACCTTTGATTCTGTTAATCATACTCTATTACTTTCTAAACTGAACGACATTGGGTTTCCACCTCTTTTTCTTTCTTGCGTTCGAGAATATTTAACAAATAGAAAACAGATGGTATTTTTTAAGTCCTCTTTTTCCAATTCCATTCCTGTGACATCTGGTGTACCTCAAGGTAGTCATCCTGACCCTATGCTTTTCATTGTTCATTCGCGTGTGGTTATGTATCCTGACGAAGTCAAGCTTTGTAAAAGATACAGATTCATTTAGTCGGCTACAAGCTGATCTTAAAAACTTTTAATCCTGGTGCCAGTTTAATCTATTAAATCTTAATACTACCAAATGTAAGGTAATGACTTTTTATCGTAACTCTCCTCAACTGGTCACTTATTTTCTAAACAATAGTCCTTTAAAACGACTAAACAATATGAGTGATTTGGGCGTACTTATGGACCATAAGTTAAATTTTAACACCCATATTTCCACCACGGTCGCAAAGGCCATGAGTGTTGCGGGTTTCATTAAAAGATGGTCAAAAGAATTTGACGACCCCTATAAAACTAACGTTATTTTTACTTCGCTTGTCCGTCCTATCTTAGAGAATGGATCTTGCATTTGGTCACCTCAATATGAGTCGCACTAGACTAGACTTGAATCCGTTCAAAAGCAGTTCTTGCTATTTGCTCTTCGTGGCTTAGGCTGGGATCGCAATGTCAATTGCCTTCGTATTCTAGTAGACTTCTTTTGATTAACCTTCCTTCCTTAAATAACCGTAGAATTATACTTGGTGTTATTTTTATGCACAAGATCCTAACCTGAGTTCTTCGCTCAGGTAAATCTGTCGTTACCATGTAGACGAAATAGACATCCTATTATACCTTTAACCCTTAGTCGTTGTTCTACTAACCTTTTAGGGTCCTCTGCTCTGATTACAACCTTCTATTGTCTATAATCTGATTAGAGTTTTCTATTACTAACCTTAAAACATCTGCACCCCTCGGTCGGTTGGGTGGGAGATGGGCAGCTATCTGCTTGGGTTCGCCCGTATAAGGCTTTGTCCTGGTATCGTATAGGCCACTTGAACGAACTACGCATAGTATCGTCAACGTACGCTATAATCAATAAATAATAATATATATAAGTCAAACCAGGTTGTATAGCTATTTCAAGAACAACCAAGTTCTATCATCGGATAGCAATTCTGGAGTTCTTTAGCAAAGTCTGCTGATGATAGAAGTTGGTGGTTCTTGAAATAGCCATACAGACAACCTGCTCACCTTTTTGTGTTGCCTTTTTTCAACGTTTAATATATTTTTTGAATATACTGCTTGGTGTTACCTTTATGCACAAGCTGCTTATAAGTGATATTGGCTCGCCTGAGCACAGGTGAATCTGTCGGTACCATGTAGACGGAGTAGACATCCTATTATACCTTTAAACCTTAGTCGTTGTTCTTCTAACTATGCCATGCATGAACTCTTTAGAGTCCTCTGCTCTGATTCAACCTTCTATTCCCTGTGATCTGCTCAGAGTCTTCTATTACTATACTTAAAACTTCTATCCTTTCCTATTTAGTTCATAGATAGTTATAGTATTATTTTTGTTAGTCTGTGTTTTCTATTGTGTACTTGTCCACGCGATTCGTGCCGTGCGTTATATGGCTGCACCCCTCGGTCGGTCGGATGAAGGGTGTGCAACTTTTGCTTGGGCTCGCGCGTAACAGTCTTTGCGTAGGGGCCACTTGAACGTACTGCGCATGGTATCGTCAACGTCCGCTAAGATTTCTTGCTAGTTACGTTTCGTATAAGTGTGGGATATTAGTAATTTCACCACTTCTGGATTGTATTATTTTATTAAAGTAACTTGATTTGCCGTTGAGTTTCTGTGTTAATTATTATTTGTCTATTGTTAAATTGAGTTAGCTCTGCTTCTGTTATTTTGATTCTTTCCAAATCTGCCGCATCAGGCGTTCCTGTCACAACCTTTATTGCTGTGCCCAAAAAAACTAGTCTTCTTGCTGTCCTGTGTTGTATCATTAACTCGGACAAAAGATTTCGAACGTGTTTTATGTCTACTTCTATAAATTTTTGCATGTACGTCAAGGGGAATAACTCAGCCAGTTTAACAGTATCGTCTATGATTTTCGTGAATGGGACGTAAACAGGGACTATAGTAACGGTGTAGTTTGATGTGGCAATTATAGACACTTGATCAAAATTACTTCAAATTGTCGTTATGGTCCACCCACCCCTTAACACAGTGGGGATAGTTTGTTTCCCAATCTTTTATTATTCTTACTGAATACCTTGTCACCTACGTCAAATAACCTATTTTGCCTATCTGCGTTGCATCTGCTGAATTAATTGTTTTATTATATTCTGTTGCTGCTCTTACTAAGATTTGGGTCGTATCATTATCAATTTTCATGCTTCTGGCTATCTCTAGCAATGTACTGTGGAAGTTTATTTAAAATTTTTGCAACCCCGAATTCCTCCCCTGCAAATTAAATAAAACGGATTGTCTCAAAGACTATACTAGCTAGAGACATAAAATTTGATACGTGTACTGGCTTAGTACAAACGCAGATGTTGTCGCCCCGCAAATTAAACAAAACTGATTTTTAGAAAAAAAAATTGGCATTCGAAATTTTTTCACCATCGAAATAAAATTAAGCACACCAATTTGTCTTATTAATTTCTACCAGCCTACCAAATTGGATTAAAATCGGAAAAGAAAAATGGAAAATATACGTATGAACGTGTTTTACTAGGCGGTCAATAACGCCGGAGTTGGCTGTAGGCTAGTAGAGTGCTAGTGTGTTGGTAAGAGTGAGCAAGATAACGAATGCTTTGAGTTTCGTTAAACGTTTCGTTTTTTTACCTGGTGCAGGTATACCGACGTCGGCGAGACGACGTATATTTTCCATACGTATATTTTCCATTTTTCTTTTCCGATTTTAATCCAATTTGGTAGGCTGGTAGAAATTAATAAGACAAATTGGTGTGCTTAATTTTATTTCGATGGTGAAAAAATTTCGAATGCCAATTTTTTTTTCTAAAAATCAGTTTTGTTTAATTTGCGGGGCGACAACATCTGCGTTTGTACTAAGCCAGTACACGTATCAAATTTTATGTCTCTAGCTAGTATAGTCTTTGAGACAATCCGTTTTATTTAATTTGCAGGGGAGGAATTCGGGGTTGCAAAAATTTTAAATAAACTTGATCACTGTACAAATTATGATGTAGGGTCCGTCCAATGGTTCCTGTTGGGGATAGCCGCTGATAGGATCCAACTCAGGAGATGATTTAGGTAGATTAGGGTGAGATACAAGTAAGTATCTAGATTACTGTCCTTGTGGCTCAGCAATATATTAAAGATATTTAAATGTAATTACGGCCAAGTATTGTGTCTTTATTGTTTAAGCGATTATACAAAACTGAATATATTGAAGGAAATAAAAGAGAACTAAACCTAAGTATATAAGTAAATATGCAAGGCGTATAGTCATGGTCATGGTCATGCTATGGGCTCTTGGTCAGACACTGTGTCAGCGTATTTATGTTTTAATGGAATTCGTCACATTGACGTTGCAGCTGCATAGATTGCTCTAAAGCTTAGTGAGAGTGGAGTTCGTTGGATTGTTTATTAACTTCTCCTCTCCTTAGTTTATTGCCATTCTCTGTGATCCATGACTCTTGGACGAATCTTCGCAATTCAACAGCTGATTTTCTCTGGCACCGGCAATGACCAGCTACGTCGAGGCTACAGAGCAAGAAGCTTACAAATACTTTGGTCGCGGACGTCATATCATCATTTAGCTCCAGGATGTCGTTTAGGTTACGTTCATTTATTTGCTGTAGCAGAGGTAGACTTAACACATGATCGTGTCCTATTATGCAGCAAAGATGAAGCCGGAATGCCAGGAACCTTGTTTACGACCTTTTTGTGGTTGAGGTATATGGTCCCGTGTATCATAGCGCTTTTCTCAAAAGTTATAAGATGAGTTCCGTTGGTGTGTAACGTGGGGCCGTCATCTACGCCGATGCTGGCAAGATTATTGACAACAATTATCCCCTCGTCAAACCTTGTAATGTGTTTCAGGTGACTGGGCTGTGTACGTCACATAGCTGATTGCCCTAAATATAGTGCGCGAGCGCATGTCGTGCTTAGCCAATTTGCAAAATGTTATGTTATTGTTTGTAACGCATTCAGTGACCGCCTTCACTCCGTCGTCGCATTCTGGCACTACGGTTTTGTGTTTCTGTAGTATGGTGCAAAATCGTCAGATCTTATATTTGTGTTGGATTCTTCTTATTGTGTTGTTTCTAGGATCGAACCATTGGTTCTTCCCGAAGACAAATTGCATCCTACATTAAATTTAAAAATTGTTTTGCCCTTGCTTTCACCATTACTTGGTTTAAATGAGTTACCTCTAACTAGGTGCTTTCGTAAGACTGACTTTGCCAGCCTTAATGAAAACATTATTACTACCGATTGGTCCTATCTATACAATTGTAGAGATATGAACTCTGCTGTTCGCTTCTTTTATGATACTCTGATAAGCACTGATCAGGCAATTGCCGATATCTTTGCGAATTTTTTCAAAACAACTTATTCCGGAACGGAATATCGAGCAAGTCTGTATCCTTATCATTTAAAAAAGGATAATTGTATTTTTAATCCAGTGATTGATGAAAGTTCTCTTCTTAGTGAACTTAAACTTGTTAAACCTGTTTATTATCCAGGGCAAGATGGATGTGTACTTAGGATCTGTGGATGTGTACTTAGGATCTGTGCAAACGCATTATGTAAACCCATTTTAAAATTCCAAGTCCGAAGCCGCTAACTATAGGGGTATCTCAAAATTGTCCGCTATCCCGAAAGCTTTTGAGAAAATTATAACTTCGTACAGACGTGTTTTTTAATGCACTCCGCAAAAATTGAGTGTAAAAAAAAAAAAAAAAAGACCGCGTTTGCAAAAATTTGTGTAGGGCTCTCAGTCGCCTCAGAGACGCCTATTTACAATCATATTGCTATTAGATTGCTCTAATAGCAATAAATACTAAGTTGCAACAACAAAGTGGTAAGTTTTACAAAAGCCATGTCCACCAATTCGGGCCCAAGCTCTCTCGATCCCCACCAGCAACAGCTACAAGAACTAATTGTACAACAACAACGTGAGCGTCGACTCTCGGTCCAACGCAACAACGCGTACTTTTCGGTGGTGTCGCCGACCCCACTGAATGCTAACGTAAGCAATAACACCGAAAGTGCCAGCCACTCAGCAATCAACAGTAACTTACCGTGGAGAGAGCAGTGTGCTTCTCCATCAATATCGATAACTGGGTCACCCATTGCACCGACCAGCACCGTCAGCTCGTTGACAGCAACTACTGCAACGTCTGCCGAAGTATTGACCTGCCTCAAGCCGACAACGACAAGTCGCCCAGAGTCAGCTACAATAGTAAACCCAACGACTTCTGTCCAAACTGGAATGGATAGATATATTAAAATAACTAAACGAAAGCTAAGCCCGCAAAAGAAAAAAAGTGGCAATACGCCGAAAATAACCAAACCAAATGAACGAGTAGCACCCCTTAGCGGGAATCGTTTTAAAATTCTTGCCGATCAGCAAGACGATCAAGCCGGCGCTGTAGATAAAGTTAAGTCGGCTAGACCACCCCCTTTATACATCCGTGGAGCCAACTGCAGCGCCCTGATTTCGAAGCTAGTAGAAACAGTAGGGGCAAATAACTTTGTTGTAACCCCACTCAATAGGGGTAACATTAAAGAAATTAAATGTCAAACCCAAACTGAGGACAATTTCCGCATCATCGAAAAGTACCTCCGTAATGCTAACATCAACTTCTATACCTACCAACTAAAAAGCAGTAAAGGTCTCCAGGTTGTGTTAAAGGGGATTGAGCCATCGGTCCCTACTCAAGAAATAGCAGACGCGTTGGTCGAAAAAGGGTTTGCGGTCAAGTCCGTTGTCAACATCATCAACAGGAACAAAGTCGCACAGCCGCTCTTTAAAATCGATCTCCAACCTGATGCAAAGCGGTCGAAGCCAAATGAAGTGCACCCGATCTACAACCTACAGCTTCTATTGCACAGAAGAATCACCGTAGAGGAGCCCCATAAGAGACGCCAACCACCGCAGTGTAAAAACTGCCAGGAATACAACCACACCTCTAACAATTGCAATCTTAGGTCAGTGTGTGTTGGCTGCGGCGAACATCATGAAGATGGAATTTGCACCAAGGACAGAAACAACGTCGCACTAAGGCTATGCAGCAACTGTGGAGGGAACCACACGGCCAACTACAGAGGATGTCCTGTCTTCAAGGATCTTAAATCACACCTAATCGGGCGCAAACCCCCAGCTGGACCAAAAATCACCTTCAACGCCTCCAAACCTACACCGGAGGTTTTCTTCGCCAAGGCTGTTAGATCATCCAACATGACTGGCTATTGATCTCACTCAATCAAAACATGACCACTTTTATGACGTTCATGCAAAACTGTATGCACGAACTGATGCGGAATCAAAACCTGCTTATCCAGAAGCTTATCGAGAATAAATAATGGCTTCCCTACGTCTATGTCTTTGGAATGCTAACGGCATCTCCAAGCACAAAAATGAACTGCAACTATTCCTAGACTCAAGTGAAATCGACGTTTTGCTGATTTCGGAAACACATTTAACATCAAAAAATAATTTTCAAATACCAAAATATACCTTCTACGCAACAAACCATCCAGACGGAAAAGCTCATGGCGGGACTGGTATCCTAATCAAAAACCGTATAAGACACTCGTTCCTCAACAGATTTGAAACACAGCACCTACAAGCAACTGCTATAACCGTCCAAACCAGCTGCGGCAACACTACATTGGTTGCCCTGTACTGCCCACCACGCTTCTCAATCTCTGAAAAGGAATTTACCGATTTCTTTAACACACTCGGAGATCGCTTATAGGATCGCCCTTATAGGCTCACAAACAACAAAACAAATTGGCTTAAATTTAAAATGTACATGAGTGCCCACATTGACTGTTCGCCGAAACTGGATGCTGCAGAGGACATTGATATGTGCGTCTCTGCACTTGAGTCGATGATGGGAGCTGCAGCAAGAGTATCTACTCCACATGCCTCTTCTTACACTAAACCTGTTGACAGGCCTACGAACCGGCGGATAGAACAATTAGTAACGGAAAAACGACGTCTAAGAAGAGAATGGCAGATTACTCGCTCACCAGCAGCAAAACTTCGCCTAAGGCATGCTAATCGCAACCTCTCCAAGGCGTTAAGACAAGAGGAAAGCTGGGCTCAAAGGAAATACATAGAAAAGCGCAGTCCAACCAGCAATTATCGGATAGTGGTACTCGGAACTCCAATCGGACGAGATCACTGCAGTTATTAAAAACCACATAAAACCGAAAAAAGCCCCTGGCCATGACCTAATCACACCGAAAATGATCCTAGAACTCCCTATCATCGCCATACAATATATGTGCAAACTGTTCAACGCTATAATAAAAATTGGCTACTTCCCAAGAACATGGAAAAAGTCCACTATCATCATGATTCCTAAAGTGGGAAAGGACAAAACCCAGCCATCATCCTATAGGCCAATTAGTTTGCTGCCATGTCTTTCGAAGCTTTTTGAAAAGGTCCTGCAGATCCGCCTAAACTCATTTCTGGCATCGGAGAACACAATCCCTTCACACCAGTTTGGCTTCCGCGAAAAACATGGTACAATTGAACAAGTCAATCGCATAACATCCGAAATACGAACAGCATTCGAACTAAAAGAATACTGTGCGGCTGTCTTTCTCGACGTTGCCCAGGCTTTCGATAGAGTTTGGCTGGAGGGTCTGATGTTCAAAATCCGGCAAAAACTGCCACAGTACACCCACAAACTCATGGAATCTTACCTTTACAATAGGAAATTCGCTGTAAGATGTAATGGCTCCGTCTCGGCTGATTTTGAAATCAAAGCTGGTGTACCTCAAGGCAGTGTACTCGGCCCATTGCTCTACCTGCTGTAGACTTACCAACGAGTTTAGGACTTACAACGTCCACTTTTGCCGATGACACGGCAATCCTCAGCAGATCCAAATGCCCAATACAATCCTCTGCATTTTAGAGGAACACCTCAAGGTGGTAGAGGAAATGCTAGCAACCTGGCGTATCCGGGTCAATGAGCAGAAATGCAAACATGTTACATTTACGCTTAACAGAAGAAACTGTCCAGCTCTAAAGCTAAACAACGTACCAGTTCCTCAAGCCGTGGATGTCACTTACCTTGGCATCCACCTAGACAGAAGAGTAACTTGGCGAAAGCACATCGAAGCAAAAAAGTCACAGCTTAAATTGAAAGCGAGTAGCCTACATTGGATCATCAATGCTCGGTCCCCTCTATGTCTGGAGTATAAAGTCCTCCTATACAACTCCGTACTGAAACCCATCTGGACTTACGGAGCCGTACTATGGGGAAATGCAAGTACCAGCAATGTCGATATTATACAAAGAGCGCAGTCGAAGATTTTAAGATCAATCACGGGGGCCCCGTGGTATATACGAAACGACAACATTCAAAATGATCTAAATATACCTAGAGTAAAATCTGAAATAGGTACTCAACAACTAAAGTATTCTGCGAAACTGGATGCACACCCAAATGTTCTTGCCAATTGCCTTACGCGAACTAATAATAGAACTCGTCTTAAAAGAAATGACAGACCAACCCAATAACAAGTGATTAGGGCCGCCTGCAATATCCCCAGGATTTATCTTAAGTACTAGACTAAGAAAAATATCTCAAACTTGTTGTTAGGCTCTAATTTAAGAGTAGATTCAACAAATATATAAAAAAAAAAATATACACTAACTTCAGCAAAACCTTTGATTCTGTTAATCATACTCTATTACTTTCTAAACTGAACGACATTGGGTTTCCACCTCTTTTTCTTTCTTGCGTTCGAGAATATTTAACAAATAGAAAACAGATGGTATTTTTTAAGTCCTCTTTTTCCAATTCCATTCCTGTGACATCTGGTGTACCTCAAGGTAGTCATCCTGACCCTATGCTTTTCATTGTTCATTCGCGTGTGGTTATGTATCCTGACGAAGTCAAGCTTTGTAAAAGATACAGATTCATTTAGTCGGCTACAAGCTGATCTTAAAAACTTTTAATCCTGGTGCCAGTTTAATCTATTAAATCTTAATACTACCAAATGTAAGGTAATGACTTTTTATCGTAACTCTCCTCAACTGGTCACTTATTTTCTAAACAATAGTCCTTTAAAACGACTAAACAATATGAGTGATTTGGGCGTACTTATGGACCATAAGTTAAATTTTAACACCCATATTTCCACCACGGTCGCAAAGGCCATGAGTGTTGCGGGTTTCATTAAAAGATGGTCAAAAGAATTTGACGACCCCTATAAAACTAACGTTATTTTTACTTCGCTTGTCCGTCCTATCTTAGAGTATGGATCTTGCATTTGGTCACCTCAATATGAGTCGCACTAGACTAGACTTGAATCCGTTCAAAAGCAGTTCTTGCTATTTGCTCTTCGTGGCTTAGGCTGGGATCGCAATGTCAATTGCCTTCGTATTCTAGTAGACTTCTTTTGATTAACCTTCCTTCCTTAAATAACCGTAGAATTATACTTGGTGTTATTTTTATGCACAAGATCCTAACCTGAGTTCTTCGCTCAGGTAAATCTGTCGTTACCATGTAGACGAAATAGACATCCTATTATACCTTTAACCCTTAGTCGTTGTTCTACTAACCTTTTAGGGTCCTCTGCTCTGATTACAACCTTCTATTGTCTATAATCTGATTAGAGTTTTCTATTACTAACCTTAAAACATCTGCACCCCTCGGTCGGTTGGGTGGGAGATGGGCAGCTATCTGCTTGGGTTCGCCCGTATAAGGCTTTGTCCTGGTATCGTATAGGCCACTTGAACGAACTACGCATAGTATCGTCAACGTACGCTATAATCAATAAATAATAATATATATAAGTCAAACCAGGTTGTATAGCTATTTCAAGAACAACCAAGTTCTATCATCGGATAGCAATTCTGGAGTTCTTTAGCAAAGTCTGCTGATGATAGAAGTTGGTGGTTCTTGAAATAGCCATACAGACAACCTGCTCACCTTTTTGTGTTGCCTTTTTTCAACGTTTAATATATTTTTTGAATATACTGCTTGGTGTTACCTTTATGCACAAGCTGCTTATAAGTGATATTGGCTCGCCTGAGCACAGGTGAATCTGTCGGTACCATGTAGACGGAGTAGACATCCTATTATACCTTTAAACCTTAGTCGTTGTTCTTCTAACTATGCCATGCATGAACTCTTTAGAGTCCTCTGCTCTGATTCAACCTTCTATTCCCTGTGATCTGCTCAGAGTCTTCTATTACTATACTTAAAACTTCTATCCTTTCCTATTTAGTTCATAGATAGTTATAGTATTATTTTTGTTAGTCTGTGTTTTCTATTGTGTACTTGTCCACGCGATTCGTGCCGTGCGTTATATGGCTGCACCCCTCGGTCGGTCGGGTGAAGGGTGTGCAACTTTTGCTTGGGCTCGCGCGTAACAGTCTTTGCGTAGGGGCCACTTGAACGTACTGCGCATGGTATCGTCAACGTCCGCTAAGATTTCTTGCTAGTTACGTTTCGTATAAGTGTGGGATATTAGTAATTTCACCACTTCTGGATTGTATTATTTTATTAAAGTAACTTGATTTGCCGTTGAGTTTCTGTGTTAATTATTATTTGTCTATTGTTAAATTGAGTTAGCTCTGCTTCTGTTATTTTGATTCTTTCCAAATCTGCCGCATCAGGCGTTCCTGTCACAACCTTTATTGCTGTGCCCAAAAAAACTAGTCTTCTTGCTGTCCTGTGTTGTATCATTAACTCGGACAAAAGATTTCGAACGTGTTTTATGTCTACTTCTATAAATTTTTGCATGTACGTCAAGGGGAATAACTCAGCCAGTTTAACAGTATCGTCTATGATTTTCGTGAATGGGACGTAAAAAGGGACTATAGTAACGGTGTAGTTTGATGTGGCAATTATAGACACTTGATCAAAATTACTTCAAATTGTCGTTATGGTCCACCCACCCCTTAACACAGTGGGGATAGTTTGTTTCCCAATCTTTTATTATTCTTACTGAATACCTTGTCACCTACGTCAAATAACCTATTTTGCCTATCTGCGTTGCATCTGCTGAATTAATTGTTTTATTATATTCTGTTGCTGCTCTTACTAAGATTTGGGTCGTATCATTATCAATTTTCATGCTTCTGGCTATCTCTAGCAATGTACTGTGGAATCGTTCTGCTTGTCCATTCGAGCAGCTATGCAATGGAGGTGCGTTTACTATGTCTATTTCGAATGGTTTTTTCAACATTGAAGTAATCGGCTCTGAATTAAAATAATCTTCATTGTCACAATAAATTGTCTTTATTTTTGGAAAAATATTGACTATCTGCAATATGGGGATGGTAATATCCGTTATTGTTCGGGATAATAAGGGTTGTACAACAGCAAATTTGGAAAACTTGTCCACGCAGGTTAGGAATAGTTTGTGGTCAGTGGAGAATATATCAATATGCAACATTTCGCTGGGATAAGACGAAATGGGCGTTTCACCAAGTTCTTGTTTTTTTTTTGTGTGACGGTCGTATTTAGCCGTAGTGCAGACTTTGCAATTTAAGACGATTTCCTTGGTTAAGTTGACAATTTTTGGGAAGTAATACACCCGAAGTATTTGTTTGATATTTTCTTGTGCCGCTCTATGCGCGCTTGTGTTCGGTATTAACTATTTGAATTTGATCATCTTTGTTGGTTATATCGGTTACCATATTCCTGCAATGCCAAAACTTTGTTGTGGGGAAAAGTCGCACAAATTCATGTTGAAAGGAATGGAATGCATTTACAACATCACGGTTCATTTTGAAATTTCTTTCCATGCATCTCAATTCATCAATACACAAACAAAACATTATTACTCTTTCATCATTCCCTAAGCAACGCACGGCACGCATACACATACAGTTTATGTAGCGTTGCGTCTGTGTGTGTATGCATGTGCTCTGTTGATTTGATGATGACGTAGTAGAGAGCAAGCAGCGCTGCCGGCACCGGTGGAACCCATTTATATTGACTGTAACTTGTGTTCTATTTATCAGATCAGATCAAATTTTGGGATCTGAAATTTTATATCCAATACTATCATATTAGTAATTTTCATGAAAATGTTTCTGTTAGAGCTATATGATATAGTGGTCCGATCCTGATGATTTTCATACTAGATCTGCCCCAGATAATAAAACGCACAGAAGAAAAAGACCGACAGACGGACATGGCTATATCGACTCAGCTTCTCATTTTGATCAAGAATATATATACTTTATGAAATCGGAAACGTCTCCTCTGTAACGCACAAACATCTGACCAATTTAATAATACCCTCTGCAAGGGTACAAAAAGTTATTAAAAGTGCTCAAATAAAAAAAAACATATTTTATCACATTGCATTCCAGCAGGGTAAACAAATTCATGCTCAAAATACATCAAATATTAAAATTTAAACATTTTGATACCATACACCCATAGGGTGAAATAATCAAATATTAATTTTTTTTAAATGGATCGAAAAACAGGCTCACAACCAAGAATACCCTCCTAAGGATTACTTCATTAAATAAGATTATTAGATACATTAACAATAAATGCTAAATAAAATGAAAATCACCATGTTGTACAAATTTTTAATGTTTTATTGAAAGACACTTTATCATGTATGAATTATGAGTTTTAGATTTTTTTAAGCAAAGTATTTAATGCCATCTACCTTGTCAATATAGTGCCCATTGTTGGGGTAAATTTGGATATGCTTTTTGTTTGAAAAGCTACCTTCCTATCTTCTTATTTCTTATTTCTAGGAATGATACAAGTACTCCAAAGCATATGTAAGTATTTGTTAGTCAAACGAAATCAAATAAAACATACTAACTATATATTAAACTTGGCAACTGCAATTTCTATGCTCTTTTAAATCGGTTCAAATGTGTAGTTGCAATAAATATAAAAAGTATGTAAGTATTTGTTAGTCAAACGAAATCAAATAGAACATACTAACTATATATTAAACTTGGCAACTGCAATTTCTATGCTCTTTTAAATCGGTTCAAATGTGTAGTTGCAATAAATATAAAAAGTATGTAAGTATTTGTTAGTCAAACGAAATCAAATAGAACATACTAACTATATATTAAACTTGGCAACTGCAATTTCTATGCTCTTTTAAATCGGTTCAAATTTGTAGTTGCAATAAATATAAAAGTTTAAAATTTAACCAAATATTTGTGATATTTACTCTAGCGTGCGGTAAATAAAATTTTTAAATTTTGAAACGTAACGTCTTTACGCAATACTCTTCTACTGTCGATCAATCGATATCTAGGATATTGGGATATCGATCAATTGATACATAAATAACTCTGTGATAACGATAAATGATGTATCGATTTTTTTTAACGAAAAGTTCGGCGACTCTTAAACCAAGTTTTTACAACTATGAGTTGATGGTACAAAGTCCATTGATACTCAGATTCGTTGGTGTAATTTCTGTTTTAGCGTTTTATGATCAATTATCATCCTTATTTATTGTAGAAATATTGTTAATGGTTAAATAAATTAATTTAATCATTAATTTCAACTCAAAACACCCTAAGACGATGATAATAAATACAGCAAGGAGCTGTATCCAACGGATGCTGAACATTTCGGATAAAATATACCATGAAGAAACGAAGATGGAAATATTAAATATTTTAAAGGACAACGATTTTCCGGATAACGTAATCAGGACATTATTTAAAAAACACAAATCCACCATTGACAAAACTAAGAATGAAAAAACATATGTATCGGTCACTTATGTACCCAAATTATCGGAAAGACTATTACATTCGGATTGTTATGACAAAGATGGAATAAAAATAGCACATAAACCGGACAATACCCTCAAACATGTATTCAACAAAACAAAATCCAAAATAGAGATGACTAATAGAAGCAATGTGATATACAAAATCCCATGCAATGGACAAGGAAATATACCGTGCAATAATATATACATAGGGACGACAAAATCGAAATTAAAAACTAGGATTTCCCAACACAAATCTGACTATAAAATGAGGCATTACACAGACACACCAAAAACAGCACTAATGACACACTGTGCAACTAGTGGCCATGCACCGAATTTCGAAGAGACGACAATATTAGATGAAGAGCGGCAACAAAAGGTTCACCATGGAGATGCTACATATCATCAATACACCGAGCGCCATACGTCTTAACTTTAAGACTGATACTGACAACTGCGCTCACATATATAGACATTTACTTGACAAGAATTAGTTCGTAACTCCACGTCAAACGGTGCTGACGTGTTAAATAATGTATGTTACTAAAAATATTTTGTTAAATGTCACATATGTAATTGTTAAATGTTCTTGTATTTTATTGTAGTTGTCCTGAAGACGGTTGACGCTGCGCAACCGAAATATATCGGAAAATAAATAAACTTACAAACAATGTTTTTATTTTTATTTGAAAAAATTACCTAAAGCCTGATCAAAATTTTTATATAAATTATTTTATAAATGTTATATAGCCCAAAATGACTTTTTCAGCTACAGTTCTAGAAAAAAATACAATTAAGCCCTTTTTTAGAGTAGTTATGGAAGTATTTTTAATTTATAACTATTTTTTGTGAGAATAATAACACTGTGATAGTCGAAAAAAAAGGCATGGCAAAATTCGATGGTTTCACCCTATTTTGGGTCCTGCGATTCGAACTGCATCATTAGTTTTTTAAGTTATCACGATGGTTTCATGCAAAATTTTTTCCGGGTGTTTTTTATCAAAGTTGCCATTTTATCGAAAAGGATGTTTTTTTCATTTGCTTCTAACTTCTAAAATATTAATTTTTTTTACAAACTTTCTTCAGCAACAGAATTAAAAGAGTTACAAATGTTGGGAAGACATCTAGCCTCTAAGTCCGTCCGTTCCCGAGCTTTGGGACAAAATGTAAAAAAACGAATCTTGACCCAATTTTTTTAATGTTTTCTTTCTCGCATTTCGCTAATATCGAAGTCAGCCATTGTGGCAACGCTAATCAACTCTTACCGTTTAACATTGGCCTTGAATTTATGGCAGTTTTACTTTTTTCAACATTGACATCTACTTTACCTACTTCTGTATATAATTGCGTCTTGCTATCAAAACTTAAAAGAAATGTTCGAAGAACAGTTTTTAACCTCTAAACAAATTTCGAAAGCGATGGGCTTGATTGACGAGGCAATGGAGATTTTTATAAAAAACGATCCTGACAATGACAGAAGTTTTAAGGTATCCCAAGCGGGAGCTGCAAACATCAACTGCTACCAAGAAATTTATTTAAATTTACAAAAAAAAAGGCTATTCACCAAGGTTTTCTAAACTCTGCCACAGTGAATGTTTTAGTCGGCCCTTCCGTATCTCCCATCTTTTCAACCTCATATCTTCCATGTTTCTGGACTGCTACTACCTTGTACGGCCCCAAGTATTTTCCTTTGAGCTTAAGACTTACCCCGTACTCTGTACGTTGTTTATCATGTGTTGCACCTTGCCTACATGCTTATACCAGGTTGCTGGACTTTCAAAACTCAATTTCGTTAACATGGGTACAATGACCTTGTCCATTCTTTGGAACTGTCCATTTCCACGCGGAACACCAGTTTTAATAAGTAAATGTTGTATGTTATTGTCCTTACAATACTGTTTAAACAAATGTGACGTAAATGCCTATCGGTCACTACTTTCACTGGGCTACCGAATATATTGGCTTGTTTTTCCAAATGACTTACGACTTTTTCTGCCTCGGTACTTCGGGTAGGATATAACCATACGAACTTACTAAAACCATCGACAACTACTAACAAATTATTGTAACTAGAGTCTTGTCAGATACCCCTATTTTCTACCCATTTTAGCATTTGTTAGAATACACTGTATGCGACTCTCAACTAATCGCGTTACTTTTTCTTTCAATTTGCGAATGAAATATGATTTTTAGACCAATAACTGTGTTTTTTTTGCTGAGATATATCGTTGTTTCTGGGCCAGTAAGATAATTTCATTCTCCATCTGCTTGCGTACTACGATCAACTGCTTATTGGCATCCTTGAACAAGACCTGATTCAAAATATAGAAATCCTCGTACTCGCCTTTTTCAACTTATCTTCTTAAAGCTTTTGTCAAATCATCAACCAATTGAGCTTCTTTCGTACGATACATAATACTATCTGTTATTGAATAACAGGCGACTCGACTCGAAGCATTTACATGCCTCATGGTTAATCCTGACCGATGTTCTACTCTCTGGTCTACTCTCAAGGGAACTTCCTGTATCTGATTATCTACAATCTCCTGATCGCAGTAGGCCAACCGTCATGGGTGTTGGTATACGGGAATATCATCTTTCAAATTTCAATCTTCGCTCTTTAGCTTGTTCTTGGCTTAAATGTAAGAACTCTAAACCGATTTCATCCTTCCCTTCAAAAACTGTGCAGACATCTTCAAATTGCTTCATGCAATCCTCAACATATTTGAGATTTTCTTCTACTAATTTTTGCTCCTTGCTAATCAGAAACTGAGTACTCTTTTTTTGTTACCTTCATGTCAAGAATCGTTCTTCCCAAAATAGCGTCAAACCCCATGTCCTAATCGGAAACTACATGAAATTCAACAACTACGTTAATTTTGTCGATTATCACCATTATACTGAAACTACCAAACGTTAAAATTTTCGCTCCTAGCTCCTTAACTACTAGCTTCTAAAAAACACTTCGACGAATCAAGCACATATCTGCTCTTGTATCTATGAGCCCTTTTAATTTAATATTCTCATAACTAACCTTCTTTAGTTCTAACCCAGTCAGAGTAAACGTACTCGAACTAACTTTAACTTATGCTTGTAGAGTCTAATTACAATTTAATATTATGGCTTTAACAAAAACAAAACTCACTGCAGGTCTGTCCCGAAACGTGTGCTCGCTGTCGATCCAAACTTGGAAGTTAAGTGTGACCGTCTTTTTATTATTTTATGCTGGCTTAGCACTACGAAGTGGCTTCAGAAACGGTGACCGCTTGTGGTTCTCTTATTGTCTATCGGTGCCTCATCAGCGGTTCTTACATGTAGAATAGGTTAGCCGAAAACCGACAGAAGGGTGCATCCAGGCAATGTCGAATGCTCCCGCAATAGCTACAGCAAACTCGGAAAAACATAAACCAAGTACCAACACTGTAAATCTCAAAGTAAACGTAAGAAAATCCCACAAGTTTCCACTAAGATTTTTGTTATTTCCTCAACGTTTAAAACATTACCTTACAGCTAAAGACAGAATTTTTAGATCTGACAAACCCTCGTCTAAAAGCACGTTAAGACTTAGGAAATATTTTTGTTGAAACAATTTCTAGAAATCACAATGATAATAAAAGTTATGCAGAAGTTTCATTTCCTACGTTCACAGAATTAGGTTTATTGGCACCGAGCTGGTGCCAGCATAAGCTTCATAGGCTCGGATTTATCTCGGACAAATTTTTCACATCTTGCCCAATTCGAAAAGCTAAAGGTGAAGTACGCACACCGGACGGAAACGGCCAAAATGTGATTGTAATGTTAGAGGTCACTGTACGTTACGGTAGATTGGAAAGAATGTTGAATTTATTTATAATTCCAACGTTGACAAAAAGGGTAATACTAGGTCATGATTTTTGGAGAGTCTTCGAACTCGCTCCGGCAATTGTTAATTCTCGCACGCACTCACTAGTAAGACAGCTTCAAGCCGTCAAATAAATGTTTCCCAATGCAAGTTATCATCTCGGACGTACTACGTCTTTAATAAAACATCTTTTTGAAATGGGCGAAGACAAATTGCATATATCATTTCAAGCGTTGCAGAGGACGGACGTGTTCTTTTTTGCGCTCGGACGTACTACGTCTTTAATAAAACATCTTTTTGAAATGGGCGAAGACAAATTGCATATATCATTTCAAGCGTTGCAGAGGACGGACGTGTTCTTTTTTGCGCTTATCAAATTTTTATTTTTATCTCGATATTAAAAACTTTTCTATAACTTAAACTCATTATCGGTTTTGTTGTCCAATTTCTCGGTCAGTTAATAAATTGCTTCCTCGTTTGGATTCGATGGCTCTAAACTTCTCTTGTTTATGTAGTTTCAAAATGTTTCCGAAAAGATTAGACAATGTAATGTACATAGTTTTACATTTATTTGCGTCCGTCGCATGTCAGTTCTCTTGGTACAGTAAATTCTTAAATTCTTAAATTATATGCATGTAAGAGCAATTCAAAGTACAATGTAAAGGGAAAAGCAAGAAGAGAGCAATTAGTGATGCTAGATCTCTCTCCTCCAACATGCTCCCCCTGTTGAGAGAACCAACTTTCAAATAAATGATTCTAAAAACGGAGCGAGCTTGTGAATTGTGAATTCTTAATTCGACTACTCGAATTTGGCATCAGGCCCGGCAATAACAGACACTACTCTTGCTAAAAGCCAATGTTGAGCCGGCACGTTGTCTTCACGTACTATAACTAGTTGTCCCAAGGCCACATTTGGTTTTCCGTCAATCCATTTGCTGCGTTATGGTAAATTATGAACGTAATCCCGTGGCCACAGCGTCCAGAATTGTTGTTTCAAATAGGTCACTCGCTGCCATCTATCCAGATACCGAAGTTCCGTTCAAAAGTTAAATCCTTTAATTGAACTATATGTTTTTATGTGGTCTATGACGTCTGAGTTAAACAATTCTGACTTAAACTCAGCTAGCCTTGTAGCAGCGCCAACAAAGTTTGTGACGTTGTCGCACACCATGCGCAATGGTATACCACGGCGCGCTACAAATCTACGTATACAAAGCAGAAATGCATTTGTTGACAATTCGGAAACTAATTCAATATGAATCGCCTTTGAAGCAAAACATACAAAAATTGCCGCATATGTTTTGGCCTTAGGCCTTAGACAATTTTAAGAATGTTGGCCACAATGTTATCCACATGCTTGTTTGCAGCTCTGATGTCCGACAACCACGAGAAACAATGTCTGCTGGATTCTTGTTAGAAGGGACGTGCTTCCATATTATTTCTTCCGTTTGTTGTTGTAACTTTGATACTCTATTTGCTACAAAACAATTTGATGCATGAAGTTTCAGCCATTTCAAAACAATTTTTGAATCGGTCCAAAAGTACACCTTGTCAGTGTATAGTTTGAATGTCCTTTCGAATTTGCGCCAAGTCCGACTGAGCAACAATGCTCCGCACAGTTCTTACTTGGGCAATGACTATGCCTTAGCAGGTGCTATCTTTTAATTCGCAACGAGTAAAGTGACTTTGACTCCGCTCGAGAGTTCTAATCGAACATAAAGACAGCATCCGTAGGCTCATAAGTACATTTTGTACATTTGATAAGTCTTTAAGATCCTGTAAAATTTCTTTGCATCTTTCCTTAATTTGACCATCGACAGGCTCATCACAATCTAGGTCATTGAGTGTCAAGTCTTGAATAAGAATTTTGCACCGAACAATGACTGGACTTATGAATTCCAGCAAATCAAACACTCTTGCTACTACTGAAGGAATTGATCGTTTAGTAAATGGTTCTTGATGTCAATGCTTGGGATCCAAGTCATTCCCAGAGTTTTGGAAGTGTCTTGATCTTTCATGGCGATAAATTCTTCGTCCTCTGAAATTTTGGTAATTTCCTTGCAGTTGCTACTAAGTTTTGTATGATGCAATTCAGCTTGTGCTAGGATGTCTACTATATCATTTTAAATGTGTTGAAGCTCGGTAATGCTCCTGTTAGCAAGTCATCCACATATAAGTCGTTGAGTAATGTTTCAGCACCTATAGGATGATCGTGTGCATATAAATCGGAAATATGATGAACACCTCTGCTGGCTAAGAAGGGTGCAGCTGCATCTTGCATCTACGACAAACTGGCGATACATCTTTGCTATGTCGCCTGTTAGTACATACCTGTTCAGACGAAATGATTCAAAACTTATAATTAGGTCTTGCTGAATTGTAAGGCCAATCATTAACAGCTCGTTTAACACAACTCTAAGTTTCGTAGTAACACCCAATGATGAGGTATGTAACAATGCGGCTCGTTCTGGCTTGCAGCAGGTATGAGAAACATGTGGCCAAGTTTTTTCTACTTTTCGATGAAATCCACATATGCTTGTTTTGGTTGATCGTCGCGGTCGAGACGACTTTCTAAGAATTTGAAACGCCGTACTGCTTTGTCGTAAGACAATCCTAATTTCTCTGGGGCGTCTTCAATCAGATTTTACAATTACATTTTTACCAAACGGGTTTCGCATTCTTGTTTTTCTTTGTTGCAACAAATGTCCTATTATTAGTCCTACCTTTAAATTTAGTTCAGAACATGAATCTAAAAGTTCAGTGTAATTACACAATGTGCCAGTCTTATCCATTATGTGAATCAATATGTAGGAAGCATCCCTTTTTTATTAGTGTTTGTTAGTAACGAAGTGCTTTGTGAATTAGCTATTGGATTGACAGATTGAACCGATGGTGAAAGGTTATTTATTGAGGTGGGGGCGAGTTGATGCAATAACGTGTGATGAGCTGATCTGCACACTTTGTTACTTCGTTTGACTGTTTCGAACCTTTGTTGTAGCGATAACTCTCCAAATGATTTACAATTACTAACATAGTGCGGCGTCGAATGGCATTGTAAGCATTGAAAGTTAATATTTAGGAATGCCTTTGACGTTGATGGTCGTTTTCCTCCTAGAGAACTATTACGCAGGCCGAGTTGACCTGTCTGATGACTTTCTAGGAACTGGCAGCGGCGATCCAGAACTGTGCAGAATTCCTTCCGCGTCGAAAGCTTGTCGAAGCTTTGCTTTTCGTAGTAGACGCCTTCGGTCTCAGCATCATCCTTCGTAAGAAATGTGTGAATCATGATGTTATTCATTATTTCCTCAGTTGATCCTAGTGTAAAAAGTGATCCTCGTATAGCGGACGCATTATCGATGAGCTTCTGCAAAAGTCTTGCTTCTGGTTGCTTGACTAATGGTAAATTGAACAGACTCGATATAAAATTATGAAAAATAAGAACGTCGTTGTCGTAGCGAGCTTCTAATCTTAACCAAGCTTGACTGTAGTTTTGTTGGGTGACTTGGAACGACTGCACGACCTCAAGTGCAGGTCCTGATAAACATTTGAGAAGATAATTGAACCTATCAATTGTTGGCTTGTGGTGGTCGTTGTGAATTAGATGCAGGAAAGACGATTTGAATCTCTTAAACGCTGAATATTTGTAATCGAAACTGGGTAATTTTAGTTTAGGCAATCGTTGACTGAGAACCACTGTAGGAGACATTGAAGAACTCATAAAACTCATATCCGATGCGTTTACTGGTCCCGTTGAAGGTTTTTTTTGTAAAAGAGACAATAAATGTACCTTGACCTTTATGTACATTTCATCTAAATTACTGCGCTCTTTATCAATTACGTGCAAATTTTCAATTTGTGTTTGAATATGAGTAATTTGCCTATAATAAGATTCAAGCATTCGAAGTCTGCAGTCTAGTGTATCGGCATCTTCCTTGTCGCCAGTAGCAATGATTTTTTCATGTAAATTTCGAATATGATTTTCAAACTGAGTCCGCTGGGAACTAAGATTTGTTAGTTTATCTGTTTCCTTTGAGCTTACGGGAGTATTTGAACCGTCTTTGCCATAATGCTTCAATGCCATAATGCCAGCAACACCCTTAAGTAGCATAACCAACGAGAATGTTGAATAATTATATAAGTATGTTTGCGAACTTAACTGTCATTAATGTTCAGTTGGCGCAGGCACTCACGCTCGTGTGTTTGTATATGTAAAGAATGGAAAGACAAACGACGAAATTATAACTGTTTCTATCATTGTACATGTGCGAGTACAGTAATTGATTGAATACTTGCGGTTTTATTCCAATGACTTTACTGCAGTATGTGGAGAGTTTAAGCGTGCTATCCTATGAATTTATGATGTCGTCATTCTTTCCTAGATGTCGCAATAGGTGTTTGATGATTGGTTGCCCCTTGCAATCCCTTTTCCCTTTCGGAAACTTGTTGTGGCTTAAGAAATTATGAAACGACGACCAACTTGGTTCCAATTAGAGATGGGCATGGACTGCAATTTTTCGGTCCAGCCCAACACGGTCCAAAATTGAAAATCCCAAACACGCACACACACGCACGCTCCAAAATTTTGGAATCACGACCCAACACGGCCCAACACAAAATTTTTAACTTGATTTTTGTTTATACTTTTTTTTGTACATTTTATTAAATTTCCACGTTTTTGCGTTCAATTTTCAATATGTATAACAATCAAATATTATAATTTACAAGTTCTTGTACAAAAATAATAGTTTGTCAAGGTTGGAGCTCGAAAGTCGAGTACGTCGCTCATTTAAAATTTGCCCCGAGGTTGAAAACACCCTTTCGCTCGTAGCTGAGCTAGCTGGAATACTTAATACTCTTCGGGCTAGTACCCGTAGCCCTTTATTACTCGAGTTTTTCCAGAAACTTAATACATCCACAGTGGACGGTGATTCAGTGGCATTGTAGTTTTCTAATTCTTGTTTGACTACGGGTTTTTCTAACGAATTACTTTGTTGACTGTCTAAAAATTCAGCAAATAAATAAGTAGGTGGTGTACTCCTTTTAGGGGGCGATTCTACAGAACTATTAACGGACTCCATACAGTCTACAAGCATAGCTCTAACAGTGGCCAGCACTTGCTCTTTTTGATCTGGATTTAAGAGGCTAATATGTTTAAACGGAGGGTATAAAAAAAGTCCTACGTAATGCACAATTGATGGCTGAAAACGTTTTTCTAACAAATTTAAAGTGTTACGTTTTATTTCTGTCATAACATCAGAATCCATTATTGAATATTGACAGTGTTTTTTAAGTTTTTCATACCAAAGTACATAGATATGTAGGGGAGTGACTCAGGCCCAGTTGTGACATTCTCAAATATTTTTGAAATGCGGTATTGAATGACAGTTTGAGTCCTGTAAATCATGTTTGTTAGACGTTCTGCAGTTTTTGGACAGACCCCAACGTTAATAAACGTATTGTATATACGCGTACCAAACATCGTGTTGAAAATCGTGCGAAAAAGATTTTTTTCCATTTTTTTCAAAGTACCAAAATTTTGTGAAATCAACAGTGAAAAGGTGAGTGCAATGCATCAAAGTATTGTATTTGCCGTATATTTTGTGATTCTATAAAAATTTATGTGATTATGTAGTGTATATAAAAAATATAGATATAAACTTTAAACTATAAAAAGGCCCGGTTATGACTCAGCTGGGGTGCCCAGTTATGTCCCATTTTTTTTTGCACTCGGATTATGTAAAATTATCAAATTCCAACATTTTTGTTGTTGTTTAACAACAAGGAAAGGAAATTTACATATTGAGACCAGTTTGTCCAAGAATATTCTGGAAGATCTCGATCGGGAATGTTCATTCGAAGTGCGCTAATATGCAAGCAAGTTATTTCGCTTGCAAAAACTGCGAAAGTGACATGGACGACGAGGGCTTAAAATCGTTCTCATTTATGGCCATTTTCTTTTGGGTTTTTCATTGTTTTTGGCTTTGAAGCCCTTCAAAATAAGTAAACAATTAAATCACAACAATTCGTGTGACATTCCTTTCATATTTTCTTATTTTCAGTGAATTTCTTAAGTTGAGTCATAACTGGTTAAAGTTAAAAAAAGTTATCCAAATTAAATCTGTTCCAAAATTTTTTGAGTAACTCAAATAAACATACATTCTTTGGAAAAAAGTTGCGTTTGGTTAATATTTAAATGTTAAACTTCTTAATTTTTCATTTTCCCGAACTGAAGAAAAAATTTCGAGGTTTTTCAAAACCCGGGTCATAACTCCCCTATAGTTGGCTGTTTATCAGCACTTAACTGCTCTGAGCACTCTTTAAAAGGATTTAAAAATGCCAAAAGTAAGCCAATTAAATGAAAGTCAATTTCGGACACTCTTTTAAGCTCATTCTTTTGTAGGAGTAAGTTCTGTACTTCTTGTTGCATCTCGTAAATACTGTTAAGCATAATATATTTTGAGTTCCAACGTGTCCTTATATCTTGCTTCAACGTTTTAGACAACTTATTATTTAGCTCAGAATGTTTAAAATATTTTACTAATTTTTTACAACTCTTGAGGAGTGTTAGAACACCATGAACTGGATTTTTTTCTAAAACGTCATCCATTACCAAATTTAGGTTGTGACATGCACAAGACATACGTTTATATGAGCTGAAAGCGGAAACAACGTTGGCCCCATTGTCTGTCACTATGAATGAGCTTCCTAGCTTTAAGTTGTACTCTTCCAGAATTAAAGAAACTTGAGAAAGAATATTAACTCCCGTTTTTTTCATGTTCAAATTCCTTAATACCCAGAATAGCTACCTTAAGCTCTAATTCTTTTGTAATATAGTGTGCGCTGACCGAAATATAACTTTTCTGCGTGTGTGAATCCATCCACATATCAGTTGTGTATGAAAGTTCTTCATTTTCCAAGGACTCCAACAGCTTAGTTTTTATTTCTATATATTGCTGCTCTAAAAAGTCCCTTGTGAGTGTTCTCCTGGATACAATCAGGTCTTCCACGTCTTGTTTACCAAATTCTGCGCCCGTATTGATTAGCTGCTGTGCAAATTCGCGAAACCCAATGCCTTTAAATATAAATATATTTTAGAAACACTATTTTAATACGCACACGTTATTTTTGCTAAGATCTACAGTTTTGTAAGATTTTACATATCGCACATTAATAATTAATTGTGACAACTCTCACAATACCATCGATCGCAGCACTAACGCATGAGGTGTCTCTTACCTTCTGTAACATTTAAAGGTAGCAGATCTTTTGCTGAAAATGCCAATTGTTTTTTTGCCAAATTCGATAAAATTTGCTTCGGTATATGTTTTTTTTGCATAGTTATGCATTGTGGTGCTGCGTCGCGTAAATTACATTAAAGTGTGACCGACCGATTACAAGCTTAAAATATTGAGTCAGCATTGGGATTTTTAGTATTTTTTCTCAATTTAAATTAAAAAAAAAATGTTCGTGTTTTTTCGTGTTCATGTTGCTCTGAACGAACACGCACGCCCATGGACAAAATTCAACTTTTCAACACGCGCACGCGGGCGCCCGTTCGTGTCACGACGTGACACGATAAAACCCAGCCCAACTCTAGTTCCAATGAAGCAAAACTTATTTAACAGCAAATATCCGTCCTGTTACGATCGCCAAAATGTTGTCCAATTTCTCGGCCAGTTAATAAATTGCTTCCTCGTTTTGATTCGATGCCTCAAAACTTCCCCTGCCTCTGTAGTTTCATAATTGTTAGCGCAGGTGAGCGCTAGTTTATTGTTTGTGTCGTCGTTTAATGTTTGATGTTGGAGTGGGGTGCGAGCCGAGAGCGTGGGAGTCGCATGGAGCGAATTCGCCAGCTCTGCCTCGTTAGTTAAAAGAAATATGAAGAATAAATAGTCGAAAATTACCTTTGAAAGCGAGCGCATTCGTTGTCTTATTTTTTCTCGAAAATTCACGCTAATTAACGGTCCATTTATATCTATACTTAAATTAAAAATGATAAAAACTCTTATGATTTAAGTTAATTGACAGAAAAAATTTAAACAGTGCAAATAGAATATTAAAGTGAACGTTATTCTTTTTTTAATATTTTTTTTTGATTGGTGTTGATACAAAGTATGTTGATTCCGACGATGAGTATTGGTCAGAGCTAGAAGAGTTGCGTAATTTCGCGAAATCACAACTTAGGTCTGCAATAAATAATTCATCCGATACCAAAGAGCATGTGGAACGTACGTCCGAACCGCCGGCTCGATCTCGTCTTCCGAATTTACAACTACCAAAGTTTTCAAAGTACTCAGAGTTTAAAAATTTTATCTCGTTGTTCGAAACCATTGTTCATAATGACAGGACAATTCTCAAGATAGAGAAATTTAATTATTTGATCTCTAGGAACTGTTAAAGTATTTCAGGTCACCGACAACAATTACGATAACGCGATCTTAAGCCATAAAAAAGTTTATGACAACGACTGCCTCATTTTCATGGAAAATATTTCAGCGCTGTTCAGTCTTCCTAAGACGTTTCATCCATCAGCTGCAGCGTTGAGGATTCTAGCTAACACTGTCTCTGCCATTTATGGCTCTCTTTTGTCAATTGGAGACGAAAAAGTGATCTTAAATGCAATTTTGATTTACTTAGTTATCCCGTCGTGGAAAGAATGCGAGGCCCCACTAAATCGGCGTCATCAACACTTGTCGGCTGAAGAATCAGCAAAACAGTCGGTAGACGTTGTTAAATCGTAGCACCTTTTCGTGTATTGTGGCAAATAAGAAAGTTGACGAAAAGTCCCCAAAATGTTCATATTGCAATCCCGAAGTCCATAGTATCTATTACTGGTTGTCTGTCGTAATCAGCGTTGTCGGTGAAACAACGTTTTGATTTTGAAAAAACCGCCCCGCTTCATATTAACCGCCTTCTGAAGGGGCACACTGTCGCTAAGTGCAACGCAAAAATGTGTCGTGTATGCAACGATTCGCATCATACGTTGCACATTTACACAGTCAACAGTGGTCGAGCGTTACCATCACCTTCACAAGAAGAACAACCTTCCACACCTGGTGATTTCGTACTCGCCAGAGGTTTACTTGATAGTTGTTCTATGACCAACTTAATAACCGAAAAACAATTGCAGTTATCTAGAGAAGAGCGTCCAATCGACTTGCTTGGGATTGCTGAATCCAATGTACAAGTCAAGAAAATGTTACACACTGTGGTGAAGTCTCTAGTGAATCGCAGTGAGGTATCCTTGAATTTTGGAATTCTGAAGTCCATTTTGTCATATCATCCACCGTAAGCCACGACCTTTTATTAATAGGTCAAGTAAAACAATCTTCAGCGCATCAGCTGTGCAAAAACCATTTCGCTGATAATTTGAAAATTTTACCTTCGGGTCGTTTTCAGGTTAAGCTGCCGTTTAAGTCGAGCCCCAATGCACTTGGGCTTTCATTTGAAGTTGCTAAACCGCGGTTTTTGTCGCTCGAAAGAATTTAGTCGAAAGATGTGGAATTAAAAAACTTGTGAAGACCTTTTGACAATCAAGTCTGAAGTGTCTCAGCCATTGTTTTAAGCAGGCTTTGAGTTAACCAAATGGTTCTCAAACAGTTCTGCAGTCTCCGCTTCCCTTAGCACAGCAACGCCGATTACAATTTCAGAATCAGATTCAACCAAGGCACTTGGTGTTGTTTGGTTACCTGGGGAAGACGTATTCCAATTACAAATCGATGACTCGTCTATGAGCCTCCGAGCGACAAAACGGAACATTCTCTCGGTAACATCTCGTTTATTTGATCCGTTAGGTCTTTTAAGTCCCCTAATTATTAGAGGAAAAATCTTAATGCAAGAGCTGTGGCTCAAGGGACTTGAATGAGACGAATCAATTCCAATGAATTTAGAGACAGCATGGAACGAATTAAAAGCATCCATAGTAAATATAAAGAAAATAAAAATTTGCGGATTGCTCAATGCAAGCATATGGATGTTGTATCTACGTTCGAGTCAAAACTGCGGAAGGTTTCAGCAATTCATTGCTAACGTCGAAGTCTAAAGTAGCGCCCATCAAGACAAAAACATTGCCTAGACTTGAGCTATGTGCCGCTCACCTTCTCGCAAATCTCTGTCACCGAATTAGTAATATCATAAAGGTGCCAATTAAGCGAAAATAACTCCACATTGAAAACAGACACACCCATCGCCACTGGCTACGTTTGTTTCGAACAGGGTGGCTGAAATTCAAGAGTGGTCAGAGAACGTAGTTTGGCGTCATATGCCAACAAAACAAAACCCATAGTAAAGGTTAAAAGGTCCAGAGTTTCTTAGTAAATCTCAATGTATGTGGCCTACCAACCAGCACGTACAAGTCTCCGACAAAGAGCGCAGTTTGGAGGTGAAAAAATCAGCTGTCATGCTAACTCTTAGGGTTGACGAGAACCCTCTAGTTGAGATCATCGAGTCCTATTCGTCACTTGGCAAATTAATAAGGATGTTTTGTTATGTGTTCCGTTTTATCCGTAGATGTAAAAACAAATCGACCGCGTTTGATGATGTGATTCCTTCACCATCAGAGCGAAAAGAGGCATTTCATAAAATTATTGAAATATTGCAATATAAAGAATTTCGCGAAGATATTGAAAGGCTTCGTAAGAGCGCCAAAGTGGAAACTTCAAGGTTTGACTCCCTTTGTACACGAGTACACTGGTTCATGGTGATCATTTTCGCTGTTGAGAGTTGAGGGGCGACTTGTAAACGCTCCTATTGTATATGATGCGAAATTTCCGCTCCTTTTATCAAAACGCTATCAAATTTGTTCGAAACTATGTCCGGCATCTCCATTTATCGAATTGTCATGTTGACCCAAGAGCTTTAGTGAGCACCCTGCGTGAACATTTGCGGTGCAGATTTTTGTGGTCCTTAAAGCTTATATTGCACTTTTTGTTTGTTTTTCTTCTAAAGCGGTTCATTTGGAATTAGTGTCTGATTTAAGTACTAATACATTTCTTATGTCTCTCCAAAGGTACATCGGCCGGAGAGGAGTACCCCGAGTGGTCCACTGCGACAACGCGACGAATTTTGTCGGAGCGAGCAGGGAGCTGCTGGATCTTCGTCGCAAGATCGAAGGCGAGATAGACGCAGGGCGAGAATTCGCATCAAGAAGCGGATGCGAATTTGCGTTCATACCGCCAAGAGCGCCGCACTTCGGGGGTCTATGGGAGGCAGGTGTCAAATCTGCAAAGCACCTACTTATTCGGACGGTAAATAAACTCCAGGCCACTCGGGGCAATAAACCAGGACCCGAACGAAGACAAGGCCATAACACCAGGACATCTGTTGGTCGGAGGACCGCTGAGGGCACTGCCGCACCAGGGGACTCCGGACCAGGAGAGTCTCAGCGGCTGCTTGAAGAGATGGTGAGCTGTCGTGAGCCAAGTGGCACGAGCGGAGACCCAATATCGCCGTGGGAGACCTCGTCCTCGTCGCTGAGGGCAATCTACCGCTGCAGAAGTGGATGACGTCGGAAGGATCGATCTACAAAAGAGCGATCCACAAATTGGTGATTTTTTGAAGGCCTTATAGCCCTTCAAGGGGGCCGGTGTTAGCGCAGATGAGCGCTAGTGTATTGTTCGTGTCGTCACTTAATGTTTAATGTTGGAGTTGGGGACGAGCCGAGAGCGTGGTAGTCGCATGGAGCGAATTCGCCAGGTCCACCTCGTTAGCTAAAAGAATTATGAAGAACAAATTTTCGAAAATTACCTATAAAAGCGAGCGCATTCTTTGTCTTATTTTTTCTTAAAAATTCACGTCAATTAACGGTCCTGTTATATTTATACTTAAATTAATAATCATAAAACTCTTATGATTTTCCGAAAATATTAGACGACGTTATGTAGTTCTACATTTATTTGCGTCCGTCGCATTCGAGTTGGTACAGTAAATTCTGAAAGTTATATGCTATGAGAGAGCGGGAAAAGCAAGAATAGAGCAATTAGTGATGCTAGATTGAATTCTCTTTGAGCTTAGGTGTATGGATAGTTTAGCTATTTAACATAATGGTTAATATTTCAGAATAATTAAATTGATGAGTTTAAATTCAGGAGTTCTCCTTCAACAGGTTTAATTAAAATTTTAGCATCCGAATTTTGTTTTCATTTGGCGGTTTGCATGTGTTCAATTTGACGCGCTCTCCCGCTCTTTTCATTCTTGTTTGCCCTCTCGTCTTTTGCCTACCCACGACTCGGTGATCCGTGTTTTTGTGTATTCTTGTATTTTTTTTCTCTTTAGTTTTGAAGGCTTACTGTGCACATTAGACCTTGCGTCAGAACTGGTCAGTATACTTCTATACATATATTTTGTTACCTTTACAATTTTATTAATTCTATTAAAATTATAAAGAAATGAGAAATGACCCACTCCAAATAATTCTATGCAGGAAGCGTCTTCACATTTGACTTGATATCCTGCTTCCAGAGGTGTAGACATCACTTTGCAATCAGACATTCCCCACGTGCGTAACATTTCTTCAATATATTGTTGATGTCCAATAGCAATATTACCAGTCTCCGTCTCTCGCTCGACTTACATGCCTAAGAAGTGATTCAATTGATTGTTTGATGTCCATTAAGTCATCTTTACTGGAACTGGCCACCAGCAGATCATCGACGTAAACTGCAATGATACTAAGCCCACCTCTCTCATTACGTACATAAACACATGGCTCACTAATGCATGGTCTAAAATTTATCTCTCTGAGCACTTCATCTAGTCTGGTATTCCATTCTCTACCACTCTGCTTCAAGCCATAAAGTGATTTCGTCATTTTCAAAACTCTCTCTGGATAAGCTTCGCTAACAAATCGATTAGGCTGCTTCATATAAACTTCCTCTGACAAGTCACTATTCAAATATGCCGACGATACGTCTAGTTGATGGAGATAAAGTTTATACTCTACGCTAGAGCTAGTATCAATCTTATTGATGAGTACCTTACTACTGGCGAAAAAGTTTCAAAATAATCAATACCATACTGTTGCGCACAACCCTTAGCGACTAACCTGGACTTAAACTTTTCGACAAAACCATTTTTGTCTGCTTTAATCGCAAAAACCCACTTACAGCCAATAGCTTTCTTACCCTCAGGTAATTCTACCAATTCCCAAGTATTGTTTGCCTTCAGTGCATCTATCTCCTTTTGCATTGATGCTATCCATTCGCTGCCCATTTCGCCATTAATGGCTTCGTTAACTCCTAATGGAACTTTTACCTTTTCTACCTTTAGCATATTCAACATATTATACTGCTTTCGAGGTCTACCTGGTTTACCCGTTCTTATAACTTTTGGACGCCCTGGTCCTCGTCTTCCACCAATTTCAGCTTCTAAGTCCCCTTCAGACACCTCGTTGATTTCGTCTTCACCTCCTGGGGGCTGTTGACCGATCTCGTTTTCTTCATCAGCTTCAAGCTGATCGCTAGCCGCGCTCTCATAGTTGTCGCTCGTATCGTTATCTCTTTCTTGCTCATCTGGATTCAGTTCATATACTCTGTTACCCGCTTGGTCAGAGTCTTCAGAACCAATCGGCGTTGGGTTACTCGGCAAATAGTATTTAAACAACTCCATGTCTCCCTCTTTACTGCTAGATCCAGTTATGTCGTTCTCCAAGAAGATTACATCTCTGCTCTCAATCAGCATTTTCTACTCCGGGCTATATAAACGAAAGGCTTTTGCTGTCAATGAATACCCAATCATTAAATATTCCTCCCCTTTAGCAGAGAACTTCTTATTGTGGATTTTCTTCAGAGCGATAGCCTTAGCTCCAAAGATTCTGAGGTGGGAAACTTTTGGTCTTCTACCAAACCAAGCTTTATAAGGCGTCATATTTAACAAGGAATGCGTCTCGGACCTGTAAATACGCCGCTGTTTTCACCGCTTCAGCCCACAGTATCTTATTGACTCCAGAATGTACCAACATACTTCTGGCCATTTCAACCAATGTCCGATTCATGCGCTCAGCTACCCTTGTTCTGCTGTGGGGTGTATGGCATTGTTAATTGTCTTTTAATGCTATTTTCCTTTAAGAAATATTCGAAGTTACGACGTAAATATTCGCGCCCGTTATCGCTACGAATTTCTTTTAACTTTTGGCCTGTTTGCCTCTCCGCGAATCTAACAAAGTCTTTAAAGCAATCTAACAATTGGTCACGCGTCTTCAGGCAATATACAAAAACAAATCGCGAACAATCGTCAATAAATGTCACAAAATATCGCGCACCACCGGCCGATATTGTTTCCATAGGACCGCATATATCCGTATGCACTAAGCCCAACAACACATTCGATCTATTTTCCGATACTTTGGGAAATTTCTTCAAATGGCCAAATCGACTGTGCCATTTCAAAACATCACTATTATGCACACCGAAGTACAGACTTATAATAAACAAACCATCGCACTCTTTAGCTCTTAATATCTCAATCTTTTGTTTATCTTTTATTATTGCCCAACCGAATAATAACAAAGCTTCTGCTCTCTGACGTGACGGTCGTGTTTTTGCATAGCTCCTGAGTTTTTATTAATATTTATTGTTTTCTCTCAGTTTTTAATTGTGCTTAGTTTGTTTACGCTTTCACTGGTGTTGTTTGCTTGACACCCTTGTGTTTTATTTCCATAATTCGCCAAATTAAATAGTTTAAACAGTTTTTCTGTTTCGTGATTAGTGTTTGGTGCATTTAATTTTTTTTCTTTTTATTTTTTTCTCTCTCGTCATTGCTTCTGCGATTGCTTCCCTCATCGCCCCCATCATACCATCAGTGCTAGTGGCTTTGTTGTTCTATCTGCTTTGTGCTTGTGCTCAGCTTCTCTCCCGCGTAATCACTTTTGTAAGGCCGCCTCTCAAAGCTCGGCTTATAACTGTTCTTGCACTCTCTCTTGTGCTGTGCACTCTAGCTGTTCTCTTTGTTTTATTTGTAATTATTGATTTCTTATCGATAATTATCTTTGTGCTGTGTATTTAAATTTTTCTATTTATTCTTATATATATAAATTTATTTTTTTTTTTTGCCTTGTGTTTCTTTTGGCTTTATAATGGCTTGTTGTCTACCTACTTGCAAGCATTCTGATCGTTTTGATGATCAGTATAGAGCAATATCTTGTTGGCTTTGCGATAATCTTATTCACTTAAAATGTGCTGGCCTCAATGGCCGCGACTACGACAAGTTTTCTGGTTTGTCTGTGTCTAAGCCTGAGCTTGGCTTAATGCGCTGGACTTGCCCATCTTGTGCCAGCCAGAAGCTAGATTTTAGCCGTATGTATAGGGATCTTCGTTTAAAGTTTCTTTCTTTAAACAAACTGGCCACTGTTGGTCGTCGTGGCGGTGGAGTACTCATTGCTGTTAACTCGAATCTGTGTTCAAGTGTTGTGCCGATTGATCTGCCCTTAGGTGTTGAGTTTATTTGCGTCGAAATTACATGTTCCAACTTTAGCTTATATATTTCTTGTTCATATATTCCTCCAGCTTCTGATATAACGACCTATATGCACCATGCTGATGCTTTGCAAACTATTTTTAGTCGTCTTAAAGATCACGATTTCCTTATAGTTTTAGGTGATTTCAACTTGCCTAATATTTCTTGGCTTGTTGATGATAATCTATCTTTCTTAATTCCTTCATCTCAACATGTTTTTTTTGATAGTCTACTTGAATGTCCGCTATATCAGTTGAATTCTTTCCTTAACTCTTCTAAAAGAATCCTTGATCTTGTTTTTGTCTCTGATCCCACTGTTAGTGCTGTATCCCGAACACAGCCCCTAGTGAAACCTGAAGATCCCTATCACCCTACCATTGAAGTTACTATTTCTTACAATTCCGTTACTAATTCATTTAATAACATCACAAATTCTCGTCGTAGATGTTTTCGTAAAACAAATTTCAATCTTCTTAATAGCCTTATTTTCTCTTTTGATTGGTCATTTCTATTTGAGTGCTGTGAAGTTTTTCTACTCTGCTCTTAATTCTCTAATTGATAAATGCGTTCCTTATGTGAATGTCTCTACCGTCTCTAGCGCACCAGTCTGGTTCACACGTAGGCTGTCTAATCTCCGTAACATTAAATCGAGATATTTTAAAAGGTTTAAAAAACTGGTTCGCGACTTGACTATGCAAATTACTGTATAGCCAAATCTCAATTTTGTCTTTTAAACACTCAATGCTACAATAATTATATCGTTCGCTGTAAGGTTGAAGAACCCCAAAAGATTTTACAACTTTGTTAATTCCAAAACACGCTCTAATGTACTACCCCCCACCTTCAGACTTAATGACCAGACTGCTAATAATGATTCAGATATTGCAGATCTGTTTGCTAAATTCTTTCGGTCGACTTATTCTAGTACTGTTTCGGAACCCCCACCCTATCCCTTTTCAATCCCACATTTAAATTGTATGTTTTTTCCTAGTATTACTGAAGACTGTATTATCTCTAGCTTGTCATCTACGACGTCTTCCTTCGTTCCCGGTCCTGATAATATACCTAGTTGCATCCTTAAAATGTGTTCGAATTCACTATCTAAGCCTTTATCTCGGTTATTTTTTATATCGAGTGAGACTTGTACCTTTCCCGATATTTGGAAGGAGTCTTTTATTATTCCGCTTTTTAAAAAGGGTAGCAAATCGGATGTTTCTACCGTGGCATTGCCAAACTTTCGGCAATACCAAAGCTGTTTGAGAAAATTATTACGTCTTCCCTTCAACACCTATCCAGATCCACTATTTCTCCTTGTCAGCATGGATTCATGAAAGGTCGTTCGTCGCTTACTAATCTTTTAGAATTGACTATCCTTGTACACCATGGCTTCCATAAAAAGTGTCAAACTGATGTTATTTATACAGACTTTAGTAAGGCTTTCGATACGGTTGATCATTCTATGCTTCTCGCGAAACTTAACATAATGGGTTTTTCCCCAAAACTGTTGGCTTGGTTAAAGTCGTATCTTATTGGCAGAACCCAAAAGGTGTCTTTTCGTTCGTCGATATCTAAAACTGTTCGAGTTACGTCAGGTGTACCCCAAGGCAGTCATCTGGGCCCCCTGTTATTTACACTGTTTATAAATGATTTGCCTTTGGCCTTGGCTCATTCACGCGTGCTCATGGTTGCGGATGACGTCAAGATTTGTTATTCCTATAATGATCCTTCTTTCCAACAGTACTTGCAATCAGATCTCGACGTTAATAAATTACACCTTAATGCCTCTAAGTGTTCTTTTATGACTTTCAGTCGTTTGTCTCCGTTCCTAGCTCATTACTCTGTTAAGTCTGTTCTGTTAGATTGTGTACCATCGTTCAAAGACTTAGGCGTTATGTTTGACTCAAAACTTTCATTTAATGTTCATATTTCTTCTATTGTCAATAGAGCATGCAGCCTTCTTGGCTTCATTAAACGTTGGGCCAAAGAGTTTGATGATCCCTATGTAATAAAGGTTTTATACACTTCGTTAATTCACCCTACTCTAGAATATTGCTCGCCAGTGTGGAATCCGCAATATGATGTTCACCAGCGTAGTATTGAATCGGTACAGAAGCAATTCCTTAAGTTTGCGTTACGCGGTCTTAATTGGGACCCGAGTCTTCGCCTACCTTCTTATTCTAGCAGACTTCTTATTAATCTTCCTTCACTTTACAACCGTAGGCTCGTTTTTGGCATTCTCTTTCTCCATAAACTAGTCAACGGCGAAGTCATTTCTACTAATTTACTAGATACGCTATATTTTTGTGTTCCCTCACGTCGGACCAGAAACTTTTTTCCTATTCACCTTAGTAGATGTCTGACTAACTACTCTCTTCATGAACCTTTTCGTGTTCTTTGCCAATCTTTTAACAACCCTTCTCACCTAATTTCTCTTCATCTTTCTGTCATCTCTCTTCGCGCTATACTTTTTAATCATCTACAGCGAAACCAATAATAATATTCTGGAGTTGGATTGGCTGCAACTCATCCCTGGCCACATTGGCTGTGAATCGGGGCATAGCTGGCACCTTGTGCAAATAAAACACCTCCACCGGGTCGGGGATGTTTAGTTGTGTATATAGCTAAGCTATCTTTTTCAATTAATTACTATCTGTTTTTAGCTTAAGCTTTTTCGTCGACTGCTGTGTTAGTTGACGTAAATAAATAAATAAATAAATAAATAAATACCATTTATATATATTTAAAATACATTAAAAATACCATTTTTAAATGTCACTTCAAAGCCTTTCTTAGTTGCTTTTGACACAGAGATGAAATTTGTCTGCAATTCTTTCACGTACAAAACGTTCAATAGGTCAACACTGAATTTTCCTATGTTGATACACACAGTACCAATACCTTCTGAATGCAACGAGTTCTCTCCCGCGAGTAGAACGTTTTATCTGTGTTCTTTAAAATCTGTAAACAAATTTTTGTCACTACACATGTGAACAGTTGCACCACTGTCCACACACCAAGTCGAATCTTTAAACTTTTGTTTACACTGTACACTGGGCAAAATCGCAAAATTTCGTTTTCCTTTGTCATTTTCTTTGCAATCAGCAATAAAGTGGCCCAACTGTCCACACTTAAAACATTTTTTGTTTTTCTTTGCATCATTCTTCACGTATGCCTTCATTTGCTCTTTTCTATTCGTTTTCGACACATGATTTGCACCGTTTTCGCTTTTATCGAAATTCATTCGCTGTCTCTCTCCTTCACCAAGAAGTTTGATTTTCAAATCAGAGAGAGATGGGAATACTTCTCGCGTTTCGATCGCGACGACGAAGTTTTCGTACGAACTGTTCAACCCCGACAGCAACACAATTGTTAGTATATCTTCGGGAATGTGCATGTCTATTTCGTTTAACTTTTCCGTTAGGTCTGAGAATTCTTTTATGTACTCTTGTATATCTACACATTCTGATGCCCGTAACCGAAGTAACTGTTTAAACAAGCTAATTTTTCTTGTCGGCCCATGTGGCTGATATACGTTATAATGATGAATATTTTCACTGGTTCCTGTTAGGGGTTGCCGTTGGTGGGATCCAGCTTATGGATTGATTTATGTTGATTAGGATGAGATACGATTAGGTATCTGAATCACCGTCCTTGTGGATCAGCAATATATTAGATATGATAAATTGTGTTTCGGCTAAGTGCCGGAGTTATGCTTCTTTATTGTTAAAGGGTTATACAAAAACTGAATATATTGAAGGAAATAAAAGAGAACTAAACCTAAGTACATAAATTGGAATATGAATCTAAAGCTAAATACATAAGTAGTAAATATGTAAGGCGTACGGTCATGCTATGAGCTCTTGGTCAGACGCTGTGTCAGCGTATTTATGCTTATGTGGAATTCGTCACATCGACGTTGCAGCTGCACAGATTCTTCCAAGACTTAGTGCAGGGGCAGTTCGCTAGATTGTTTGTTAACTTATATACTAGCTAGCTTGTTCCAAGCTTCTTTACCAGAAACACAATTCATGATAAGGCTAATTTGCGACGGTTTCAAACCAAGCAAAATGCTGGTTAATGCTTTTTCATCTAGCGCATCAAAATTACTCTTTTGTTCTTGAGTGTCACTTTCTCTCTTCATGATTCTTCCACACACGATTGGCCACAATTCACTTTACACAAAAATGCTTTTCATTTGTACCGACCATATTGCATAGTTTTCACTGTCCAACTTTTCGACGGCAGAATAACCTTCAACACTCATTGTCACTTTAATTTGTTGCCCGATCACACACAGAAATCCAAATTAAATTCAAATATCAATATTACTCTTAACAATTTTCTGGGCCCATAACCTATTAAAATTATAAAGAAATGAGAAATGACCCACTCCAAATAATTCTAGAACAAAGTTTCGCAGTAGAGTATATATATATATTTATTGAGACTATTATATGGTAATACAGTGGTTGTCTGCTCTAAAAATAATTGCATAGTTGCTACTAATGCATTTGACTCCCATGATTATATTCTTTGTTGGTTGTGAGACAATGTGGTTTACCTGGGAATAAACTCGCAAAAACGGTGCCAATTGTAGTGTCCGATTCGTCCGGGCAATTACCCATTCCAATGGAAATTGGCAATAGTTCCAATAGTTCCGATAGTTCCCCATGAACAAGTTGACTGACGCGTCGGGACCGCGGCCTCTCGCTGGTAAACCACCAAAGATACATACATTTGCTTCTGGGCAAGACCCTGTTGTCACATCTGATGATGTAGTACCCTATAATCGGAAGAAAGTTTACGTCTCGAATATTACGGTGGAAAAGTTTAAATTTTCTTATTGTCGGGACATTTTGACCTCTAAAATTAGTGTTTCTGGCAATATCTTCGACATTATATGTCGAGAAGATTTTTGCCCGAAGCATATAATAGTTAAGGAATTTACTGTAAAGAAGAAATATCGGTAACCGATTCGCCTGCCAACAACAACAACTAACACTATTCTTGCTACATCAGCATCTGCTGGTGTGTCAAAAAACTATTTTCGCCCTTAACGTGGGTTACCAGAACGTCAATATGAGTCACACCACACTAAACTTGAATCCGTTCGAAAGCAGTTCTTGCTATTTTCTCTTCGTGGCTTGAGCTGGGATCGCAATGTCAATTTTCCTTCGTATTCTAGTAGACTTCTATTAATTAGCCTTGCTTCTTTAACTAACCGCAGTATTATGCATGGTGTTATTTTTATGCACAAGCTCCTAATTGGTGATATTGATTCGCCTGAGTTATTGGCTCAGGTAAATTCTCTGCTCTGATTACAACCTTCTATTCCCTGTAATCTGCTCAGAGTCTTCCATTAATACATATACTTAAAACATTTATCCTTTTCTATTTAGTTTATAAATAGCTATAGTATTATTTATTTGTCTGTTTCTTTCTATTGTGTATTTGTCAACGCGATTCGCACAGTGCGTTATACGGCTGCACCTTTCGGTCGGTCGGGTGGGAGGTGGGCAGTTATCTGCTTGGGCTCGCGCGTGACAGGCTTTGTCCTGATGTCGTAGGGGCCACTTGAACGTACTGCGCATAGTATCGTCAACGGCCGCTAATTCTGTAATACAATGTTCTAACGCCATTATCGCAATATCAAGTCGCCAACGCTGTGCATGATTCAAACAAGCATTAATATAAACATTAGAGTAAGCATTTTTAAGAACAATTGTCGCCTCTTAGAGTCTAAGAATTCTTTGATGTACACAAGACGTTTGTTAATAAAATCAGTTCATAATTTGAATTCAACGAATGAAGACTGGGTTATTTTCCTTCTCCCGGAATCCCTATTCATTTTGGTCCTTCGATAAAAAGGAACTCTGTAGTTTTCCCCCACCAGTGGTAAGAGACTTAGAGAATGAATCAGCTCCTTAAAGTCTGAATTTTTATGATAAGATCGGATAAAGGTAGCAAAATAAAAAACTCTTGTTTTCCGCCTCCAGTGGTAAGAGACAGAGTATAATATAAAAGCAAAATATTGCTTAATAAATAAAAAGTGCGTGCGACCGAGTATATAAAGGCAGTTTGGCTAGTCGAGCAACTGCAATAATTTCGGCCGCGGTAAAAAAAAAACGGACGATATAAAGTTGGTGTGGGGCTAATTCGAAGCCCAGATATATATAAAGTGAAAGAAAAAAAAAACAATATAAAGATATAAAGTTGGTGTGTGGCTAATTCGAAGCCCAGATATATATAAAGTGAAAGAAAAAAGCAATATAAGAATATAAAGTTGGTGTGTGGCGTATTTGAAGCCCTAATATCAAAAAAGGTCAAATAAAAGGTAACTAGTGTATATGTATATACACTATATGTAGTTGCAAGTCGGCAACTACCAACAGCAGCAGAGCAACAAGATACATAGCTGCAAAGAAGAAACTGAAGATCGTGCATTGGCAGTATAAGAAATTCTGGTGCGATGTCCGGCACTGGTACCGCCTGAGCCCATAGGCCCTGGACAACTGCAGCTGAGCGACGAAACAATAAAAAATAAAACGGCGAACTCTACCCATTGGCGGACAAGCAGCAGCGAACAGGATCATCAGATAAGATATAAATTAAAATAGTCATAAGTACTTCATATTTTAATATTATCATTATATAATCCAAATATACGCATAAGTTAAAATGTTCACTAATAAGGCTGCAAAAGTGTTGGAGAAGCAGGCAGAGTTACATACCAGGTTAAGGCAGTTAGAAGCACTAGATCCTACAAACATAACTAGCAAAGTTGTAGAGGAAGTAAAAGAGATAAGGAATCAATGGATACCTAATAACAAAAAATTGATCCAAACTGCTCCAAATTTCGATCATGATTATTTCAGAAATAAAATACATGAAGAAGCATTAACGATAGTTGCCAAAATTATAGCCATAGGAGAGTCAGAAAAACCAGGCACTAGTAAGTCGGTGTGCGTTGAAGCGGAGGCAAACATGTCAGATATAGTTGATGATAGCATAGGAGCATCCAGTAATGAAAACCCTAAGGTTAACCAGGAGATATTTATGGATAGAGTCCGACAGCTCCAGGAATATTTGGAGGTAGTAGAGTTGAAGTCAACAGGCAATGGGACATGGATATGGATATTATGGATATTAATAAAATTAACTATTTATGGGAGAAAGTACAGGCATGTCAAGTATTAACAAGTGATGCAAAATTTAAGAATATTACGGATGATTTACAATTTGATGTCCGAAATTCATTGTCAATGCTAGAAATGAAAATGAACAATAGGGAAAATTGTAAGAGTGAGAATGTTACCGTGAGAGGCGAACTACCGGTGTTGCCAAAGATTCAGGTACCCACATTTGCTGGAGAGGACCTGTTTGTGGAGTTATTTACAGAATTAATTGAAAAAAGGGAAGATTTAAGTTTTGCTCTCAAGTTTAATTATTTAAAATCCGCGTTAAAAGGGGAAGCAAAGAGCATGGTAGCTCATCTGTTGTCAGGTTCAGCTGACAACTATAGTGCCGCTTGGGAACTGTTAACCAAGCGGTATGAAAATAATCGGAGGGTATTTTCCGAACAATTAAGTCGGATCGTTGATTTACCGATGATCAACAATGAATCCGCAAAAAGTGTAAAAGGAGTGATTGACATAGTTAATGAGTCAATACACTTAATTAAAATAAAAGCAAATTTATCCGATGAAGTTGACGTAATATTCGCTCAACACATACTTCGAAAATTTGATAGATTGTATGAGAGCCAAATTAGAAAAACAAGGGAAATTCAAAAGCTATCTGATGTCATGGAATACTTGGAGCAAAGATATTGCTCGTTAAGTGCCATGAGCAAAGAAGAGAAAAAACCGCTACAAACTGTTTTCAAATTACGCGGAATTCGAAGCTAAATGTCCGATTTGAAAAATTGCCGGGCATAAAGCGTATAAGTGCTATAAGTTTAAAGGATTGACACCTACGGAAAGGCCAAAAAAGTACAGCTTTGCACAAGATGCTTGAATCATTCAAGCAATAAAGTGTGCACTAATGAAATGGTCTGTTCATTGTGCAGTAAGGGACACCATACCTTACTCCATTTTGAAGAAAAACAGTATTAATACTTGTGTAACGGCACAACCAAAACTGCTGGCCACAGCTGTAATACAAGTAAAAAATGTAAATGGGGGATATAAGACTCTAAGAGCCCTTATTGATTGTGGTTCACAGAGCACCATTTTGTCCGAAGAGGCCGCTCGAATATTAAACTTACCTAAAATTGAACAAAATACAGAAATAAGTGCGTGTCCTCAATAAAAGCCAAAAAATCAAAATATAAGGTAAAAATAGATGTAAAGACGCGAAATCCCTGGAAAAGACATCTTAAGGTAGAGGCAATTGTGTTACCAAAGTTAATGGAAGCTTTTCCATTGAAAATAGCAAACGTGGATATGTCAAAATGGCAAACTTACGTGCTAGCTGATCCTACCTTTAATAAACCAGGTAAGGTTGATTTAATAATGGGGGTAAACGTATATACCCAAATCTTAAAAGGGGGAGTTACAAAAATTGATGGGCTGCTAGGCGAAAATACTCAATTTGGTTGGATCGTCTCGGGATGCACCAAATCAAATCAGAATAAATCTGTAGTGGCAACGACAATAGATGTCACAGGTTTTAAAGAACGTTGGGAGAACAAAAAAGGTAAATGTCAAAATAAAAAAAATACAATGCCAAACCAACTCATCAACAAAACTCAAAAAATAAATTTATGGCCCCCGGCAGGACCTCACATTGGAGGTAAAGTAAATACACCTAGACCCCGCTTTGCGTCGTTTCGTTTTGCGTTTTTTCGAAGTTGCGTCGCTGCTTTATTAGTACTAATTTTTACTGTGCGTCGTTATATTCTCGTTGTTGCGTTGTTGTGAGTTCGAGTGTTTAACTTTTTTTTTTCTAAATCAGCCATTGTGGCAACGCCAATATCAACTTTTACCAACATTGCCTTTGAATTTTTGGCAGTTTTACGTTTTTCAACATTGACATCTAGCTTACCTACTTCTGTTTATAATTGCGTCTTGATATCAAAACTCGGGGATGGTTTAGTAGAAATGTTCGTAGAACAGTGTTTAACCTCCAAACAAATTTCAAAAGCGATGGGTCTGATTGACGAAGCAATGGAGAATTTTTATAAAAAACGATCCTGACAATAACAGAAGCTTTAAGGTATCCCAGGCGGTAGCTGCAAACATCAACTGCTACCAAGAAATTTATTTAAATTTACAAAAAAAAAGCTATTCACCAAACTCTGGACAAATTTTTGGTGAACGAAGCCACTAAAAACTCATAAAGATAAAATAATTGAATAGGTTATTTTGATTTAATGGAAGCATTTTTTTTTAATGAATGAATGCAATAATATTTTGGTTTTTAAATGTTTACTTTGTTCAATTTTTCTTTCTAGAAATTAGTATTTTCATAGCCCGGGAACCTATCTTTGATCTTTCCATGGTTGCCTATAGAAAATCTTAATTCACTTTGCGTCGTTTCAGTTTGCGTCGTGTTTTTTTGGAACGTATCCCCAACGCAAAGCGAGGTCTAGGTGTACTGGGGAAGAAAAATTATATATCCCAGAGCCAGTACAAAAAAGGAATGTTCCAATGGCAATGGTAGAAATAGTTAAAGATAATTTAAAAAATAATGTAAAAAAAGATTCCGTTAAAAAATTGTCCGAGTCTGTATTAGAAAAAGAGAATCGATATCGGAAAAGTAACAGATTCGGTCATCTGTCCAAAGCAGGAACCGTAATGATGTTAGCAATGTTAATGCTGCTTTGTCAACTTTCGAATGCAGCAAGCATTAAAGATAATCGACCAAAAATTACAGTAAAAGAACCAAACGCAACAGCCGTGTTGTACTTAGATCCAATGGGTGAGGTGGAAGTAGTAGCGTCCTCATGGGATCTAGTAGTGTACTATGACATGTCGGCATATTTTGAAATGCTTAATAAAGGCGACAGGTTGATTCCTAAAATGAGGGATTTATGTCAAAAGTCATATAATTTTTGAAGACCAGTGTAATAATAGATTGTTTATGAGTCAGAATAAGCCAAGAAGCAAGCGAGCACCATTTGAATTCATGGGTCCATTGTACCACATATTATTCGGCATCATGGATGCAGATGACAGAGTACAGATGGAAGAAAACATGAGAAATTTGATGACAAATCAGCAGAATTTGAAACACCTAGAAGAAAGGCAGACATCGATAGTGGATTCCACGGCAAACATTCTTAAGACAACAATAGACGAAATAAATGTAAACTTTCGCAACATGAACAATATGACAGAAGTACTAAAAGAAAGCTATTACGTATATAGATAATCCATGCAATTCTTCATGATTGTAAGGCAACTGAGTTCCGTGATCGATGAATGTGAAAAAATTCAAACAGGAGTTATAAATCTTTTAATAGACATAAACCATGGTAGGTTGAACCCTAACATTTTAAAACCAAGCCAGATGAAGTTGGAAATAACAAAAATTACGGACAAGTTGTCCGAAACATTAGTATTACCAGGTAAAAGAACAGGTACTGAATTAAAAGATGTATACACTCTGTTGACAGCAAAAGGTATTTTTATTGACAGAAAACTAATTATAAATGCAAAAATACCACTTTTTGGTAGACATCCGTCTTTTCTCTATAAAGTTATTCCACTGCCTGTACGATTAAACAATAACCAAATGGTAATGGTCCGTATAGACAGCCAGCACTTAATTTATAATTTTGAAATAGATTCGTATCATTCTAAGCATTTTTAAGAACAATTGTCGCCTCTCAGAGTCTAAGAATTCTTTGATGTACACAAGACGTTTGTTAATAAAATCAGTTCATAATTTGAACTCAACGAATGAAGATTGGGTTATTTTCCTTCTCCCGGAATCCCTATTCAGCTATAGTATTATTTGTTTGTCTGTTTCTTTCTATTGTGTATTTGTCCACGCGATTCGCACAGTGCGTTATACGGCTGCACCCCTCGGTCGGTCGGGTGGGTGGTGTGCAACTTTTGCTTGGCTCGCGCGTGACAGGCTTTGTCCTGGTGTCGTAGGGGCCACTTGAACGTACTGCGCAAAGTATCGTCAACGGCCGCTAATTCTGTAAAACAACGTTTTTACTCCATTAGTTCGGCGGTTAAAAAATTAGTATACACCGAAATCGTTCGTATGATGCAACTAGAAGTTATTGAACCAGCTCCTATACGACCGGTTACGATACGATTTCAAAAATCAATTTAAAGGATGCCTACTCTCAAATCGAATCAACAGAAGCATCCAAACCACATCCAATCACAGTATTAACAGTGCCATGAAGACCGTTACATCAATTCAAAGTCATGCAATTCGGCCTTTGCAATACATCTACTATAAGTCGTCTAATGGTTGAGGTAGTCCCTACCTATCTCCGTCATTGTGTTTTTTGCTATTTTTTATCTATAATTTCAGAAGTTTTCTTTTCTCGTCTTTCTGTGTTAGTAAAAAGCGCGGAGCAATTTTGGAAAGCCAATTAATCAGTACTTATTTATGATACGTGATAGACATTAAGGGCATCTGCACCGAGCAGTCAAAGATTGTATGCCGTTTTATTCCAAATTTTGCGGACCTCACTTAGCCTATAACGGAACTGTTGTCAACAAAAATATTTTTTTTTTGGACTCCAAAAGCTCAATCCATGCCTATCCTGCATAATCCAAGCTTTAGTAAGAAATTTGTTTTACACTGTGATGCCTGCGATTATGGTATCGGCGCTGTACTTGTCCAATTATTAGAAAGTTAAGTCGTTCTCAACGCTGTAATAGTGTAACTGAACGCGAATGTTTAATTGTTATATTAGCTATCGAAAATTGCATGTATTATTTGGAATTATAAGAATTCGAGGTAGTTACTGATCACTCTAGTCTATTGTGGCTAATGCGTCAGCAAAAGGTTTCTGGGAGATTAGCACGATGGATTTATCGCTTGCAACAATTTAAGTTTGTTATGTCGCATGAGAAAGGAAAAGAACATTTGATTCCTGACGCTTAATCAAGATTGCTTAATGTTTCGATAGAGGCTATAGAAATGGGACCGATCATAGATCTGGACTCCAAAGCATTTTTGGACGATAGTTATATGCATCTTAAGCAGAAAACCACTGAACATCAAGACAAGTTTCCGGATATCAAAATTGTGGATAAGCATTTGACCCGAACTTTATGGAGGAGATCCTTATCTAGAGAAGCTTTCTTGGAAACTATGGGTACCGAAGAAACTTAGCTTTGATGTTTTAAAACAAGCTCACGATAGCCATACGTCTGCACATTCATGTATGCAGCAAACTATTGACAAAATACCTGGACCACCTATGGGACAGCATAGTCTAATTGTATACCTTTTCAATAGGTGTATATTGATTTACTTGGTCCTTACCCGGGAAGCAAAAGTGATTTTATAGGTTTGTTCATAGTTCTTGACCATTTCAGTAAATATCATTGGTTACAACCTTTAAAAAAGTTTCGTTCTGAAGATATACCTCAATGAAAGAAGTATATATATGTGCATTGTAATTTTTTAACAAAATATCAAAGAAGCTAACATCGGCTATGCCGAAGTTTATATACCCTTGCAGTCCTTGGTAATAATAATTTGACATGTTCAAAATTTGTTTTCTGCAACTCAATTCATCAATATACAAACGAAACAATTTTACTCTCTATTTTACAATTTGTTCTTCTTCTTCCCTCATTCCCAAAGCAAAGCAACGCACGCATACACATACAGTTTATGTAGCGTTGCGTCTGTGTGTGTATGCATGTACTCTGTTGATGACGAAAGACGTAGTAGACAGCAAGCAGCGCTGCCGGCAGAGCTGGGAGCAGAGCCGATTATTATATTGACTGTAACTTGTGTTATATTTATCCGATCACATTTAAATTTTGGGATCTGGGGTTTTATATCACATATGAAAATTTCATAGCATACTCCAATTTTTATGAAAATGTTTCTTCTAGTTCTTCTGGAGCTATATGATATAGTGGTCCGATCCTGATGGTTTTCATACTTTTTATACTATTTTTCCCGGGTAATAAAAAACCCCGAAAAAAAATTTCAGCCCGATAGCTCTTAAGACGGCTGAGTAAAACGCATATGCTCAAGAATATATGTATGTATATACTTTATGGGGTCGGAAACGTCTCCTTCTGTGCATTACAAACATCTGACCAATTTTATAATACCCTCTGCAAGGGTATCGTTTTGTTTTTTTTCGTTTCGTTTTGTTTTTTTTTCTTTACGTTTTTGCAAATAAATTGTTTTTTTTTTTATTTCACTTTAAACATTTCTATAGAGACTGGAATGACAACATATAAAAACGCACACACACACACATTTTCTCCATTGATATTATAGTTTCTAATTAATTATGCATTATGTACATATGTATATTATATATATTCAGTATAAAAGTTCTATGCATCAGATTATGCGAAGAAATCAAAAATGCTAAAAATAATAAACAAACAATCAAAAATTTATATAAAAAAAAAAACTAATAAAGAGGAGAAAACTTAAAGAGAGAATCAAATTTATTACATAAATTAAATTTCATGCTAATGGGAAGATATAGTATGCTCTGGCCAATCGAAATTTGAGAGGCGCTACAACTCAACTTTTTGTGTTTGTTTTTTTTTTTGTTGGTTTTGTTTTTAAGTATAAAAAAGATTACAAAAATTTTCTAAATTTATGGAATTATAATTGGATTTTCATTTGCAGTTTTTTTTGTTTGTTTTTTTTTTTTTGTTTCATTTCCATTCAATTGATGATTTTTTTTCTTGTTACATATTATTTTTCAAATCGATAGAAATGCCGAGGTAAAGGCTGCCCACATTTTGATATGCAGCAGTTGAGAATAGAATTAAACTTGGTCTTCATTTTCTAATTATAGAAAAACATTCCAAACGAATCTGCTAAATTTGTCTTGTGGCTTCTCTTTTTAGTCTTCATCTTCCTTTTAATCGTTATCATCATCATCATCATCAAACTCATCGTGTTTGTCATGAGACTTGGCTATTCCTTCATCATTGTTCTTGACTTTTAAATTGTTCATTTCATTTCTGCGGGGTATTTCTATTACGATGAGGGACAACTGACCTGACAAATCAATATACATATAGTTGCTATATATATGTGTATAAAAAAAAAAAAACAATTTTACAAATATTGTAGAGCCATTTACGCTGTAGTCTTAAGTATTTCATTTCAACTAAATTTAGTTGTCGCCTAGTCAGGTGTGTTTAACCCTCCATTTGTGTTGTTGTTGTTTTTGTTGCTGCTGTGGTTACACGTTGCATGTTCTTCTTGACGTTATTGTAGATGCTATTGCTGTTATTTGCTTAATTGAGAGTCGTTCTATTTTGGCCTAGTAGAATTTTTTCGCTTGGGCTTCAGTTCGGTTTTTATATATGTTATAGATGAAGACAAGCAACAATTGCACAGCTGTAACACTTAGGAACAATGTGACACCAACACAATTGCCGGTGGGGCAACTGGCAACCTGCCCAGCAGCTTGCGGAGCTCCCAATCTCTGTCCCACATGTGTGATGCCCTGTTTAACCTGATTCATGCCATCACGCATCTCGGCTATCAGTGTTTGTATTCTTTTGATTTGTTTGAATGTTATCAGTGCGTACATTAATATCGCCAACAAGTTGACGTATCTCTCTGATTGAGCTAAGCAATAAATTCTGTTTAGCAATAAGCAAATCTACATCGGGCCTGGTGATGCCAACGCCACCAGTAAATTGCTGCTGCTGTGGCACACTGCCAGCGGCTGGCGGTGGCAAAGCCTGACCAGCTTGAGCTGCCAAGCCGCGGGAGACTAGTGAAAGTGTATTCTCCTGGCGTCCAATGATCTCGTCTACCTTGCGGGAGAGCTCACGCAAATGATCGGCGATTTGGCTCTGTCCTTGCCAGATTTGACGCAACTCGCGTTGATTCTCCGACTCGTAGAATTCATCCCATTCTTCGTCGCCGTCTTTGTGCTCATCGGGATGTTCCTTCTTGTACTCCTGTTTTTGTTTCTCCAGCTTCTCCTGGTATTCCTTATACTCCTGAGTCAGTTTCTCTTGGTTATCAACTTTCTGGGGCTCCTGGCCAGCAGCATGCAGTGAGGTTGTTAGGAAATGGAAAACATCGTGATCATCGGCCAAGCCACCAGTAGCAGCTGAAATGCCGAAGTACCAACATCATTGTTGTTGGTCATTCCGTTGTGGATGAGCACGGTAAGGACATTGTTGTAGTACTCGATGCGAGCCCGGGTGGGGAATGGCTTATTACGGAAATCACGCAAACAGCCGCTCAGCAACTGTGTTGTGCCATCATTGGTGTGATCATACTGTTTGGTGCCATCATTTAGTACAGCGCTGATATAAGGAATGTTGTGCTTATTATCATTGTCGAAGGAATCGAAAATGATAGCCAGACCATTCCAGCGGTCCGAGGAACCAAACACGGGCCCATTGTAATCACCCTTCTCAGTGGTGTACCAGAAAGCCAAACCATCGGCTCCGATACGGCCACGTCCCGTTACGCGGAACACTATCTCCACATCCCACCAGTCAAAGTTCGTTTGCGACTTTGTCCAAATGGCACCCTTTTGAGATCGCAACGACGGCGCCACACGTACACTTTCGGAGCTGGCAATGGCATTTCCCCCGTATTCCCAAAACGGAACAGTTCCGTCTTTTTGCGCCAAATATGGTGGCTTAAACGAATACTTGTGCTCGAATCGACGATGGACACCCACAGGGGCTGGATTCCCGGTGGCCGTCACATAGTTTTGTTTAATAAATATAAAGAAAATAGCCACGAATTGGCAAAATGTTGGCAGCAGCGTCCCGGTCGCCCTCATCTTCAGTGTTGCCAGAAGCTAAAAATCAATAAAAACCGAAATTACATTATTTGATTTTTTTTAATTTTTGTAGTATATTTGCATTGTCTAAAAAATGTGATTTTCTTTTTAATTTATCTGCAAGAAACTAAAAATATTTAACTAGTAAAGTTCATTTCGTATGATGAAAGTATATGTGCAAAATGAAAAATGAAAAGAACAATTAAATAATTAGTTGTCATATCCAATAAAAATTGTTATTTAATAGTTAATAAGTTTTTCGTTTTTAACAAGCATTCGATTAATTCGACTTTCCATTGAATTGGACAAGTTGAAAGTTCAATTTAATCACATTCTTCGATTAGTGCCTTCTTAAAGTTCTTAACAGTATCAAATTGGCGGTTATTCTTTTGCATTGGTTTTCGTAAGTATAAAACACAGTGAAGATTTTTCTGCAGAAAAAAATGCTGCCCAAATCATCAAGGATCCTCCAGCGTTGTTACGCTTCTGACATGTTATGCATTGATGCCTTATATCCTGTCAATACTTTTGAATACAGTCTGGCCCGTTTTCGTCTGAAAAATTATGTTTTTTAATTCTTCTGACCAAAATTTATATTTGGTGCCAGGCGAGTGTTATGTGACTTTTCAATAGCAAGCATATTTTACCGTATCGTTCTCCTGTAAAATCTGTTTTACTTTTCTACTGGACACATTTAGTTGTAGCTGACGTTTGATTTCACTACATTACTTGCTTTCTTCCAGCCGTCAAATTGGCCTCATACAGCGAATATCAATGTCGGTAGGTCGGCCATACCGTTTAGTTTGTCCGTAGTTTTCTGGGTTTCTGAGAAAATTTGACACTGTATTTCTATGCCTGTTGACTCTGGAAGCAATATATGCTATTTTTTCTCTAGCTTCGTCCAATCCAAGGATAAGACCTTGGTCCTTCTCCGACAAATGTGATCCAGAAGGCGTTCTAACGAAATATCAAATTAACGACCAGATTGTTGAGCTCACCCTATAAAGCTTTGTTCGGATTGGACATGGTGGCTCATGGTTCAGATAATAAACTATTGAAGTTGTTAGAAGAGCGTATAACACCTCTTAATCAGACTAACAAGTTATACCTTTTGCGACAGGATATAAAAAACAACATTAAGAAAGCATATGATCGAAACGTAGCACTGAATAATCTTCGAAGAGAGCCTGTCTCTTTTAAAGAAGGCAACGAAGTGTTGAGCAAATTCGCGCAGTACTTTAACGCTAAATTAGCTCCTTAGTTTATAAAATCAAAAAGAAACTCGGAAACTGCTTTAATTTGTTAGAAAATATGCAAGGTAAAGAAGTCAGAACATTTCACGCCAAGGATATACGAAACTAATTCCAACTAATAGGTAAAAGGTAAAATAAAATGTAGTTAGTTCAAATATGCAATGAAGTCAAAGTCACGTTAAGGTTATTTTAAATAGTTTAAGTCAAGTGCAACTGAAAAATCATAAGAGTTTTTATGATTAGTTAATTAAGTAGACATATGTGTATAACTGGACCGTTAACTCAAGTGAAATTTTGCGTTAACAAAACAACGAATGCGCTCGCTGTCAAAGATAACTTTCGACTGTATTCTTCATATTCTCTTTTTTACTAATGCGACTCCCACGCTCTCGGCTCGACCCCAACTCCAATATCAAACATTAAACGACGACACTGGTACACCGGCCCCCTTGAAGGGCTATAAGGCCTCTGAAATTTCTCATAGATCATGCGAATAGCAAAAAACACAATGACGGAGATAGGTAGGGACTACCTCAACCATTAGACGACTTATAGTAGATGTATTGCAAAGGCCGAATTGCATGACTTTGAATTGATGTAACGGTCTTCGTTGCAATGTAATTACTGTGAGAGGTTTGGATGCTGGTTGTGCAGGAGTCGGTTCCATAACTCCTAGTTCCATCATACGATCGATTTCGGTGTATACTAATTTTTTAACCGCCGAACTAATGGCGTAAGAACATTGTTTTACAGAATTAGCGGCCGTTGACGATACTATGCGCAGTACGTTCAAGTGGCCCCTACGACATCAGGACAAAGCGTGTCACGCGCGAGCCCAAGCAGATAACTGCCCACCTCCCACCCGACCGACTGAAAGGTGCAGCCGTATAACGCACTGTGCGAATCGCGTGGACTAATACACAATAGAAAGAAACAGACAAATAAATAATACTATAGCTATTTATAAACTAAATAGAAAAGGATAAATGTTTTAAGTATATGTATTAATGGAAGACTCTGAGCAGATTACAGGGAATATAAGGTTGTAATCAGAGCAGAGAATTTACCTGAGCCAATAACTCAGGCGAATAAATATCACCAATTAGGAGCTTGTGCATAAAAATAACACCATGCATAATACTGCGGTTAGTTAAAGAAGGAAGGTTAATTAATAGAAGTCTACTAGAATACGAAGGCAAATTGACATTGCGATCCCAGCTCAAGCCACGAAGAGAAAATAGCAAGAACTGCTTTCGAACGGATTCAAGTTTAGTCTGGTGTGACTCATATTGACGTGACCAAATTTTAGTCTCCGTAAAAGCTAAAATGTTATGTTCAAAAGAAAGATTATCTACATAGGGATTAGGAAGTTTAGATTTCAGTCCTCTAACGTCCTGGTAACCCACGTTAAGGGCGAAACTAGTTTTTTGACACACCAGCAGATGCTGATGTGGCAAGGATAGTGTTAGTTGTTGTTGTTGGCAGGCGAATCGGTTACCGATATTTCTTCTTTACAGTATATTCCTTAACTATTATATGCTTCGGGCAAAAATCTTCTCGACATATAATGTCGAAGATATTGCCAGAAACACTAATTTTAGAGGTCAAAATGTCCCGACAATAAGAAAATTTAAACTTTTCCACCGTAATATTCGAGACGTAAACTTTCTTCCGATTATAGGGTACTACATCATCAGATGTGACAACAGGGTCTTGCCCAGAAGCAAATGTATGTATCTTTGGTGGTTTACCAGCGAGAGGCCGCGGTCCCGACGCGTCAGTCAACTTGTTCATGGGGAACTATCGGAACTATTGGAACTATTGCCAATTTCCATTGGAATGGGTAATTGCCCGGACGAATCGGACACTACAATTGGCACCGTTTTTGCGAGTTTATTCCCAGGTAAATCATATTGTCTCACAACCAACAAAGAATATAATCATGGGAGTCAAATGCATTAGTAGCAACTATGCAATTATTTTTAGAGCAGACAACCACTGTATAAAAAATTTAATTTAATTTAAAAGAGGAATTTCTTGATAATTTGGGATTATTATCGTATTTAATAATTTGGCAACAATATGTACTTGTAGTCTGGCCACACTAATTTTTCAGTTCAGTTAGTTGTTCTCTTTCATCGTACAATTCGGTTCACCATATAATAGTCTCAATAAATATATATATATATACTCTACTGCGAAACTTTGTTCTAGAATTATTTGGAGTGGGTCATTTCTCATTTCTATAATTTTAATAGAATTAATAAAATTGTAAAGGTAACAAAATATATGTATAGAAGTATACTGACCAGTTCTGACGCAAGGTCTAATGTGCACAGTAAGCCTTCAAAACTAAAGAGAAAAAAAATACAAGAATACACAAAAACACGGATCACCGAGTCGTGGGTAGGCAAAAGACGAGAGGGCAAACAAGAATGAAAAGAGCGGGAGAGCGCGTCAAATTGAACACATGCAAACCGCCAAATGAAAACAAAATTCGGATGCTAAAATTTTAATTAAACCTGTTGAAGGAGAACTCCTGAATTTAAACTCATCAATTTAATTATTCTGAAATATTAACCATTATGTTAAATAGATAAACTATCCATACACCTAAGCTCAAAGAGAATTCAATCTAGCATCACTAATTGCTCTATTCTTGCTTTTCCCGCTCTCTCATAGCATATAACTTTCAGAATTTACTGTACCAACTCGAATGCGACGGACGCAAATAAATGTAGAACTACATAACGTCGTCTAATATTTTCGGAAAATCATAAGAGTTTTATGATTATTAATTTAAGTATAAATATAACAGGACCGTTAATTTACGTGAATTTTTAAGAAAAAATAAGACAAAGAATGCGCTCGCTTTTATAGGTAATTTTCGAAAATTTGTTCTTCATATTTCTTTTAGCTAACGAGGTGGACCCGGCGAATTCGCTCCATGCGACTACCACGCTCTCGGCTCGCCCCCAACTCCAACATTAAACATTAAGTGACGACACGAACAATACACTAGCGCTCATCTGCGCTAACACCGGCCCCCTTGAAGGGCTATAAGGCCTTCAAAATCACCAATTTGTGGATCGCTATTTTGTAGATCGATCCTTCCGACTTCATCCACTTCTGCAGCGGCAGATTGTCCTCTGCGACGAGGACGAGGTCTCCCACGGCGATATTGGGTCTCCGCTCGTGCCACTTGGCTCACGACAGCTCACCATCTCTTCAAGCAGCCGCTGAGACTCTCCTGGTCCGGAGTCCCCTGGTGCGGCAGTGCCCTCAGCGGTCCTCCGACCAACAGATGACCTAGTGTTATGGCCTTGTCTTCGTTCGGGTCCTGGTTTATTGCCCCTAGTGGCCTGGAGTTTAATTACCGTCCGTATGAGTAGGTGCTTTGCAGATTTGACACCTGCCTTCCATAGACCATCGAAGTGCGGCGCTCTTGGCGGTATGAACGCAAGTTCGCATCCGCTTCTTGATGCGAATTCTGGACCTGCGTCTTTCCCGCCTTCGATCTTGCGACGAAGATCCAGCAGCTCCCTGCTCGCTCCGACAAAACTCGTCGCGTTGTCGCAGTGGACCACTGGGGGTACTCCTCTCCGGCCGATGTACCTTTGGAGAGCCATAAGATATGTATTAGTACTTAAATCAGGTACTAATTCCAAATGAACCGCTTTAGAAGAAAAACAAACAAAAAGTGCAATATAAGCATCAAAATGCTTATTTAAGGCTTATTTTTAAGCTTTTTGTCTTGATGGGCGCTACTTTAGATTTCGACGTTAGCAATGAAGTGCTGAAACCTTCCGCAGTTTTGACTCAAACGATGATACAACATCCATATGCTCTCATTGAGGCATCAGCAAATCCATGAATCTCTATCGGTGATTGAGGTTCTGTATGGACGAATCATGGAATTTTCATTCCACCAGTCAGCATGTCATCAACATAAAAATCATGCCTGATAAGTTCAGCAGCTTTTAGATGTGACAAGTCAATCATCTCGCCCAACTTTGTCAAACACCGGATTGCCAGAAACGGAGCTGGCGACGTACCATACGTAAAAGTGTTTAACCTGAACACTTTCAAAGAATCATCTGGGTTTTTTCTCCACAATATGAGCTGGAAGTCTCGATCTGGTTCCGAGTACCATTACTTCACGATACATTTTCTTGACGTCAGCGGTCAAGACGGTCAATACTTATGCAAACGAAATCGAAGCAAAGTCGAGTTCCTCTGGAATGGTGCGACCGACCATCAAGATGTCATTCCACGATGTTTGGGACGAAGTTTTGCATGATGCATCGAATACAACACAAAGTTTCGTCGACGTGCTTTGAAGTCTTAAAACAACCTGATGTGGAATGAAGTAGTATGGACGAGTGGGAATTTTATTGTCGGTTTCTGACATATTAATTCCACATAATTAATGTATTAATTCCACATCTTTCGACAATCTTCTTTCGAGCGACAAAAACCACCGTTTTGCAACTTCAAACGAAAGCCCAAATGCATTGGGGCTCGACTTAAGCGGCAGCTTCACCTACAAAACACGCCCGACGGTAAAATTTCCAAATTTAAGCGAAATGTTTTTTGCACAGCTGATGCGCTGGTGACAGAATTTTGATAGGGGAAGGCAAATTTTCAATTGTCCAAAATTTGTGCAAGGTCTTATCAATTGAGCATAAGACTTCGTTTTGATAGCTCAAATTAACTGTCCTCTTCTGAACTAATCCCACGTCTGAAAATTGCCGCCCGGATAGAACCCATCCGAAGATAGTCTTCTGAAGGGTTGAAAGTTTTGGAAAAGGAATCTGCTCCAATGAGCATGTCTATTTTTTGCGTGGGTCAGCTAATTGCAGATTAGGCTAATAGAGGTGGCTGATATGACGAAGTGGAATTCAGAATTCTGTAATCCAAGGATACCTCGCTGCGATTCACTCGCGACTTCACCACAGTGTATAACAATTTCTTGACTTGTACATTGGATTCAGCGATCTCAAGCAAGTCGATTAATTTCTAGGTAACTGCAATAGTTGAGTTATTTCTTCGGTTATTAAGTTGGTCATAGAACAACTATCGAGCAAAGCTCTTGTTCTAACGCCAACGAGTGCAGTAACAAGAATCGCGTTTTTCGGAGCCGTCACATGCATAACTTGTGAGGTGGAAGATTGTTCGTCTTGTGAAGGTGGTGGTAACGCTAAACCACTGTTGACTGTGTATATGTGCAGCAACGTATGATGCGACTTGTTGCATACACGACACTTTTTTTGCGTTACACTTAGCGACAGTGTGCCCCTTCCGAAGACAGTTAATACAAAGCGGATTTTGCAAAATCAAACTGTTGTTTCACCGACCACGCTTAAAAGGACGGACAACTAGTTATGGTTTTCGGAATTGCAATATGAACATTTTTAAGACTTATCGTCAACTTTCTTATTTGCCAAAAACACTAAAAGGTGCTACAATTATGCCTCGTGGAGATTGATCTTTGATCAAACTTAACAACGTCTACCGGCTGCTTTGCTGATTCTTCAGCCGACATGTGTTGATGACGCCGATTTAGTGGGGCCTCGCATTCTTTCCACGACGGGATAACTAAGTAAATCAAAATTGCATTTAAGATCACTTTTGTTAAGATCCATCACAGCTGATGGATGTAACGTCTTAGGAAGGCTGAACAGCGCGGAAATAATTTCCATGAAAATAAGGCAGTCGTTGTCATAAACTTTTTTAAGTCTTAAGTTCGCCTTAAGTGGTCTCGGTCTCAGTGACTTGACACGAGATCAAATAATTAAATTTCTCTATCTTGAGAATTGACCTGTCATTATGAACAAGGGTTTCGAACAACGAGATAAAATTTTTTAACTCTGAGTACTTCCCACTAAACTTTGGCAGTTGTAGATTCGGAAGACGAGATCGAGCCGGCGGTTTGGACGTACGTTCCTCATGCCCTTTGGTATCGGATAAATTGTTTAATGTGGAGCTAAGTTGTGATTGCATTAATTTTGGCATTAGGTAAAGCGCTTGAAGGAAATGCAGCACAGTGGCAGTCGCATGCGTGTTATGCTGGAATCACATAGCCAGAGTTCAAGCAGTTATTTCAAACTCGCTTTGAAAACACAGAGACGTCTGCCGCCGCCATTGTAAATATGTTGAATAGTCGTCCCAATAGCGGTGAATCTCTTGCAATATATGCAAGTCGCCTGGTTACGTCACCATTATTTAACAGCATATAAATTTTTACTGGTTTATCAAATGTTGGGACCGTTAATTGAATTTTGTCTGGTAATGTGACTTTCTGCTTTATTTGTTCTGTGTGTTGGTCACCTATTATGTGTGGCAATACAAATGCCTCAACTAGCATTGCGAACTTGTTGTTGCTTGACCTTACAACCAAGCTTACTCGCGCCTTGCTTATCTGTGGCGGACCACCCACTCCATTTATGTGCACATGAGTCTCGCTAATTTTTAACGATAATTTCTTTACCAGTCTCTCTGAGACGACATTTACTTGTGAGCCGCTATCCAGGAGTGCTCGAAATTCTCCTTTCCTTTCATTGATCCCTTTTACCACTACCTTAGCCGTTGCCAACAGGGTGTATTTTCTGCCAATTACATATGCAAAAGCTGCAGAAGCAGATGTTGCAATTTGATTTCCAGTTCCTAAATGCAACATTGTGTTATGTTTTTTATCGCATCCCCTCCAAGAGCATTTTTTGCCATATGGTCCGGCTTGAAGCAATTGACACACAATTTGTGTCTCTGTACCCAATGAGGCCGCTCTGCAGCTTCTTGGTTTCCCTAAGAATTGTTTTAAGAGTGATAGGAAATCCTTTACTTCCTACAGATCCCTTGTATTGGAAAGAGATTGCTCATATAGTGCGTGGTTGAATCTGTCCAATTTCCTTTCATATGAAGCAATCCATATTGGCGCCTACATTTTTTAAAGCTTGCAACGATTGAAAGATGTTATCATGCAAATTCTTTATAGAAGCTGCGTCATTTCCCACATTTGGGTGATCAAACAGCTTTGTCAGTATGGCTGTTACCAGAACTCGTTTGTTCCTGTTGTTAAATCGTTCCTGCAACACTGACCATTGGTTAGTCATTGGCTTCTGTTAATTCCAGGTGCCGTATCAATTCCCTGATACTCCAGAAATGTTTGATTTTAGGTACCACATATTCTCTATTGTGGATACATTTGACTCATGAACCACCTTTTAATAGATGTCATGAAATTGTTGCCATTTAAGATAATCCCCATCAAATTTTGGAATGGGAATTTTGGGTAGTTGCAGTGATTGTATCGATTGCAATACAGGCGGTGATTGTATCACTACATTTTCTGCTGGTGCCACACAGAATTTTAGCATTGTATTTTCCGCGGCCACAAACGTTGCTATATTATATCCGCTATATATAGCCGATGAATCTCATAATGGATTTCCTCCATTCGCATTAATAATTTGTCGACTACAGATGTGTAATTCATTTTTCCATCAGCGCACTTTTCTTGCGCACCAGTGATTGGATCACGACTCGCTCTTCCTCTCTTTGGCGAGCTTCCCTTTCTACTTTAATGTTCGCCAAATGGTCCTTCCAATCCTCCACTGTATTATTTACGACCGCTTCATCTTGCTGAAATAGTCCGTTATAAAGTAGTCATCTTTTGTTGGCACGTTATTTAGTTTGTTTATCAGCTCCTGATGTCTTTTTTCAAAGTTCTCCCACCAAGTTCTTTACCAAGTGCCGCCCATTTTTTTTCCTTTCAGTCTAAAAAAAAATCTCAAAAAAATTTGGGGCTGATCTGATGTGATCTAGTCAGTCATAATAACAAAAATTTAAGTTACAACCATTAAGTAAAAACATTTATTTCTATTCTTTTTCCTTTTTCTAAACTTTTTCACTGAAATCTCAAAGCTTTAGTAAATCTTGACACATAAATCGGTACAAATATTTATAAAATCCAAAATATAAAATCAACTAAAGTTTGTGTTGCTTGCTATCCCTAGTCTATAACTAAAGCTTTCTGCTCTCTGGCGTGACGGTCGTGTTTTTGCATAGCTCCTGAGTTTTTATTAATATTTATTGTTTTTTCTCAATTTTTAATTGTGCTTAATTTGTTTACACTTCCGCTGGTGTTGTTCGCTTGACTCCCTTGTGTTTTATTTCCATAATTCGCCAAATTAATCAGTTTAAACAGTTTTTTCTTTTTCGTGATTAGTGTTTGGTGCATTTACATATTTTTTTTTTTCTTTTTTTTCTCTTTCGTCATTGCTTTTGCAGTTGCTCCCCTCATCGCCCCCATCATACCATCAGTGCTAGTGGCTTTGTTGTTCTCTCTGCTTTGTGCTTGTGCTTAGCTTCTCTCCCGCGTAATCACTTTTGTAAGGCCGCCTCTCAAAGCTCGGCTTATAACTGTTCTTGCACTCTCTGTTGTGCTGTGCACTCTAGCTATCTCTTTGTTTTATTTGTAATTATTGATTATTTATCAATAATTATCTTTGTGCTATGAATTTAATTTTTCTATATATTCTTATATATATATAATTTTTTTTGCCTTTCTTTCGGCTTTTCAATGGCTTGTTGTCTACCTAATTGCAAACATTCTGATCGTTTTGATAATCAGGATAGAGCAATATCTTGTTGGCTCTGCGATAATCTTATTCACTTAAAATGTGCTGGCCTCAATAACCGTGGCCAGCTGCTTCTGCTTCAAAAAACTAATAACGTCTAGTCTTTGCATTCATTATCAAAATGTAAGAGGACTTCTTACCAAGCTGTCGAACCTTTTCTGTGATAGCCAAACCTTTTCAGCTGACATATTAGCTTTCTCTGAAACTTGGCTTAACTCCTCTGTTCTAGATAATGAAATTCTTTCTAATAATTTTATTTCTTATAGGCTTGATCGTGTTGGTCGTCGTGGCGGTGGAGTACTCATTGCTGTAAACTCGAATCTGTCTTCAAGTGTGGTGCCGATTGATCTCCCCTTAGGTGTTGAGTTTATTTGCGTCGAAGTTACATGTTCTAACTTTAGCCTATATATCTCTTGTTCTTATATTCCTCCAGCTTCTGATATCATGATCTACGTGCACCATGCTGATGCTTTACGAACTATTTTTGGTCGTCTTAAAGATCGTGATGTTCTTATAGTTTTAGGTGATTTCAACTTGCCTAATATTTCTTGGCTTGTTGATGATTATCTATCTTTCTTAATTCCTTCATCTCAACATGTTTTTCTTGATAGCCTACTTGAATGTCCACTATATCAGTTGAATTCTTTCCTTAACTGTTCTAAAAGAATCCTTGATCTTGTTTTTGTCTCTGATCCCACTGTTAGTGCTGTATCGCAAACACAGCCACTAGTGAAACCTGAAGATCCCTATCACCCTACCATTGAAGTTACTATTTCTTACAATTCCGTTACTAATTCATTTAAAAACATCTCAAATTCTCGTCGTAGATGTTTTCGTAAAACAAATTTCAATCTTCTTAACAGCCTTATTTTCTCTTTTGATTGGTCATTTCTATTTGAGTGCTGCGATATAGATTGTGCAGTGAAGTTTTTCTATTCTGCTCTTAATTCTCTAATTGATAAATGCGTTCCTTATGTGAATGTCCCTACCGTCTCCAGCTCGCCAGTCTGGTTCACACGTAGGCTCTCTAATCTTCGTAACATTAAATCGAGATATTTTAAAAGATTTAAAAAAACTGGTTCGCGACTTGACTATGCAAATTATTGTATAGCCAAATCTCAATTTTGTCTCTTAAATACTCAATGCTACAACAATTATCTCGTTCGCTGTAAGGCTGAATTTTATAATAACCCCAAAAGATTTTACAACTTTGTCAATTCCAAAAGACGCTCTAATGTCCTACCTTCCACCTTCAGACCTAACGACCAGTCTGCTAATAATGATTTAGATATTGCAGATCTGTTTGCTAAATTTTTTCAGTCGACATATTCTACTACTGTTTCGGATCCCACACCCTATCCCTTTTCAATCCCACATTTAAATTGTATGTTTTTTCCCAGTATTACTGAAGACTGTATTCTCTCTAGCTTGTCATCTATGAAGTCTTCCTTCGTTCCCGGTCCTGATGATATACCTAGTTGCATCCTTAAAATGTGTTCTATTTCCCTAACTAAGCCTTTAGCTCGGTTATTCTTTATATCGAGTGAGACTTGTAGATTTCCTGATATTTGGAAGGAGTCATTTATTATTCCGCTTTTTAAAAAGGGTAGCAAATCGGATGTTTCCAACTACCGTGGCATTGCCAAACTTTCGGCAATACCTAAACTGTTTGAGAAAATTATTACGTCTTCTCTTCAACATCTATCCAGATCCACTATTTCTCCTTGTCAGCATGGTTTCATGAAAGGTCGTTCGTCGCTTACCAACCTTTTAGAATTGACTACCCTTGTACACGGCTTTTTCCTCGATATCTAAAACTGTTCGAGTTACGTCAGGTGTACCCCAAGGCAGTCATCTGGGCCCACTATTATTTACATTGTTTATAAATGATTTGCCTTTGGCCTTGGCGCATTCACGCGTGCTCATGTTTGCGGATGACGTCAAGATTTGTTATTCCTATAATGATCCTTCGTTCCAACAGTTTTTGCAATCAGATCTCGATGCGTTCTGTGATTGGTGCCACGTTAATAAATTACACCTTAATGCCTCTAAGTGTTCTTTTATGACTTTCAGTCGTTTGTCTTCGCTCCTAGCTCATTACTCTATTAAGTCTGTTCTGTTAGATTGTGTTCCATCATTCAAAGACTTAGGCGTTATGTTTGACCCTAAACTTTCACTTAATGTTCATATTTCTTCAATTGTCAACAGAGCAAGCAGCCTTCTCGGCTTCATTAAACGTTGGGCCAAAGAATTTGATGATCCCTATGTAACAAAGGTTTTATACACTTCGTTAGTTCGCCCTACTCTAGAATATTGCTCGCCAGTGTGGAACCCGCAATATGATGTTCACCAGCGTAGTTTCAATTCCTTGAGTTTGCGCTACGCGGTCTAAATTGGGACCCGGGTCTTCGCCTACCTTCTTATTCTGACAGACTTCTTCTTATTAATCTTCCTTCACTTTATAACCGTAGGCTTGTTTTTGGCATTCTCTTTCTCCATAAACTAGTCAACGGCGAAGTCATTTCTACCAATTTACTAGATACGCTGTATTTTTGTGTTCCCTCACGTCGGACCAGAAACTTTTTTCCTATTCACCTTAGTAGATGTCTGACAAACTACTCTCTTCACGAACCTTTTCGTGTTCTTTGCCAATCTTTTAACAACCTTTCTCACCTAATTTCTCTTCATCTTTCTGTCATCTCTCTTCGCGCTATACTTTTTAATCATCTACAACGAAACCAATAATAATATTCTGGACTTGGATTGGCTGCAACTCATCCCTGGCCACATTGGCTGTGAATCGGGGCATAGCTGGCACCTTGTGCAAATAAAACACCTCCACCGGGCCGGGGATGTTTAGTTGTGTATAAAGCTAAGCTACCTTCTTCATTTAATTACTATCTGTCTTTGGCTTAAGCTTTTTCGTCGACTGGTGTGTTAGTTGACGTAAATAAATAAATAAATAAATAAATAAATAAAATAAAATTATATCAATGTACTAATATTTAATTTCATAGCATTCCATCTCGCTCACTCTATTGCTATTTGTATGGTGCTGTAGTAGTTCCGAAGATATATTGAGAGACACCAATTGTTCTTTCTGGTTTTAGCTCAGTTTATTGAATAATTCTTAATTTTATAACAATTGTCGACTATAGCTAAGACCGCGTAGCTGCGCTGCTAGTCATGCAGGCAGAGGAGCGGTATGCTTATGTATAAACATACTTATGTATAAATGTATAAGTGTTTACATAAAAGTATGTATGTTTATATACCGTCGCATCGGTAGAGTGAGGATGTATCATATTGCATATTGGGCCAACGCGGCCGCGCGTGTTATATTTGCCGACACAGCAATTGTCCAGCACCATGCACTCATGGGTGGTCATGTTACTTAAGAGGCAAATGCACTTGAATGTTGCGCACATAAATATTGTAACTAATTGCTACAATATGTTTGTATTGTTGTTAATATGTTATTCCAAAACATGCTACATCCCCCCTCTTTAGAAAAATAACGCATTTATATGGAGTTATTTTCTAAAAATTTTTTTTTTTTTTTTATTATATAAAAATTTATTTACTTATTATTGTTTCTTTTTTTTTTTTAATTTTTTCTTTTGAATGTTCGAGTGTTTGTTTAATGATACATGTGGTAAAATTATATTTGTATATGTATAGTGTCATTAAATGTTGGTAATTTATTTGTTTAAATTTATTTCTCTTGTTTTATTGTTATTATTTTTTTTTATATATATTAATTGGTTTCTTAACCAATCTTTTTTTAACCTATCTTTATGCACTAATTGTTTCTTATTCTTTGTATCTTTAATTAAAATGTTATCCCTATCTTTTATTTCTTCTATGATGTATGGGCCTAAATACTTAGATTCTAGCTTATGACCTGTATCATTACGTAATAAAACCTTATCTCCTATTTCTAATTCAATATTTTTTAATTTTCTATCATATATTTCCTTATTATTCGCTTTATGCTGTTCTAACATAATTCTTGCTCTTTTATAAGCCTGTTCTAATCTAAATTTTGATTCCTTAGCATAATCTTCTATGTTATATAGTGGATTTATCTTATCAACACTATTAAATTGTTCTGGTAAATTTGAAGTTTTACCGAATACTAACTCATATGGACAATAATCATGTGCCATAGAGGGTGTTGTATTAAAACAATATTCGAAGTATCTCATCCATACATCCCAGTCAGTTTTGTCAAGTGAAATGTATGATCGTAAAAATTCATTAAGTGTTCGGTGGCTTCGCTCCACAGTGCCTACAGTCTGGTGATGATGTGCAGTTAAAGTTATCTTTTTTACTTGCAAGTTTTTGCATAAATCTTCAATTATTAAGTTTCTATATTCTGTTCCCATGTCCGTAATGAACGTCTTCCTTGGACCGTACCCCAGAATGAAATCTTCAAATATAGCTTTCGCTACTGTTTTTGCACTTTTGTCTTTAATTGGTATTATTACAAGGTATTTTGTTAGGTCGCAGATTAAAGTTACTGCGTATTCATTTCCGTGTTCTGATGTTGGGAGTGGACCGATCGTATCCACAATAACCCTATCGAAAGCCTGTTGTGGCGTTTCAGTTATGATTAACGGGGTTTTTGTGTGCTTTGTTATCTTTGCTTTTTGACACTTATTACATTTTTTTATATATTGAGATATATCTCGTGTCATATTTTTCCAATAATAATGCCTTTTTATTTTGGCCATAGTTCTCAATATTCCAGTATGACCTCCTTGTATTGGGTCATCGTGGAACGTAAACAGTATTGCTTCTTTTTCTTTATCATTATTTGATAATAGGGTCACCGGCTTGAGTAGCGCTACTCTTAATGATTGTAAAATTTTATTGCCCATATTTTTAAAAGATTCTATTGAGATAGTTTCAAAGATCTTTTCGCTCGGTGCCACTTTGACTTGACTTATGTTGAGTATACCGGCTTCTTTTTCGAGCCTTTGAAAAAATTGACCTAAGTCGAGAATTCCATTGGTATACATATCGCAAATGTCAATTCTTGCTATAACATTCTTGCCATGTTTGAATGTGGTTAAAGAATCAGTTATTCGCAAGGTCACTACTTTTCGTACTTCGTCATTTACAATGACGTCATATACGTTGGGCTTAGAAGCATTAAGAGATTGTTTTTGCAAATCTTCTTTTTCTTTTTCGTTCCCTGCGCAGGAATTTAACTGTTTATTTTGGTTTCTGGTAGTGACTTTCAGAATTTTTTTATCGATTTGTATGTTTTGTAAGTCTGTGATTGTTATTCTTGATAGGGCATCTGCTACATAATTATCTTTACCCTTTAGATACTCTACTGTGAAATCATATTCCTCTAATTCAAGTCTCATTCGCGTTAGTTTCGAACTTGGATTTATCATTGAAAATAGATAAGTAAGTGCTCTGTGATCAGTTTTGACGGTGAAATGTCTACCATAAATGTATGGTCTGAAATGTGTTATTGCCCAATGAATAGCTGCTAATTCTTGTTTTGTTGTACTCTTGTTGCTCTCACCTTTTGTAAAGGCTCTTGATGCGTATGCAACTGGTAGCTGGAGTCCTTCTTTGTTCTGTGTTAGGGCTGCTCCACATGCGTGCTTACTCGCATCAGTGATTATGCAAAATTATTTGCTGAAATCTGGGTATTGCAATAGAGTTGGGTTCATTAATGCCGATTTTAGATGTTCAAAAGCATTTTGACAGTCAGGTGTCCATTCAAATTTTACATCTTTTTTACATAATCTTGTTATGTGACGAGAATAGTCGGCAAAATTCTTTATGAATCTTCTGTAATAATTGCAAAACGCAACGAATCTTCTAGCGCTGTCCGCATCGTGGGGGACTGGATAATTTTGGATGACGTCGTATTTTGTGTCATAAGGCAAGATTCCTTTGTCTGTGCATTTATGCCCCAAAAAGGTGACTTCATGCATAAAAAATGAACATTTTTCGGGATGTAATTTTAGGTTGTGTTGCCTACATTTCTCAAACACATCTGTTAAGTTATTGAGCATATGTTTTTCAGAACAACCAATGACTATTAAATCGTCCATATAAAGGAATGCTTGAGAAGGTTCAAGTCCAGTGAATGCTATAGTCATCATTCTCTGGAATGAATTTGGCGCTATCTTTAGACCAAATGGTAATCGCGTGAAGCGATATGAACCATTGTTTGTTGAAAAGGATGTAACATTTCGTGACTCTTTTTCGAGTTCTATCTGATGAAAACCTGACATTAAATCCAGGCATGAAAAGTACTTCGCCCTTCCCAGTTGATCTAGAGTATCATCAATCCTTGGGAGTGGGAATTTATCGGACAACAATTTTTTATTAATCTGACGATAGTCAATTACTAATCGCCATTTTTTCTTTTCGGAATTAGGCAGTGATTTCTTTGGTACAAGTAACAGTGGGCTGTTATAAGCTGATACCGATGGTTCAACTATTTTGTCATCTATTAACTTTTGGACTTGTTTTTGTATCTCGTCTTTTTGACTATGAGGATTTCTGTAGTTCTTTATATATATTGGTTCATCATCTTTCAGTCTCAGTTTTTGTTTATAAAAATGATTGGTAGTTATAGATTCGGTTTCCAAACCGAACACATCACTATACTGTGTGCATAATTTGGTTAGTTGGCTATTGAACTGTGGTGGGAAATTCTTCGAGAGTGTCGCTAATACCGTTTTCTCTCTATCTTCTGAACTTGTTTTAACTACTTCGTAGTTCGAAAGTGATTCGTAATGCAAGTTATTTATATTGACTATTTGATTTGTGTTTGTTGTATTTAGCAATTTTATGAATGCGTTTTGAGAAGATGCTATGGTATTTGCTATGTAAATACCCTGCTGAATTTCTTGGTTAGGAATTAATATACTGTCTTCGCTGAGGTTATTTCAATTTTTCGGACAACTTGTGATCTTGCTGGCAGAACTATGGAGTTGTTGCCAGAACTGTATGCTATTGGTACATATATGTAAATTATTTGGTCTAATTATAAGCCAATCCTCAGTCGGTTTAAAATCTAATTGACAGTTATATTTTCTTATGAAATCGATACCTAGTATTCCATCACAAGGAATAGCGAATTGTAAATTTACGATATGAAAATTGTGTGGAATTATGTATTTAGAGGTTTGTATTTCTATGGAAGTAAGTCCTTTTGATTTTGTTATTTCTTGACTTATTCCCTGTATATTTATTATTTGATTGGTTTGAATATATTGGAAGTTGTCGGAATTTTCTTTTAATATGGATATGTCAGCACCTGTGTCTATTAAAAATACTAACTCTTTTCCTGTTGCTACGTTAGTGAAACTTGCAAATGTGCTTTGACTGAGACTGATGGTGTAAACCTTGTAATTTTTTATTGTTGAGTATCTAAAGGTTGTTGGGAGTTTCCCGAATTATTCTGGGCTACCCTAACATTGCTATTATTAGAGTTATAACCTCTGTTTTGTTGGTTATTTCCGCTATTCCCTTTGTTATTGTAATTACCACGGTTTCTTTGACCAAATAGAACCGTATTTGGATTACCTGATATCTCAGTACTTTTTTGTAGGTACTTTGCTATAGCTTCGTCCATGGTTTTGAAGTTACCAGAGTCAAGTATATTTTTAATTCTGTTGTGTTCGCAATTTCCAATCATTGCTTCTATAGCATCGTCTGTGCTATTCTTAAGAGCAAGTGCTGCAGGCATACCTTCTTCGATATATGCAGTGTGAGGAACATTATATACACAAGAATAATGTCCCACACAACAAACAAGCTACAACAAACAAGATACAAAGCCACAATACATAAGATACAACAAACAGCCAGATACAAACGCAGCCAAGACACAAACTAAAGTATAAGAGTGAAATCGGATGTAAATGATCAAATAAACAAGGCCAGCCGAACATTGCCGATCGAACCCCACGCAACCGCTGGCGATTTTCGTACAAGCGGGAAGATGCGTGGGAGACATAATGCGATAAGTTCGGTCGTATAAGAGCCAATGCAAGAGGCCGGTCGAACATGGCCGATCGGACCCCACGCAACCGCTGGCGATTTCGTACAAGCGGGAAGATGCGTGGGAAACATAATACGATAAGTTCGGTCGTATAAGAGCTAATGAAAGAGGCCGGTCGAACATGGCCGATCGAACCCCACGCAACCGCTGGCGATTTCGTACAAGCGGGAAGATGCGTGGGAAACATAATGAGTATTAGTGGCTGTATAAGAGTAAATGAAACCGGGCTTGAGGGCATAATTGCATGCAAAAATAGGGCATTGGCCTCATTAGATAAATTAAGAGCATGGAGAGGCAAATGTAAATGCATGCATTAGCGTACATACACGCACGTCACACGTACACTATGCGTGAGTGACGGCATGGGAGAATACCGGTGGCCAATGGGCCGCGCGATGCCTACGTCACGCTCAGGAGAGCGAAAGCAGTTAGAATGCGAGCACCAAAAGAATTTCGGGAGCGAGAGAAAACAAAAGTGAGGGCCAAGCAAGCCCGAAAGACGGGTGCGGGGGACGCTTGGTTCCGAAACGAAACCAAGTGAGGGCTATGCTTGTAAATCGGGGAGTAGGGGGGAAAGCAAAGATGCGAGAAGCAATGATGGTTTATGGAGGTGTGAGGGGAATATGCAAGCCGAAGGGGGAGGGATGAGGCCATGGGGAAGCCCTCTATCTGATGGATGCGAGATGCATATGAAAGTGTATTTGCATGGGGATTTAAATAATACAATATATTAAATTAATCAGGCTATTTATGTTCAAATGATAATTTTAGTTAATACAATTAGTATATATGTATGTAAATATCAATATTGAGCAAATATGGGTGAAATTGGGTATGACGAGTGAATTAAAGGGAGCGACGGGCGACGGCAGCGCTGGCAGAGAAAGCAGAGAGAGTCAACGGGATATGAAGGGCGGCCAATAGAAAGGCGACGCCAATGCGTGAAAGTGATGGAAGCACGTAGATACAAGGAAGCTAGACAAGGACAAGGGAATAAATGGGCGCTCAGCCACAAAGAAAGTGGACATATGCGCAAAGGATTTACGGGACTTTCACCACGCATAGCAACAAGTGGATGCGTGGGTGAAAGCAGAGGGCCGATGGAAATGTACCAGCTGTATAGCGGTACTACACCAAGATATTCCTGAGGCCGTGGGAATTGCCTATATAAAGGCAACGCCCATCAAGCAGAATCATCAAGTCATCAAGACGTGATCAAGCAACAAGTAATTAAGGCCTTACGAGTAACCTTAAGAAACTTAGCAAGGAAACACAAGGAGCAGCTGAAAACTAAGAACTATACAGGCCTTACGAGTAACCTGTACAGTTCCACTTGATAGCAACAAGTCCTTAAATAAGGATAATAAACACCGTACCCAAGCTAGAGTAAATTTGAGAGAAGCCAAGCAATCTCCAGGAGTACCCAAGGTCAGTGGAAGGCACGAGGATATATCCTACTGCCGAAATTCCAGGATCTATATATCCTGACGAGTACCAATTTCTGAGGAACATCCTGCTTCGTGATAACAGCTACGGGATTCATCCCAGAGCCTTAAAGCAAAAGCATTCTCAACGAACTCAGCGAAAAGGGTGCAGAGGTGTGTAGCGCAAATCAAGCACACTATACGGATCGAGACAGTAACCAGCAACGGCTATAGGAGCAAGAGGAAGACGAGAAGGGTCGAAGAGGGATTCGAAGTGACTCACCAACGCTGCCCAAGCCCAGAACTACCATCGAGAAACCGTCATATCCAACCGAGCCCACCAACGATTTGAATAAACATACAATTAAGCCCTAACATCTGAAATCAAACGTGTTTTAATTTCACCGGGGCACAAAAGAAAATTTTGTTGTGAAAATGGCGTAGACAAGGAGGCCGATGAATTCCAGAAAATAAACATCGCCACATTAGCAATTCCTCCATATTTACCACCAAGATGGGGAAGCGAAGGAGCCCTAGACAGCGCAGAAACAAAGAGGGACATAAGGAGACAAACGATAGAACCCAAGAAAACGGCACCACATACAACAAACAGGACCACCGAATACGCCAAGGTGGCAAAACAAGTGAGAGAGTGGACATTCAGATTCGATGGCAATTCCAGACCGCTAGAGTTCATAGAACAGATCGAGTGGTCAGCAGACATGTATGGCATCGAGCTGGACATGATCCCGAGAGCAATGCCAGAACTATTGAAAGACAGAGCACTCAAATGGTACGTCGCAAACAATAAGCAGTGGCGAACATGGAAGGAATTCGTGGAGGGCTTCAAGAAATACTTCCTGCCAAGAGGATTCTTCAACAAATTGGCGGATCAAGTGAAAAATCGCAAACAAAACAGAAACGAGTATTTTAAGGACTATATGATCGACATGCAAACAATGATGAGACCCCTCAAAATACCAGAGTACGAACAATTGGAGGTTATATTAGAAAATTGCACTCCAGATTTGAAGATATTCGTTCGGCCGCACAGAGTGAGAAACCTAGATGAGCTGATGCAATTGGCGGAAGAACATGAGATGCTTGAACAAGAACGATCAGATTTCCATCGCCCAAACAATGCTCAAAGAACACACAACAACCAATCAAGCAACAGAGGAGAAAATAATTACGGGCCACCAGTCACACAGTGCCGAAGATGCCAAGACAACAGCATGGAGAACAATTCAAGACCAAGCCATGAAAATAAAAACATCCAAGATGGAAAAGTCTTGAACCCAAACCAGGAATGCCGCAGATGCGGAGGAGCCGGACACTGGGCAAGGGAGTGCAACAATCAGAGACTCATTTTCTGTTGGCAGTGTGGAAGGATTGGGAAGAGAACAAAAGAATGTTGTTGGAGTTCGGGAAACGAAAGGCGGTTCCAGCCTATCCGGGGCGAGCAGGGACCCAGCCAACAAGCTCCTCACCACTAATAGGCCAATAGATAGAGGAAGAGGATCAATTGTCGGCAATCATCGAAGTAGCAGGAGTCCAGATGAAAGCGACAATTGACTCCGGAGCCACGAGTAGTTTCATCAGCAAGCAGATGTTGGAGACAGTGAGAAATAAGGGAAAATGGGAGAACACACACAAACAGGTATACATGGCAGACGGAAAAGTGCGAGTTATTGAAGAACAATGGACAGGATACGTAAGATTTGGGGACAAGGAAATCCACATGCCATTCCTGGTCATACCAGAAGGAATAGATGCGTTGATACTAGGGTGAAATTTCCTCCGGATTATGAACACAGAGATATCGTGTGGAGGCCACAAAGTGCTAATACCGACAGTCAAGCGAATACAGGGCAGGCTGGTAGAAAGAATATCATGGTCACTCAGAATAGTGATCAACAAGAAATACAAAATTTCCTAAATCAGGAGTTAAAGGAATAAATGCCGAAAAGTGCCAATTCTTCAGAAAAGAGCTAAAGTTTCTAGGACACTTGGTAACAGAAAACGGTATTGCAACGGACCCAGACAAGGTGGCAGCAATAGCTCAATTGAAGCCGCCCACGTGCACAAAAGAATTACGGCAATATCTAGGGGTGGCCTCGTGGTACAGACGATTCGTACCAAATTTTGCTATGATAACACATCCGTTAAACGCGCTGCTCAAGAAAAAAACCAATTGGCATTGGAACGAAGAGCATCAAGCAGCATTCGAATCAGTAAAAGGAAAACTCACGAGTGACCCAGTATTGGCATGCCCAGATTTCACAAAAACGTTCGTACTCCAGACAGATGCAAGCAACACAGGATTAGGGGCCATACTAGTACAAAACACCGAGGAGGGGGAAAGAGTGGTTTCATATCTGTCAAGAGAATTAAATCAACCAGAGAAGAACTATTCGGCAACAGAAAAGGAATGCCTAGCAATAGTGTGGGCAGTACGCAAGCTGAGGCCATATCTCGAGGGATACCGATTTAAGGTGGTGACAGACCACATGGCGTTGAAGTGGTTAAATAGCATAGAGAGTCCCACGGGCCGCATAGCTCGATGGGCGCTGGAATTACAACAATATGATTTCGAAATAGCATATCGAAAGGGCAAACTAAACATTGTCGCGGATGCACTATCAAGACAACCGATGGAAGGGTGCAAAAGAATAGTAGACAATGGCTCCCGATTACGACAAGCAAACAAAGAATGTGAGTGGATTCAAGAAGTAATAAATAAAGTACAACAACAACCACAGAAATATCCAGATTACATAGTAGAAAGCAGCCAGGTGTACAGGAATATTCCACATAGAGCAGGTCAAGAAGAAGTAATATCATGGAAATTGTGTGTGCCCAAGACGCTACGAAACCAAGTGATGGAAGAAAACCACACTTCCATAACGGCAGGGCATACAGGAAGCAGGCGAACGATTTCCAGAACTGCGGCAAGATATTATTGGCCAAGAATGCAACGAGATATCAGGAAATTCGTGGGAAAATGCACAACGTGTCAGCAATACAAACCCAACCAACAGCAAGCAGCAGGGAAAATGCTGACGCAATTACCTGATGAACCATGGGCCACTGTTTGTGCTGATTTCGTCGGACCACTACCACGGTCGAAACATGGAAACTCAATGTTACTGGTAATCATTGACCGATTTTCAAAATGGACAGAACTAATACCCATGCGAAAGGCAACCGCGGAGAATCTAATCAAGGCCTTTAGGGAAAGAATTCTGTCGAGATTTGGAGTTCCTAAAGTGGTAATAACTGACAATGGGGTACAATTTACTAGCAGAACATTTAAGAAAATGCTAGAGGAATGGGGATGCCAACACCAATTTACAGCACCATACACACCACAAGAAAACCCAACCGAAAGGGCAAACAGAACAGTGAAAACAATGATTGCTCAGTTTACCGGTGAAAATCAACGGAATTGGGATGAGAGCTGGCCGGAAATAACACTGGCCGTAAATACCAGTCAATCAGAGCCAACTGGATTTACGCCAGCATATGTGATACAAGGACGCGAACCTAGAATGCCAGGCGCAATATACGATGGTGTCACGACAGGCACAGGAAAACAAAGCGTACCACCAGAGGCAAAGGCAAAACAAGTGCAAGAGCTTTTCGAGCTGATAAGACGTAATCTGGAGACGGCGGCACAGGATCAGGCACGTCACTATAACCAAAGGAGGAGAGAGTGGAGACCAACAATTGGAACCACAGTATGGGCTAAAGAACACCATCTTTCGAATGCGGCCGAAGGATTTGCAGCAAAATTGGCACCAAGATTTGGAGGCCCTTATGAAGTGACAGGGTTTTTGTCTCCAGTTATATGTAAATTACGGCACAAAGAAACAGGAAAAACCAGGCAAGCACATATCAGCCAGATGAAAGAGCAAATAAGTGAACAGACAGATGTCAATGAAATAGATGAACAATGAGTATGGACGAATCTGATGACATGGCAGCGAGAAATCTGCACAGACCGGCCGGCTGGGCAGAAATCTCAAAAACATGACACAGCCAAAAATCTCAAAGTGCATCAAAATCGTACAAAATCACGTAACAAAAAAAAAAAACGTAAAACAAAAGAATCACAAAGTGCGTAAATAAGAACAAGCAACACAGAAAAGTCACAAACCACATACCGGAACAAGATAAATATATGCGGACATCATATACATACAGTCAGGCAAATATGCATGAGCAAATAGAAAATAGTAAAAAAAAAAAAAACAAGGATAAACAAAAAAAAATCGATCACACAATCAAAGAGAGCCAAAACCTACACATGCGCACGATATTACACATGTAATAGTATGAGTGCACAAACAGAAAACAAAAGGAAAGAGAGGGGAACACACATAAACATGCGCATAAGAGTGAGCATGTAATCGTGCAGCATCGCGACATACACACACATGCGCGCGTTAATACATTAGTATTAGTGGAGCATTGCAGGGGCATTAAAATATTCGGCATCGATAGTTAGAATAGAGAATCCAAAGTTTTGAATAACGGTAAAAATTTAACAAATATCAAAGATGCGAGGTTTCCTGCATGCAGAAATCCTAAGCAAGAGTCACTCAAAGTTTAACACTCAGCGAGTAAAGCCAACAAAAAAAAACCCAATTAGAATGTAAATTTTGGCCAGGATGAAGGCGTAATTCGACGAGTTGCGGCACCGCGGGCCAATATGGAACGCGGTGACTGGCACGGGTCCGATGAGGAGTCCGACGACGATGAGCCGGATATGATAGATCCGGCAATCGCCGCCTCATCGGACGAGGAGAACGATGAGGACGTAGATGACAGTGGCTACGGATCTGAGGAGAGCGAAGCCGAGTCGGCGATAAACCAGGGCCACCAGGAGGAGGAGAATGATGAGGAAATATGGAGGGAGCTAGACGAGGCGATACGCATGATGGACGACGAAGAGGCGAGAGATGCAAGCAGCGGCCGGAGTAGCCCAGAAGAGTATGCGCCGTGGGAGCAAAATGAGATCTATGAGCCTCCGGCAAGATTGTGGGAGCCAGCGCGGCCACCAACGCCGTTTCGTATGGTGGACTCAATGTCAGAGGCCAGCGAAACGGCGGAGATGGCCGTGGCTGATGAAGGTGCGGCTGATGGAGTAGCCAGCCCACCTACATTCGAGCCAGAGGGGACGGATTGGGAGGCAGAAGGATCGTCGTCGGAGAACCAGCAGTGGATGGAATGGTGGTCGGAGCAGATGAGGCAGCAGGAAGAGGCGGAGCGAGAGCTGCTGAGGTGGGAAAGGGCCCAACAGGAGGAGGAACAGCTGAAACGGGCAAGAGAACGGCTGGCGATGGCAATGTTGCACATACAACAGCAACAAAGGCAACTGCAACAACAACAGCAGCAACAAATGCAACTGCAACAACAACAGCAGCAACAAATGCAACTGCAACAACAACAGCAGCAACAAGTGCAACAGCAACAGCAGCAACAAATGCAACTGCAACAACAACAGCAGCCACAATGGCAGCAACAGCAACAGCAGCTGCAGCTCGAATACCGAGAGTGCCCGTGGGTGTGGCCAAGACCGGCATTGAGTAGACAAATGTCTGCACCCACGGGGCACAATGACAAAGCTCGGCCCATATTGGCCAGGCAAAACTCATGCCCAGTGCCATACGGGCATGAGAGATATGAGGCGGTGGAGGAGAGAGATTGGCCGGAGATGGTGGCGGATATCGTGGGACAAATGGTGCGACAGGAAGGGCCGAGGAGAGTTAGAATAGTATGGGCGGGACAAAATAGGTATAGGATTAGGATAGCTCAGGGTACCCCTGGTTTGAAATTTGGCTTTTAATTTTTTTTTTAATGTAGTTTAGTTGAGTAGTAATTTAATAAAATTTCTTTTTTTTTTTTTTAGCTGAAGGCTCTTCTTTTTTTTTTTTTACATGTATCCCTGCCTATTTTTTCGTATGGTTTTCAGGCCACACTCTAATTGGACAGCTTTAATGCCGCACAATTGTACATAGTTTGTTTTACAATTTATAAAAAAAAATATGCATCGCAGTGCATTAAAAAAAATTGTGCGACGCAGCGCATAGTTTTATTAAGTTTTGTTGGGCGCTCTTTGTAGCGCTATCGGTTCACTTTTAGGGCGCGTTCAATCTCAGCTGCTGATGTCCGGGGCCTATGGGCTCAGGCGGTACCGGTGCCAGTCTTCGCACCAGATTTTGGGGTCGCGTAGCAGTGGCTACTGGTATATTCCCAAACGCGAATATAGTGGTCCCTCGCAGTCGTTTGGGCAGACTATCTTCACTTTTGGTAATTCTTTCTCCGGCTGTGGCGTTATTTTTGATTTCGTCTTTGCCACGTTGTGTATCGTAGAGTATGGGATTTCGGTTGTGGTTGTACTTTTCTTTTCGCCCAATTGGCTTTTTATGAATTCTACCTCGGCGTGTAATCTCACCGAGGTATTCCAGCTTATTATATTTGGGCTGTTTAATAGCCTCAACATTTCAGCCTTTCTGGCTTTTAACTTCTTTACCACACCGGATTTTTTTCCCATAACTCTACTTACTTTTGTTTATATGTATTTTGTTTTTCTTCATTCATCCTCATGATGCTGCCCAACGTTGGTGTAGTGGGCGGATTGCCTACCACACGTAAATGATATTCTGCTCAGCACATGTTGTTGCCTTTTATGTTCTAGGTCCGCTTTGCCTTCCGGTCACTTTTTATAAGTTAGTGACCACTGTCACGGTCGCCATGTAGTAGTTCCGAAGATATATTGAGAGACACCAATTGTTCTTTCTGGTTTTAGCTCAGTTTATTGAATAATTCTTAATTCTATAACAATTGTCGACTATAGCTAAGCGCGTAGCTGCGCTGCTAGTCATGCAGGCAGAGGAGCGGTATGCTTATGTATAAACATACTTATGTATAAATGTATAAGTGTTTACATAAAAGTATGTATGTTTATATACCGTCGCATCGGTAGAGTGACGATGTATCATATTGCATATTGGGCCGCGCGTGTTATATATGCCGACACAGCAATTGTCCAGCACCATACACTCATGGGTGGTCATGTTACTTAAGAGGCAAATGCACTTGAATGTTGCGCACATAAATATTGTAACTAATTGCTACAATATGTTTGTATTGTTGTTAATATGTTATTCCAAAACATGCTACAGTGCTATGTATGCTTATATGAGAGCCTCACACTGAAAATTTTAGATGATTTCCGCGCCTGTAAAACATTATCCGATCAGCCCCAAATTTTTTGGAGATTTTTTTTTTTTGACTAAAAGGGAAAAAAAATGCGTGGCACTTAAAAAAATATTAATATTTTTCTTTCCCCATATAACTAAGAACATCTCTAATGTACACATACAAATGGTTTGCTTAGGATATGTGGAAGCGCTGGTATTAGGAACTAGAAAGGCACAGAATGACAGTGCAGGCATATATGTATATTTATGCACGAAGACAAAGAAAAATATTAATAAAGTTAACTTCAGCTGTGCCGAAGTTTATATACCCTTGCAGTCCTTGGCCATAATATTTCTACATGTTCCAAACTATTTTTCTGCAACTCAATTCATCAATTCACAGACAAAAGCTTTCAAATATTAGTCCCATTTCTTGTTCTTCTTCTTCTTCTTTTACATACATGCCGCAAATGGCTCGCATACACATACAATTTATGTAAAGTGTATGCATGTGTGTATGCATGACAGCAATGACAGAGTGTGCACATCCGAAGTAGACACTGAACGAACGCTTGCCTAGAAAGCTTTGTATAATTTTAGTTAGTTCCGTATGAAAATTTACGTCTGACATTTTATAAATGAGTCCGTTGTTACATACGGAGTCGAACGCTGATTTAAAGTCCATAAGTATTATACTGGCAGAGTTTTTTCTATCAAAAGTTTGCTTTACAATCTTTTTGTACTAGCAGATGGATTGTGCTGTGTTCCTTACGGAATCCGAATTGCTCCTTAGGAAGTATATTGGCATTGTCAACAAAGGATGAAATCTTCCCCTTAATAATCGTTTTTAATACTTTCCTGAGGAAATAAGAGACTAATAGGTCAAATAGGTATATTTGGCATTCTAATTGAGCCAACTTTGGATGTTTTCCAAACTTGGGGAAAATAGCCTGTGAGGCACATTATAGATGATAATAATATCCCACACAACAAGCAAGCAGCAACGCAATCCAACGCTGCAAATGATACACCTGATACAAGATACAGCCGAGACACAAGCCAAATATACGATATACGACCAAGCCTAGCACTGACCGATCGAACCGAATCACGGCAAATGATTTACGATCGAACATGTCCGATCGAACCACATGCAACCGCTGGCGATTTCGTACAAGCGGGAAGATGCGTGGGAAGCATAATACACGAAATCGGCTGTATAAGAGTAAACGAAACGAGGTTGGAGGGCCTTATTACAATCAAAAGAGTGCATTGGCCTATTAAGGAAATCCAAGAGCACAGAGAGGCAATAAAAGAAATACATGCATTAGCATACCATGCGTGTGACACTACGCTGAATAAGCACACACCCACACTACACGTATACTATGTGTGTATGACCGCGAGAGAGAGTACCGGTGGCCAATGCAGGTACTCTCTGCCTACGTCACGCATGCGAGACCGAAAGCAGTTAGATCGCGAACAGCCGAAATCATGCGAACAAAAGAGAACAAAAGTGAGGGCCAAGCAAGCCCGTGAGACGGGTGCGGGGAATGCCGAAACGAAACCAAATGAGAGCTATGCTTGTGAATCGGGGGAGAGCATGAACGCAAGAAACTATAATGGCGTGTGGATTTGTAAGGGGAATATGCAAGCCGAATAAGGAGGGATGAGCAATGGGGAAGCCCTCTATCCAATGGATACGATATGCGACTTGGATTACTTATTAAATTAATCAGACTAATTATCGTTGAATAATAGATTAAGTTGAATACAACAAATATATGTATGTCTAGTTCTAATGTGGGGGGAATTCGGGCGAAGTTGGGTATGACGAGTGGATCAAGGGGAGGGGACGGCAGCGCCGCCAGAGAAAAGAAAGCAGCGAAAGTCAACGGGATAAGATGGGCAGCCAATAGGAAAGCGATGCCAATATGAGAAAGTGATAGAAGCCAATGTAGGCAAGGGAGAAAAACAAAGACAAGGAAACGAATGGGCGCGCAGCCACAAAGAAAGTAGACACATATGCGCCAAGGATTTACGGGACTTTCACCACCCATAGCAGCAAGTGAATGCGTGGGAGGCAGGAAGCAGAGGGCCGATGGAAAAGTACCAGCTGTATAGCGGTATTACACCAATCAATTCCTGAGGCCGTGGGAGCAGCCTATATAAAGGCAACACCATCAAGGAAATCATCAAGTCAACAAGTCGTGATCAACCAAGGGAGTTTTAAGGCCTTACGAGTAACCTTAAAAGCTCATACTAGTGAACCAAATCCTGTCAAAAGGATCAAGGAAAAATAGAATAATTGAGAAGGCCTTACGAGTAACCTCTCAAATTATCAGATAACTAACAAGTCCTTGGAATAGGACTAGAACACCGTGCCCAGGCAATAAAATAAGAGAAATCAATCAATCCTAATTCCAGGATCTATATATCCTGACGAATACCAACCTGCTGACGCTGAGAAAATCCTGCTGCCCGACAAACGGCCACGGGATTTATCCTGGAGGCCACGAGCACGCAATGACCATCTTTAAAACACGGCTGGAGGCACTGAGGTGGAAGCACCGTCCCTAGAAGATCAGGATACGCCAGGAACGTGAGAGAAAAGCCATAGGATATATCCTAATTCCAATCAGCGCTCCAGAGATATTTTGAAGAGGGAGATATCAGTCAAAGTATTTACATCGCGAGTCTGAAATAGGAACCAGCGGAGACACAAGGAACGAGAGACGGACTGGAGCAAGCATCGAAGGACCAAACCACAATTAGCGCTGTCCAAGTTCGGGACTCCTCCAGAGAAATTAGTCATACCCAGCCGAGCCCAAAAATAGTATAAATAAATACGTGATCAAAAAACCATTAATCAAACAAACGAGTTCTAATTTCACCAGGGCACAAAATAAATTTTGTTGTGCCGAACCTAGCCCAAGAGATAGTAGAAATATCCCAAGGGACCGGAAAGGATCGTTACAACTGGCGCCCAACGTGCTATACTGGTGAAATATAGAAAAAAAAAACTTCAGTTTGTAAATCAAAAAAAGATCAAAATGGGAAAAGGATGGATTTACCACATGAAGGAGGATCTGGTACAGACAGGCCAATGGATCGGGAACGAGATGACCGGCACAGTGGAGGAAATGAGGAAACAACTAGGCGAGTAGGTGGAAAAGAATGAAACGGACCCAAACTGGAAGGAGGAAATAAATAGATTGGAGACAAAATACACGAAAAATCTAAAAATGAAAACAGTAGCAAGCACATCTAAAACATGCGAAAATGGTATAGACAAGGAGGCTGAGGAATTCCAGAAAATAAATATCGCCACACTAGCAATCCCTCCATATTTACCACCAATTTGGGGAAGCGAAGGAGCCCTAGATAGCACCGAGACAAAGAGGGACATAAGGAGACAAACGATAGAACCCAAGAAAACGGCACCACATACAACAAACAGGACCACCGAATATGCTAAGGTGGCAAAACAAGTAAGGGAGTGGACTTTCAGATTCGATGGCAATTCCAGACCGCTAGAGTTCATAGAACAGATCGAGTGGTTAGCAGACATATATGGCATCGAGCTGGACATGATCCCAAGAGCAATGTCAGAACTACAGAAAGATAGAGCACTCAAATGGTACGTCGCAAACAATAAGCAGTGGCGATCATGGAAGGAGTTTGTTGAGGGCTTCAAGAAATATTTCCTGCCGAGAGGATTCTTCAACAAATTGGCTGATCAAGTGAAAGCTCGCAAACAAAACAGAAATGAGTACTTCAAGGACTAAATGGTGGACGTGCAAACAATGATGAGACCCCTTAAAATACCAGAGTACGAACAATTGGAGGTCATATTGGAAAATTGTACTCCAGTTTTGAAAATATTCGTTCGGCCGCACAAAGTCAGAAACTTAGAAACCCAGAAGAACATGAGATGCTCGAACAGGAACGATTCGATTTCCATCGCGAAAACAATGCTCAAAGAACACATAACAACCAATTAAACCACATAGGAGGAAATAATCACGGGCCACCAGTCACACAGTGCCGAAGATGCCAGGAGCGGGGAGAATCATTTGAGACCAAACCAAGCCAAACCAAGAAAACAAGAACATCCAATACGAATGAGTCTTGAACCCAAACCAGGCATGCCGCATGTGCGGGGGAGCCGGACACTGGGCCAGGGAATGCAACAATCAGAGACTCAATTTCTGCTGGCAGTGTGGAAAGATTGGGAAAAGAACAAAAGAATGTTGTTGGAGTTCGGGAAACGAAAGGCGGTTGCAGCCTATCCGGGGCGAGCAGGGACCCAGCCAACAAGCTCCTCAATACTAATAGGTCAACTAGTAGAGGAAGAGGATCAATTGTCAGCGATTATCGAGGTAGCAGGAATCCAGATGAAAGCGACAATTGACTCCGGAGCCACGAGCAGCTTCATCAGCAAGCAGATGTTGGAAACAGTGAGGAATAAAGGAAAATGGGAGAACACCCACAAGCAGGTGTACATGGCAGACGGAAAGGTGCGAGACATTGAAAAGCAATGGACAGGATACGTGAGATTCGGGAATAAGGAAATTCACATGCCATTCCTTGTCATGCCAGAGGGAATGGATGCACTGATCTTAGGGTGGAATTTCCTCAGGATCATGAACACAGAAATATCGTGTGGAGGCCACAAAGTGCGAATACCGACAGTAAGGCGAATACAGGGCAGGCTGGTGGAAACAATATTCATCATGGTGACTCAGAATGGTGAACAAAAAGAAATACAAAGTTTTCTGAGTCAGGAAGGAGTTGAAGGAATTGGGAAAAGTTAAGGGACTGTCAAAGGTGGGGATACATCGCATAACGATGAAGGATGATATCCCAATAAAACAAAGGTATTACCCAAAAAATCCAAAAGTACAAGGAGAAATCAACGCAAAGGTCGACGAACTGTTGACAATGGGATGCATAGAACCATCACAAAGCCCATATAGCTCACCCATAGTGATGGTGAGAAAGAAACAGCGAGGCAAATGGAGATTATGCGTAGATTTTAGACAGATTAACGCAAAATCTATAAAGGATGCATACCCAATACCACGCATCGACTACATCTTTAGTCAACTACACGAAGCAAAAATTCATAAGCAGTTTAGATCTGAAGGATGGATACTGGCAGATTCCATTGGAAGAAAAAAGCAGACCAATGACGGCATTTACGGTCCCAGGGAAAGGGTTATTCCAATGGAAAGTGATGCCATTCGGCTTACACTCTGCATCAGCAACTTTCCAGCGTACAGCAAGTGGCATCTTGGTACAGACGATTCGTACCGGGTTTTGCAGCATTAACACACCCAATAAACGAATTGCTAAAGAAAGAAGTGGCACTGGAACGAGGAGCATCAGGCAGCATTCGATGCAGTAAAGGAAAGGCTGACAAGTGGCCCAGTATTGGCATGCCCAGATTTCACAAAAATGTTCGTGCTACAGACGGATGCAAGTAACAAAGGATTAGGCGCCATACTCGTACAAAACACAGAGGATGGGGAGAGAGTGCTATCATATTTGTCAAGGGAATTAAATCCAGCAGAGATAAACTTTTCGGCAACAGAAAAGGAATGCCTGGCGATAGTATGGGCAATACGCAAATTAAGACCATACCTCGAAGGATACCGATTTAAAGTGGTAACAGATCACATGGCGTTGAAGTGGTTGAATAGTATATTTATTTATTTATTTATTTATTTATTTATTTACGTCAACTAACACAGCAGTCGACGAAAAAGCTTAAGCTAAAGACAGATAGTAATTAAATAAAGAAGGTAGCTTAGCTTTATACACAACTAAACATCCCCGGCCCGGTGGAGGTGTTTTATTTGCACAAGGTGCCAGCTATGCCCCGATTCACAGCCAATGTGGCCAGGGATGAGTTGCAGCCAATCCAAGTCCAGAATATTTTCATTGGTTTCGCTGTAGATGATTAAAAAGTATAGCGCGAAGAGAAGTGACAGAAAGATGAGGAGAGATAAGGTGAGAAAGGTTGTTAAAAGATTGGCAAAGAACACGAAGAGGTTCGTGAAGAGAGTAGTTAGTCAGACATCTACTAAGGTGAATAGGAAAAAAGTTTCTGGTCCGACGTGAGGGAACACAAAAATACAGCGTATCTAGTAAATTGGTAGAAATGACTTCGCCGTTGACTAGTTTATGGAGAAAGAGAATGCCAAAAACAAGCCTACGGTTATAAAGTGAAGGAAGATTAATAAGAAGAAGTCTATCAGAATAAGAAGGTAGGCGAAGACCCGGGTCCCAATTTAGACCGCGTAGCGCAAACTTTAGGAATTGCTTCTGTACCGATTCAATACTACGCTGGTGAACATCATATTGCGGGTTCCACACTGGCGAGCAATATTCTAGAGTAGGGCGAACTAACGAAGTGTATAAAACCTTTGTTACATAGGGATCATCAAATTCTTTGGCCCAACGTTTAATGAAGCCGAGAAGGCAGCTTGCTCTGTTGACAATTGAAGAAATATGAACATTAAATGAAAGTTTAGGGTCAAACATAACGCCTAAGTCTTTGAATGATGGAACACAATCTAACAGAACAGACTTAATAGAGTAATGAGCTAGGAGCGGAGACAAACGACTGAAAGTCATAAAAGAACACTTAGAGGCATTAAGGTGTAATTTATTAACGTGGCACCAATCACAGAACGCATCGAGATCTGATTGCAAGTACTGTTGGAAAGAAGGATCATTATAGGAATAACAAATCTTGACGTCATCCGCAAACATGAGCACGCGTGAATGCGCCAAGGCCAAAGGCAAATCATTTATAAACAATGTAAATAATAGTGGGCCCAGATGACTGCCTTGGGGTACACCTGACGTAACTCGAACAGTTTTAGATATCGAGGAAAAAGCCGTGTACAAGGGTAGTCAATTCTAAAAGGTTGGTAAGCGACGAACGACCTTTCATGAAACCATGCTGACAAGGAGAAATAGTGGATCTGGATAGATGTTGAAGAGAAGACGTAATAATTTTCTCAAACAGTTTAGGTATTGCCGAAAGTTTGGCAATGCCACGGTAGTTGGAAACATCCGATTTGCTACCCTTTTTAAAAAGCGGAATAATAAATGACTCCTTCCAAATATCAGGAAATCTACAAGTCTCACTCGATATAAAGAATAACCGAGCTAAAGGCTTAGTTAGGGAAATAGAACACATTTTAAGGATGCAACTAGGTATATCATCAGGACCGGGAACGAAGGAAGACTTCATAGATGACAAGCTAGAGAGAATACAGTCTTCAGTAATACTGGGAAAAAACATACAATTTAAATGTGGGATTGAAAAGGGATAGGGTGTGGGATCCGAAACAGTAGTAGAATATGTCGACTGAAAAAATTTAGCAAACAGATCTGCAATATCTAAATCATTATTAGCAGACTGGTCGTTAGGTCTGAAGGTGGAAGGTAGGACATTAGAGCGTCTTTTGGAATTGACAAAGTTGTAAAATCTTTTGGGGTTATTATAAAATTCAGCCTTACAGCGAACGAGATAATTGTTGTAGCATTGAGTATTTAAGAGACAAAATTGAGATTTGGCTATACAATAATTTGCATAGTCAAGTCGCGAACCAGTTTTTTTAAATCTTTTAAAATATCTCGATTTAATGTTACGAAGATTAGAGAGCCTACGTGTGAACCAGACTGGCGAGCTGGAGACGGTAGGGACATTCACATAAGGAACGCATTTATCAATTAGAGAATTAAGAGCAGAATAGAAAAACTTCACTGCACAATCTATATCGCAGCACTCAAATAGAAATGACCAATCAAAAGAGAAAATAAGGCTGTTAAGAAGATTGAAATTTGTTTTACGAAAACATCTACGACGAGAATTTGAGATGTTTTTAAATGAATTAGTAACGGAATTGTAAGAAATAGTAACTTCAATGGTAGGATGATAAGGATCTTCAGGTTTCACTAGTGGCTGTGTTTGCGATACAGCACTAACAGTGGGATCAGAGACAAAAACAAGATCAAGGATTCTTTTAGAACAGTTAAGGAAAGAATTCAACTGATATAGTGGACATTCAAGTAGGCTATCAAGAAAAACATGTTGAGATGAAGGAATTAAGAAAGATAGATTATCATCAACAAGCCAAGAAATATTAGGCAAGTTAAAATCACCTAAAACTATAAGAACATCCCGATCTTTAAGACGACCAAAAATAGTTCGTAAAGCATCAGCATGGTGCACGTAGATCATGGTATCAGAAGCTGGAGGAATATAAGAACAAGAGATATATAGGCTAAAGTTAGAACATGTAACTTCGACGCAAATAAACTCAACACCTAAGGGGAGATCAATCGGCACCACACTTGAAGACAGATTCGAGTTTACAGCAATGAGTACTCCACCGCCACGACGACCAACACGATCAAGCCTATAAGAAATAAAATTATTAGAAAGAATTTCATTATCTAGAACAGAGGAGTTAAGCCAAGTTTCAGAGAAAGCTAATATGTCAGCTGAAAAGGTTTGGCTATCACAGAAAAGGTTCGACAGCTTGGTAAGAAGTCCTCTTACATTTTGATAATGAATGCAAAGACTAGATGTTATTAGTTTTTTGAAGCAGAAGATAAAGTAGGAAGGTGGACAGGCAACGGACGAGAGCGCTTATTGGGTGCAAACTCGTGTACAACTAGGCCCTCTGGCCAAAAATTAGGGTCAACCATAGCTGAGAAGTACTCATTTGGTACTGTAATTTTAAAAGAGGAGATTTCGCGAGGCCTAGAAAACTTAAACTTTTGAATTAAAACCTTAGCAGGGCAAATATTACCAATGTAAGCTGCCACAGACGACTCAGAAGTATCTGGAGCAAGCCTAGAAATAAATAATTGTTTGCGATGGGGCACTACAGTTAGTGGAGGAGGAGGAGCATTGGGATCCGCAAGTGATTGAGAGCCGGCATGATCCTGTGATTGATCAGAGTTCCCGTGAGGGATAGATTGAGGTACACCAGGGCTTGTAATGGGTACTTCAATCTGAAAAGAAGAGCATAAAGAGGGACAAGAAGATGGTGTAGGCGAAAGTAAAATCGGAGAAGAAGTAATAGAGAGAGCTGGCGACTGCTTACGAGGCAACTCAAGGGTACATATCTTGTGCAATTTCTCAGAAGGTGGAACAAATTTGAATTGCGACAATAATTGAACGCTAGAGTCACACTCGTTTGACAGCTGTTTGGCCAGTTTGTTTAAAGAAAGAAACCTTAAACGAAGATCCCTATACATACGGCTAAAATCAAGCTGCTGGCTGGCACAAGATGGGCAAGTCCATCGCATTAAGCCAAGCTCAGGCTTAGACACAGACAAACCAGAAAATTTGTCGTAGTCGCGGCCATTGAGGCCAGCACATTTTAAGTGAATAAGATTATCGCAGAGCCAACAAGATATTGCTCTATACTGATCATCAAAACGATCAGAATGTTTGCAATTAGGTAGACAACAAGCCATTGAAAAGCCGAAAGAAAGGCAAAAAAATTATATATATATAAGAATATATAGAAAAATTAAATTCACAGCACAAAGATAATTATTGATAAATAATCAATAATTACAAATAAAACAAAGAGACAGCTAGAGTGCACAGCACAACAGAGAGTGCAAGAACAGTTATAAGCCGAGCTTTGAGAGGCGGCCTTACAAAAGTGATTACGCGGGAGAGAAGCTAAGCACAAGCACAAAGCAGAGAGAACAACAAAGCCACTAGCACTGATGGTATGATGGGGGCGATGAGGGGAGCAACTGCAGAAGCAATGACGAAAGAGAAAAAAAAAGAAAAAAAAATATGTAATTGCACCAAACACTAATCACGAAAAAGAAAAAACTGTTTAAACTGATTAATTTGGCGAATTATGGAAATAAAACACAAGGGAGTCAAGCGAACAACACCAGCGGAAGTGTAAACAAATTAAGCACAATTAAAAATTGAGAAAAAACAATAAATATTAATAAAAACTCAGGAGCTATGCAAAAACACGACCGTCACGTCAGAGAGCAGAAAGCTTTGAGAGCCCTACGGGCCGTATAGCCCGATGGGCACTGGAACTTCAACAATATGATTTCGAAATAGCATATCGAAAGGGTAAATTAAACATTGTCGCCGATGCCTTGTCAAGACAACCAATGGAAGGGTGCAAAAGAATAGTAGACAATGGTGCCAGATTACGACAAGCAAACAAAGAGTGTAGGTGGATTCAAGACATAATGGGAAAAATAAAACAACAACCACAGAAAAATCCGGATTACATAACAGAAAATAGCCAGGTATACAGGAACATTCCGCACAGAGCGGGCCAAGAAGAGGTGGTATCATGGAAATTATGTGTGCCAAAAGCGCTACGGAACCAAGTAATGACCGAAAACCATACTTCCACAACGCAGGGCATACAGAAAACAGGCGAACTATTGCCAGAACTGCATCAAGATATTACTGGCCAGGAATGCAACGAGATATCAGGACGTTTGTGGGAAAGTGCACAATATGCCAACAACACAAACCCTAACACAAATACAAAATGGTAACACAAATACCGGAAGAACCATGGGCCACAGTATGCGCTGACTTTGTGGGGCCATTGCCAAGATCGAAACACGGAAATTCAATGCTACTGGTAATCATTGACAGATTTTCAAAATGGACAGAACTGATACCTATGCGCAAGGCAACTGCAGAGAATTTAATTAAGGCCTTTCGGGAGAGGATGCTATCTAGATTCGGAGCTCCTAAAGTGGTGATAACGGACAATGGAGTTCAATTCACTAGCAGAATATTCAAGAAAATGCTAGATGAATGGGGATGCCAACACCAGGTAACAACACCGTACACACCACAAGAAAATCCAACCGAAAGGGCAAACAGAACAGTGAAAACAATGATTGCTCAGTTTACGGGGAAAAATCAACGTAACTGGGATGAGAGTTGGCCGGAAATAACACTAGCAGTAAATACAAGCCAATCAGAGTCAGCTGGATTTACGCCAGCATATGTGATACAGGGGCGTGAAGCAAGAATGCTGGGCTGTCGTCGTGCTGATCAAGAATATATATACTTTATATGGACGGAGATGCTTCTTTCTATGCGTTGCACACTTGTGACCAAAATTAATATACCCTTTTTGCAAGGGTATAAAAAATCACATGACATAGAGCTGAAAATCTCAAAGTGCATCGGAATCATATAAAAAAAAAATGGGAGCAAAATAGCAAAGTCGCAAACCGCATCTCGGAGTGAGTCGAAGATATGGGAATATCGTATCGTTACGATAATCAAATATAATCAAATATATATATATATATATATCAAATATGCATGCAAAAATAGAAACCTAAAAAATGGCATCGAATCAAAAAAAAAAAAACGACATAGAAGGAATGGATACAAGCAATGAGAGTCAATACCAACACATATGCGGAGGCCCAACTATCGTGAATTAATGGTAATGGTATGAGTGCATAAAAAAAGGAGGGGAAACGCATAAAGCATAATACACGAAATCGGCTGTATAAGAGCAAACGAAACGAGGCTGGAGGGCCTAACTACAATCAAAAGAGGGCATTGGCCTATTAAGGAAATCCAAGAGCACAGAGAGAGTATACACGTATACTATGTGTGTATGACCGCGAGGCAGAGTACCGGTGGCCAATGCAGGTACTCTCTGCCTACGCATCCGAGACCGAAAGCAGTTAGATCGCGAACAGCCGCAATCATGCGAACAAAAGAGAACAAAAGTGAGGGCCAAGCAAGCCCGTGAGACGGGTGCGGGGAATGCATGGTGCCGAAACGAAACCAAGTTAAGGCTATGCTTGTGATTCGGGGAGTAGGGGGGAGAGCATGAACGCAAGAAACGATAATGGCGTGTGGATTTGTAAGGGGAATATGCAAGCCGAAGGAGGAGGGATGAGCAATGGGGAAGCCCTCTATCCAATGGATACGATATGCGACTTGGATTGCGATACAGATAAAATCAACCACCATGACTTATTAAATTAATCAGGCTAATTATCGTTAAATAATAGATTAAGTTGAATACAACAAATATATGTATGTCTAGTTCTAACGGGGGGGAATTCGGGCAAAGTTGGGTATGACGAGTGGATCAAGAGGAGCGACGGGCGACGGCAGCGCCGCCAGAGAAAAGAAAGCAGCGAAAGTCAACGGGATAAGATGGGCAGCCAATAGGAAAGCGATGCCAATATGAGAAAGTGATAGAAGCCAATGTAGGCAAGGGAGAAAAACAAAGACAAGGAAACGAATGGGCGCGCAGCCACAAAGAAAGTAGACACATATGCGCCAAGGATTTACGGGACTTTCACCACCCATAGCAGCAAGTGAATGCGTGGGAGGCAGGAAGCAGAGGGCCGATGGAAAAGTACCAGCTGTATAGCGGTATTACACCAATCAATTCCTGAGGCCGTGGGAGCAGCCTATATAAAGGCAACACCATCAAGGAAATCATCAAGTCAACAAGTCGTGATCAATTAAGGGAGTTTTAAGGCCTTACGAGTAACCTTAAAAGCTCCTCCTAGTGAACCAAATCCTGTCAAAAGGATCAAGAAAAAATAGAATAATTGAGAAGGCCTTGCGAGTAACCTCTCAAATTATCAGATAACCAACAAGTCCTTGGAATAGGACTAGAACACCGTGCCCAGGCAATAAAATAAGAGAAGTCAATCTTATCCTGCTGCCGAAATTCCAGGATCTATATATCCTGACGAATACCAACCTGCTGACGCTGAGAAAATCCTGCTGCCCGACAAACGGCCACGGGATTTATCCTGGAGGCCACGAGCACGCAATGACCATCATTAAAACACGGCTGGGGGCACTGAGGTGGAAGCAACGTCCCTAGAAGATCAGGATACGCCAGGAACGTGAGAGAAAAGCCATAGGATATATCCTAAGGCCAATCAGCGCTCCAGAGATATTCTGAAGAGGGAGATATCAGGCAAAGTATTTACATCGCGAGTCTGAAATAGGAGCCAGCAGAGACACAAGGAACGAGAGACGGACTGGAGCAAGCATCGAAGGACCCAAACCACAATCAGCGCTGTCCAAGTTCGGGACTCCTCCAGAGAAATTAGTCATACCCAGCCGAGCCCAAAAATAGTATAAATAAATACGTGATCAAAAAACCATTAATCAAACCAACGAGTTCTAACCGAGTTCTTTACCGGGGCACAAAATAAATTTTGTTGTGCCGAACCTAGCCCAAGAGATAGTAGAAATATCCCAAGGGACGAGAAAGGATCGTTACAAGACAAGTCGAAGTCATGCGTTGAAAATGCTGCTAAGAAAATGGATACCGCAAAGACTGCGATGGTATATAAATTTCGGCATAGCCGAATATCGGTGTCTAAAATTTCATATTACCCGAAAAAATTGCAACATTTTAATTAAAATTCAACCTAGGTTTATGTCTCTCGTTCTTCCGAAAATGGGTGTAGAAAATCAAACAACAAAAATTTGGTGATGTGCTAGGCTGTTTTTATAATACCAGACGGCTTCAATTATATGATAGAATTTTGGACTTTAAATAATTACAGCATATTCCCACTTCTTAAAGAAGCCTCTTAAAAAACAAAATCCATTAAAATTTCATTAAAATGGGAGGATCAAAATAGATAGCTTTTTCATGAAATATCGGTTGAATCCAGTAACTATTTTTTAGTTGTTTGGCATACAAATAAATGTTTGTATTATAAGGCCCTAAAGTATTTGTTAAATAATTTTTACTTGTGTTTTAGTTTGTACCCTTGCAGAGGGTACTATAAAATGGGTCAGGTGTTTGTAACGCAGAGAAGGAGACGTTTCCCCATAAAGTATATATATTCTTGATCAACAGAGTCCATCTGTCCATCCGTTCGTCCGTTGCGTTTTACTAAGCCCTCTTAAAAGCTATTAGGATGAAACTTGGTACTTAAGCAATTTAAAACCTGATGGGTGATATGAAGTATGAAAATCACCCGGATCGGAACACTATATAACTATATCACATACGCAAAATATGTGAATGAGTTGGAGTATCCATATGAAATGTACTAATGTGTTTGTTTTGAAAATAAAACATAAGATCCCAATGTTTCAATCCGATGTGATAAATAGAATACAAGTTACAGTCAATATAAATTGGCTCTGCTCAAACACTGTCGAAAGGACTGCCAGCAGCCTAGTACGTCATAGCTGAAATTAAAAAGAGCAGCAGATCAGACGCATACACAAACACGCGACGTTACATAAACTGTGTGTGTATGCGTGCTGAACGTTGACGTGTATGCATGTATGCATGGACACATACAATTGGTTTGCAAGGGCATGGGGGAAGAAGAAGAAAAAGAAAGTGCGAGTGGAGCAAAACAAAAAGGGCCTTCAAAGGTTTTGTTTGTGTATTGATTGTTTCATTTAAAAGTTATTTGCTTTTAAAATAACGAGTTTTACGTAATGGTCATAGGTTAGGTTTTGCTTTTTCTTTCTGTTCCTGTATGTGTTTTCATTGGCAATATCAAATACAAAACAAAAAAAGTGGTTATTACTTTTCATTTTTAATGCTAATGACAACATATTTTATTAGAATTGTTTTTTTTTTAATGCTAATAAAAATTTTTTTATTAACATTGATTTTATTCAATGCGAATGAAAAAATTTACATTAAAATTATTTTTTTTTCTATGCCAATGAAAAAATTTACATTAAAATTATTTTTTTTTCAATGCCAATGAAAAAACTTTCATAAGCAAAATTTGTTCAATGCTAATGAAATGGAAATCCATTATACCCTGTCTAAATTTATTCGAATCTACGAAACTTAGATGTACGTCGTGAGAAAGTACAACTTATAAAAATTTTGCATCTTTCGAAGATCATCAATATAATGATGGGTAAGCATTTATATTGCTTCCATCTCAAATGAAGTAAGTAAGTCGTCTCGCCAACTTAGGTATACCTTAGGTTTATAATCAACGCATTTACGTATTTTTAAAAAATTCTGTTTATATACATTTTACAACATATCTTATTATCTCGCTCATTCAAGCATACGAGCACCCTAGCGCTCCCACCAGCCAACGGCCCACTTCGGCCTTATGGAAAAACGATTGCATGCATTATATGCATATCTTGACTATTTTTTGACAGATTTTGATCAAATGTGGTATTTTGCTCGGTATTATACGTGCATACGTAAATTTGATATAATAGCCATCAAAATACCAAATTTAAGTAATTGCACAAGGTAGAAAATTACGGGAGATACTCGAGTTTTTTTAAAATCACGGGGTCGGAAAGGGGCGTGGCAAAATCTTTACACATTCAAAATGTGCGCATTTACTAATTTGGTGTCTCTAGTTAGTATAGTGTTTTAAAAATTGGTTTTATTTAATTTGCGTGGCCGGTAGGGGGCGTGGCAAAAATTGGAAACAAACTTGATAACTGTACATAACACACGAGACTACATACCAAATTGGTGGCTCTAGCTCTTATAGTCTCCGAAATCTGGGTGTTCAAAGGGACGGACGGACAGAAATGGATCGTCTTGGCTGTTGATGTTGATTAAGAATATATATACTTTATGGGGTCGCAAAAACTTCCTTTTAAGCAGCCTAAGCAACTTATAGTAAGTAGTAAATTCACATGTGAACTTGGTACAATAATCGCCATATGATAAGGACTCACAACATGAAAATCAGAAACAGGGGGTGGTTCACACAGGCATTGTTTTATCTTTATAAAAGACCCTGAATGGGACCGTTTGCTGTATTGTATCCATGCTGCCATATGGAAAAAGGTTTGGTAGTGGATGTATGTAGCTGTCTCAGTTGTCGGCATTTGTGTCTTTTTTAAACACGGCATATATAAGAAAACTCAGCAGAAGCAATAACCAACCCCCAAGTATAACTTTTAACAGTTTGAGGTACATTAACTTTAGACAGCAGTTCGCTGTAGAGAGAACAAAATATTTCCCACGTTTAATTTGTTAAAAGTTGCAATTGTAGGTATCAAAGTATATTGATTAAAACCTTTACTTAATCAGCAATTTATCGAAATGTAAAAAAAATTATGTTTTAACATAATCTATCTAAAAATAAGCTGCGTTAACAAAGAGTATAAAGATATCGACAAAGTAAAAACGTGCACAATTGCCAACCTCCATCCACGTACTCTTACTTTTTTACTTCGACTCTCTCTCATCTCTCTTAAAATCTGACTTGTTAACGTGGTTGAATGAGGGTCAGAGGAGCGGATAGGGAAATTACCGATAAGCTGGCGCCAACTTTAACGAATGTCAAATGGCATGAGTATTTAATATTGCCACTAAACAAGTTGAGATTAAATATTTAACGCTTTTTTGCTCTATAATTGTTTGTTGTGTCGAATTCATTAAATTATTTACATATGTATGTATGTGGCCTAAAGGTATTTACGTGTACATACATACTTGTATAAGTTTTTTTTTTACAACTCCTTTGTTGTAACTATAATTATAGAGTATATTTGTAAGCAATGAACCTACTAATGTTTTACTAGCACTAGCAACTATGGATATGGTCTAAAACGAAAACTATGTACATATGTATGTACATATGTTTGTACATATGTACATACCAATAGCCTGGGACTCGAGTGCGGTTCCGTGCCTAAATAACAATGTCATTTAGAAATCTTATTTACTGAGATAAATCATCTGCAGCAGTGTTACGAAAAGAATACCTAATAATAGTAATATATGTATTATTATAATATTACTAGCAAACCCGGCGAACTTCGTAACGCCTAACAGTCAAAGAATTTCGTGTTACCTATTAGCTTGAAACTTGCCATTTAAAATGGTGGCCTCAATCACGTTCTTCATTAATTTTTTAATAACCAATCGTGTGCCATTGCACAGCCGTGGTGGGTTCAAGTTACGGAGCAAAATCACCGGGGATCCTACTTTCAATTGTAAGTGGTGCGGTGGCATGCCTGGCAAATCCAAGGAATTCAAAAATTCTACTGGGTAATTTACAGCTTCGATAGTATTGCAAACTGTATTAACAGATTTGTATGACACAGAGTCTGTTGGCAACAATTGTTGTATCTTGAAATTTAATCCATGAACGTCCACATTTTTCGCTGCTAAAATGGCTCTTTCTGCCAGCCACTCAAGATTTATATATTGTGTGTGTACATCGGGAAGTATACAGTCGATGAGAACATCTTGCGAGTGGACGATTGTGCAAGAACCGGTTGGTAATTTTATTGATCCAGTATTTTCATGTACGGCAACTTTCCCATTGCCAATATCTAATAGCTGTTTCGAAAAGGTTTCGGCGGATGGATCCTGAAGCGTTTGAACGCGCATGTTCACATGCCCTGCCACGCTTCGCTGTGCCCGCTTTTGAAAAATTAAAATTGCGGTTGGTAATTTTATTGCTGAAATTCAAGTTAAACCCTTGAAGTAGATGTCTTTGGATATGTTGAACGTCTTATTACTATGTTAAATTCTATTTAACTCTATTGCTGAGTTGCAGTTAAGTATAAATTACAGTCTATTTGTTAAGCAATATACATTTGAGTGATTTATAAATGAAAAACGAAAGCTGGCATACTACGAAAACATTCAATGTAAAAGTAATTTAGATGGATGGCAAAAGGTTGAGCAAAATCTTTTACTACTCTTAAAGCTTGGGTATAAAAAATAGATATCCATGTATTAATTGAAGAGTTTTCATATTCTTAATGAATGAATTACCTGTTACCGGATCTCGTTGCTTAAGGTTTATGCAATATCCGTCTTGTCCCTTCCAAAAAATGAGTGGATATTGGAGAGCATCATATAAACGATGGGTATCAGGAATGGACTGAAGAGAATTATTTCTTCTTCGAATCACGATTTGTCGCGTAGCTGTATGGTCGCCAACCATGATTCCAGCCACGTCGTCAACAACAGGTGCGTTGAATCGACGTATATGCCCTCCAGCTGGTGTTCTATCAGGATTGATGAAAATAGCGTGATTGTCACTTTGTAGCTTATGCATATGTGATTTGAATAATTTCAACAATTCGTTGTGCTCATTTAACAGAGCGTCCAGCTCGCTGACAATGCGCGTTGCAAATGGTGAATTGAGGTGATTATAGTTGCAACGTGTATTCACGCGATTGGCGAGTGCCCGTTCGGAGTCCTCGCCACCCATAAAGTAAATTTGTAAAATTGTTGACCATTTGCAGCAGTATTTTTAACTATTTCCGTTGCTCCGAACGATGTCATTTGAAAACATGAATTGAATTGCCGAATTGAACGCAAGAACAGCGAAGAATTTGGATCAGTACCAATAAGGAGGCCGTGCAATGGTTCCGGCGGTGTTTCAATTTCTGGAAGTTTCACTTTTCCTGATGAGCAACACATCCCAATTGGCTCATTTTTAAATTTAAGGGCTTGACAGTGCGGGCATTCCTTGTCCAATGTACCAATTACCACTTTGGAATGAGCGTAATATTCAACATCAGGCTCATACTGAAATGCTAGTCGAAGAAATGAATGTGATGTAAATGCTCGAATCTGCGCGATTCTCTTCGTTCCAATTGTCTTTGTTGGTTTCGCTCATCTCGTACCTCTTGTAATTGTGATGCACGTAACTGCGCCATTCTTACACGGACATCTGCATTACTTTGTTGCCTTTCTGCATCTGATCTTATTGCTCTTTTATCTTGCATGCCTCTAGATCTGTTTGTTTGACGACTCAAATTAGCCCCCCTGCGTGTTCGTGGCATTGTTGTAATAAATCAAGTTGGAAAATTGATTGGTGTATAACGTGTATTATTTTCTTGATCAATAATTAGCGCAGCGAGTTCGGTCGCACTCGAGTTGTAACAACGACTGAACTCGAGACGCACAATTCTTGTGCGCGCCTTCCACCGAACCACACTCGGCGATAGCGACAGAACGCTTGTCCTGAAGTTAAAAGAAAATTTCAACTGTTTGTTCCGAAAAAAAAACTGGAAAATTAAATTTTTGTATACGGAAATCCCCAAGCGAAGACGTGTGAACTCAACAGTGTACATCACCTTACTGAAATCTAGAAAGTCTCAACGTTGTATATGGTTTTTCACGGCCTGTTTCGATTGGAAGATTTAAATTATTTTTGTTGAATTTCATCTCTTATCAAGTAGGCCGTGTGTCTAATTTCACTCGTATGAAACACAGGGTAGTTCAAATATCCAGCACAGTTAGTCAGTTTTGATCGTGAGCTCGTTATTATTTGGGTATAAAAAATAGATGTTGGCCTATTCTCAGTCCTACACGATCTGCATAAAAAATTTCGTGAGAATCGGTCGAGCCGTTTCGGAGTAGTTTGGTAACAAACACAAACACAACGAGAATTTTATATATATAGATATGCCTATAAATAGGAAAATGCACATTGTTTTTGTGCTTATTTCGGTTCGGGTATAACTACAGAGTTTCTGCAAAATAAAATTAATGATGTTTCCAATGATAATTAACAAGGAAGCAGTGTGCTCCAAAGTAAAGCCATCATTATCAAAGCGTTGAAAAATTCGGAGTCACACAAAAACACAAACATAAACATATACATATGTACATATGTTGCGCAAATACAATTTGAAAATAAATTCATATATCTTTTTCTGTTACATCAAATGAATAGAGTGTTTATTAGTCGTTAACACCTCATGACTATCCCTTTAATATTTTAGTTTGTATTAATAGCTGAAATACTAATATACATTGTATATTCAATTTATTAACTAAAATTGTATATGTAAATGCATTGAAAACTGTACTGGAAAAAGTGTCGTGTAGGTGATGTCGTGTGAGTGATTCAGAAAAATAATTTTTAAAAAAAATGTCGACGCCAATATGGAAAAATCATAAGTCTACAAAAAAAGCCTAACATTTCTAATATATGCAAAAAATATTGAAAGTTTAAAATTCTCAGACAATTCGCAGAGTTCGGCGATTGTTAGCAATAATGTCTAAGCCCATGTATATTTGATATTGTGTGAGTGACCGCTCTTTAAAAGCTTTTTTCTCAACAGATAAAAGCAGGAGGCCCCAATTTCTTTTCTACTAAGCTTTTAGAATTCCAATCGCGATTATACTTAAAAGCCATCGTAGCTATGGTTGTCAACTTAATTGTTGATTTTTTGCGACCTTTTATTGTTTGTTTTGCCGGCTCGAGGTCAAATTTTTGGGTGAATAAAACAAAATAATAATAGTTTGTTATTCCTTTCCGATATATTTCGACCACTCATCGGTGGTCGTCTTCAGGGCAACTATAAAAACATTTAATTGTGATTAACTTTAACATAACATAATTTAACAACAAGAAACACCTACTCATTTTTACACGTCCGCACACTGTGACGTGGAGCTACACACTGACTTGTCCCTAATAAATGCCTGTATAAATGCGCGCAGTTGTCTGTATCTACCTTATAATTAAGTTTTATATTTGTCGGTGTATTTATTATGTGCGGTATCTCCAAAGTGTAACGTTTGTTGTAATGTTGTTCTTGGTCTATTATGTTTACTTCGTCAAAATTTGGGGAATGTACACTGGCGGCACAGTGGACCATATGTGCCTTTTTTTGTATATTGGAGTGTTGACGAAGTTTATGGTCAGATCTATGTTGTGATAGTCTAGTTTTTAGCCTCGATTTGGTTGTCCCTATATACATTTTATCACAGTTTTCTTCATTGGTCCCATTGCACAGTATTTTATATATATATATTTGTCCTGTTGAAAATACTCCGTAACGTGTTGTTGGGTTTATGTGCTATCTGTATTTGTTCTGTGTCATAGCATAGTTGTCAACGCGATTAATAAAAAAAAATATAAAACAGTGCGCCGAAATATTTCGCACAGCCTCAAACGTCGTGGTATTTTACAACATATCAAAAATTCATAAAAAATACTGCCTGATAACCAACTGGAGCAGCGCCACCGATGAATATATATCAAGTACGGTGGCGTACGGTGTGTAACTCTCTGGTTCCATGCAGCTAATTCTTTACGATTACCTGTTGGTAAGGGAGTTGTTACTCCCTTTCATTGGTGGCGTAAAGTGACCCTTGAGACAGCACTGCTCCAATATCGTCAGCAGAAGCATCGATTGTGAGTTCGAAGTGAATTTTTAAAGCATACATAAGTATATTTGTATATTTGATTTTTAGCTTAAGCTCCGTACTAGCGTTTTCTAATGAAACGCCGTCTCCTTCAGCAATCCCAAGTGACGAATCACATTACTCTTTAAGTTAACTATGCCCATGTGGGGCCTTTTTGTTATCTTCCTTTTTTGTTTTTATTCGCTACGCCCATGAAGGGCACAATAAACTATTCTAATCTCAAAGCTAACTGTAGTTCTTTTGTTTCTGACAGCCAATGTTCACGATCAACGTCTCCTTCACGTCTTCCCTTCACGTCTCCCTCTCCTCTCCCTTTCCCAGTCCAAGAGGCAAGGGATCTTGGACAAGCGGGCTTCGCTTGGCAGACAGGATCAGTCGTTGCAGCTCCTCTTGGACTCTCCTCATACCCTTTCCCTTCCCTTTTTCCTCCCTCTAGGTGGCCTCCATTTCACCGCATAATACTCTTCAAGGTCTTCAGATCAAATAAATTTTCTGTAGACGGGACTCTGGAGACTGAGAATTATACCCCAGCCAGAGCTTCCTTACTTGATGAGTATTATGAGGAAAAGTTAAAATATGTATATATGTATGTACATTTATTGATATATATACATATATATATTGGAGTCCACACAGGAGTGCAAATATTTGTATGTATGTATATATTCGCGGTTAGGGTATTAAAAGGTCGCATATACGTCGTCGTTGTGTCACGCATTTTTTCTTTAGTTTTACTCTTGCACACTACAGTTACGTGCATGAAAGGGACAGGGAAACACGAAGGAGCCAGTAAGAGTGAGAGAAGACAGTTCACCGATTGACTCGTGGCTTGTGTGTGTGCGAGCTATGAGCATTCTCTTGCCATCTCCTTCTCACTCTTAGTGCCCTTACACATAGCTTCGATTCAACTGTTTTTTTGTAGTTCCCTCATTCGCACTGATTTGCAAGTACAGTGGCGCATTGCGTTTCGTGTTATTGTATTTTCTTATTGTGCCTAAGAAAAAAAAAGTGCGTGTGTGTGAAAAAAACGATGATGTTCGTATGCATTTTTTTTTTTTTTTTTAAATTTTATTTATTACTTATATAAAGAAAAGAGTATAGTAACAATAAATTATGGCGTCACCAAACAAAGAACAGTACAATACACTCGTGAGGTTAGAGTCGCTGACTCTCGTGTATGTGTGCGCTCACGATACGAATTGTAGAGATTAGCCTGAAAATGTGAGTGTGTGACGCTTACGTCACACATTTCCACCAAGGCAACAAATTTCAGATTCGCTTGTGACGTACATATGTGTGGACACATTCGTATGGGTATACGTATGGAATTGTATGCATGGATATATCGCCTAGATCAAACACACACATAAGGAAAAGAAAACCATTCGTTTTTTTTTAGGCAGACTCGTGTGATTACCCTTTTTAATGATGAGTACAGTGAAATGAGAGCAACAAATTAATACAAAAATTAAAAAAAAAAAAAAATTAAATATATATATATATAACACGCACAAAGTCATGCCATGCTATGTAAGAATATCGGCAGAGTCTCGGCAGGGTTTCGACAGAGTCATCAGCAGAGTCATCAACAGAGTTTTCGACAGGGTTAATAGTATCATCAACAGCGTAGTTCTGAGAGGATTATTAGTGGAGTCAGCTACTGAGTTACCGACAGAGCTAACGATAGAGTCATCAACGGAGCCATCGACCGAGCCACACATGGAAATCAGTATGAACTGAATTGGGCAGTCAGTGTTTGGAACTCGGCAAGATAACATCGATGTTGCTCGTTCGACTAGTTAATCTACCTCCGCCAGTGCCTTTGAAATAAATTTAATCCATTTAATCCTGCTGCGTATTTTTCGCGCTTATGTGTCTATTTATATATAATAAAGTACCGCAAGAATAAGATGAGAGAGAGAGTTTTAAAGTTTTTAAGTTCCGTTTTGTAATACAGTGGCACAAATTTTATTCGCAGGCCCGAATTTCGGCAACATTCCCCTCCCAGCAAGCGAGCCACTGGAGCTTGCTTCATCTTTTCCGACATCGAGGACTGCTGACTTTACTGCTGGCCTGGAGAGGACACCTAATTGTGTCTGTACCTTCGCCTGGCGGACTTGACCATCTACTTCGGTGGTCACTTCGACCACTCGACCCTTTGTCCAGGTATTACGACGCTGATTTTCGTCCACTATAAGTACGAAAATGCCACTTGGACCTTCGTGTTATGTTTGGTAGCATCTCTTTGACCCAGCGCTTCCAAAATAGGTTGGCGAACATCTCACTCTGGCGGAACGACCATTTATAGTCGATTTGTTCAGGATCGCAAATCGGTTTTTCTCTATTTGATGAGCCAAGCAACAGATGATTTGGCGTAAGAGCTTCTTGATCTTCGTCGTCCAGGGACACGTATGTCAGGGGCCTGGAGTTGACCGTCATTTCCACCTCTGCCATGGCGGTAAGAAGACTTTCATCTGAGAATTTTTGATTTGGTGTTATACGGTATAACACGGTTTTGACGGAACGCACCAAGCGCTCCCAGGCTCCTCCCATGTGAGGAGCTGACGGTGGGTTGAAGTATCAAGATATTTTCCTATATCATCGAGTTGAAGTTTGTCTCTAAGAAAGGCATCGGTCCCTCGAAAATTAGTCCCGTTATCGCTATATATTTCCTTTGGTGTGCCTAGGCGCGATATATGGCGTCTTAAGCCCATTAGGCATGAGTTCGTGGTTAGACTATGCACAATCTCAATTCTTATTGCACGCATTGTGAGGTAGGTTATCAGCATGCCCCATCTTTTCAATGACTTTCTTCCATCGATAACTGTTAGCGGCTCAAAATAATCAACTCCTACATGCGTAAACGCTGGCTTGAATGCACCCAGTCTAGCCCTCGGTAGGGGCGCCATTAAGGGTGCAATGGGTCGAGCACTACTCAGCTTACCATGTTGGCAATTTCGACGAATACCTTTAAGGAGAGGTCTTAGTTTTGGAATAAAATATTTTTGCCTCGCCTCATTTACTGTAGTCTCATGATTCATGTGATAATATTTTTCATGGTGGTGCCGGACTATCAGCTTTGTAACCCAGTGTTGGGTGAGTAGAGCGATTCGTCCTTCAGGGATGCGAGCGAAGCGACTGGCTCGATCGCGTACACACAATACTTCATGGTCATTTAGGAAGAGTTGTAACCTCCATAGTGGACTCCGGCAAACGTGGTGGCCGTTTTCGATGGCTGTGTACTCTTCGTTGTAACATTCTTGTTGTATGTTCCGGTATAGAAACATTCTGACTTCATTAATTCGGGATGCCAGTTGGTTTGTATTCTCATTTGATTTACGTATTTTTTTGATCGATTTCCTCTTATAGGCAAGACAACATGCAATTGCCCTTGTCAATCGATTCCATTTTGTAAAGTACTCTTAATTGATTCTTGCTGGTTCACTTCGCATGTAGGAAACGAGGACACAGTTCCTCAGTGACTGTACTTTCATTGGTACTTTCCGTCGGCCAATCTGCCGGCGGTACTTTTTGAAAATTGTGTCCTTCGAACCATTGTGTGTATGTTTCAGGCCTATGTTGTCGTTTGGTGGCGATGTCCTCAACATTTAGCTTGCTTGGTACCTATCTCCAGTTTTTGGCCTCTGTGAGCTCACATATCTCGGCTATCCTAAACATTACATATTGTTGATATCGACGTGGGTCTCCATCGAGCCACGCTAGTACCCTTTTCGAGTTGGTCCATAAGGAACATTCCTCAAAGTCGATTTCATGTTGTGCTATTATGTTTTTCATCAGTCGCGCTCCAGTTTCTGCTGCCTGTAGCTCCAAGCGGGGTATCAAGAGCGGCTGGCTAGGCGTCTTCTCCCCCATCCACGAATACGTGAATTTGAACTCGGCAGTATTGTGCATGCCAATTTTTAAAATAGCATCTCGGAATTTGCACGTTCTCTATCAAGGGTAAGAAGGACAGCCATGCCCAATATTTTCTCCTAAGAGTGTATCTCTTGACTGTTAAAGAACTGTTTTTTGTCGAAGGTTGTTGTGTCGCAAAGTGCAACGAGTACCCGTTTGGAATTCGAACACCACTTGCGCATATCGAAGCCCCCGCGAGCATGGACTTCTCTAACTTCCTTCGGTAATGTACTATGTTGGGCGTCGATACACGACTCGCCGCTTCAGCCAACTCAAACAACCAATCCGCTAGGTGCTGTATGTTCGGGTAGGTTATGTATTTTGAATGTAGGGCTCACTTAAGCATCATATCAGGTCCCGTCTTCTCGATAAGCTCTTGTAATAACGTAGGGCTGTTCAGGTGCGCATCTAGCTTGCTTGCCCTAATGGTAGCGCACATATTTTTCACCGCAAATGCAAACTCGATCAGCGGTTCTAGCTTGCCCTTCGGAGGAGGCAAATTTTGCACATACTCCATCAACAGTTTTATTATGTGTTCCGGGCGTCTAAAGTACATTCTCAAAGTACTTATAATGCTCGGCAGCATTTCTGGGAACAGTAAGCTGTCTCGCACGGCTTCAAGGGCCCTACCTTTCAGACAATTCTGCAGACGCATAGCGTTCTTCTCGTTGCTGTATCCACCGATCCGGGTGCTAGTTTCATAGGTGCTTATAAAAAGTGACCATTCCTTTGGATCTCCTTTGAAAACTGGTAATTCCCTCGTCATTGATTGTCGAGCTGCTACTTGTTGTTGTGTTATGCCATTGGTTTTGCAGGGCATGCTCTGCGTTTTGGTACTCGTCGCCTGTGGAGTGTTGGTGGCACTATCATCCGTCATCATTATGTATCGATGTATTCCAGCAGCATGTTGTGGATGGTTCTTCGCTTCTCCGTTTGACTGTACTCTCGGGTTGACTAGGGCGTCCTTACGGCGCAGATATTCCCTTTCGAGGCACATTTCGTCGTCTATTTTTTGCAAAAGTATTTGCTGATCTTCCGGCATTGCTTCATCTTCCACGTGCTGATCTTTGTTACCTGGTTGGTTAACCTTGAAATGTGATTCAGTTTCGAGGTTATGTTCGCCTTCGCCTGACGTCGCGACATGTCTCGCACATTCAGGAACTCGATGTGGCACTGTTTTTCGATCCGCAGCAGGTGCAGTGGAATTGAGATGCACACCTGGAGCATGTGAGCATTTCCTGGTTGGACGGCTCCTGGCATAGACCACAGTTTCCAGTCGATGCCATGTCTATACGCAATTTTACGCGAGATTAAATTTAAATTTGTTCTTTTCTTGGGATTTGCGTAAGTCCCTCCTCTTTAGGTCTCCGTTGCTCTACTACACCGTAGGAATTAAAGAATTTGCTCAAAATTCTTTACGAAAGAGTAAATTTTATTTCCAATAGAAATTAAAATGATATCCAATAGAAACTAAAAAGATTTCCATCAGAAATTAAAAAGATTTGTTGCTCGTTCGACTAGTTAATCTAGCTCCGCCAGTGCCTTTGAAATAAATTTAGTCCATTCCTCAAGTTAGTTCAGCGTAAGCTTTTTAATTCTGCAAGTAATTTCAGGTTATTTTACAAATTTCTTATAACTAATAATTGTACAATCTCATTTCACTTACTCTAGTCTTGGCCTCTTGGCTACGAAAAAACAACTGAACACGCGGTTCTTATTTATGTACTTAGATCAATGCAGCTGCGTATTTTTCGCGCTTATGTGTCTACTCATATATAATAAAGTACCGCAAGAGTAAGATGAGAGACAGAGTTTTAAAGTTTTTAAAGAGCGTCATTCTGTTTGTTCGGACACTCTAATACAGTGGCACAATGTTTATTCGCAGGCCCGAATTTCGGCAACAATCGAGGAAAAAAAGTGCTTTAATCCGGAAGGATAACAACTTGACAAAGCTCATTAACAGGACTAATTATAAATACAAGGATTTACAGCGGAAGGACCTAGGACAAGGACATTCACGGCTATGTTGAACTAAGTTTCAAGGATATTTCAGCACCCAAGGAGATTAATGCAAAGGACATCAGGAAATTCGGCAGCGAGAACAATTACTTTCCCAAGGATATTCGAAAAGTTAATCGGAGTAAACTTTTATTTTCTTTGGGCGACATCGAGGGAGATTTAATCCCTTCTCCAACAACCAGATTCTACATTCACGGATTATCCCAATTCCAATCAACAAACGGGAACTAATTGTATCACCAGGCAAGATCTTTCTTATATATTCGAACCATTGCAAAGATTTTTCAAAATATTTAAACCGAAAAACACCTCGAAGTTTACAATCGCGGGGATATCTCTCATTTACGCGTCACCGTGACTTACTTTTCTTTCAACAAACATATATATTTTCTATATTTTCGGACCCCTCCCCTGCAGAATTTATTATAAAAAAAAAATCAAAGAATATTGATCAATTATTGATTTTTTATCGATAATTAGCTTTGTGCTGTGTATTTAAATTTTTCTATATATTCGTATATATATCTTTTTTTTTTGCCTTGTGTTTCTTTCGGCTTTTCAATGGCTTGTTGTCTACCTTGATGATCAGTATAAAGCAATATCTTGTTGGCTCTGCGATAATCTTATTCACTTAAAATGTGCTGGCTTCAATGGCCGCGACTACGACAAATTACAAATTACGTACATTTATTGTCGCAATTCAAGTTTGTTCCACCTTCTGAGAAGTCGCCCAAGAAATGTACCCTTGAGTTGCCTCGCAAGCAGTCGCCAGCACTCTCTATTATATCGTCTTTCATTTTACTTTCGCCTACACCATCTTCTTGTCCCTCTTTATGCTCTTCTTTTCAGATTGAAGTACCCATTACAAGCCCTGGTGTACCTCATTCTATCCCTCACGGGAACTCTGATCAATCACAGGATCATGCTAGCTCTCAATCACTTGCGGATCCCAATGCTCCTCCGCCTCCACTAACTGTAGTGCCTCATCGCAAACAATTATTTATCTCTAGGCTTGCTCCTGATACTTCTGAGTCGTCTGTGGCAGCTTACATTAGTAATATATGCCCTGCTAAAGTTTTAATTCAAAAGTTGAAGTTTTCTAGGCCTCGCGAAATCTCCTCTTTTAAAATTACAGTACCCAATGAGTATTTCTCAGCTATGGTTGACACTAATTTCTGGCCAGAGGGCCTAGTTGTACACGAGTTTGCGCCCAATAAGCGCTCCCGTCCGTTGCCTGTCCACCTTCCTAATTTATCTTCTGCTTCAAAAAACTAATAACGTCTAGTCTTTGCATTCATTATCAAAATGTAAGAGGACTTCTTACCAAGCTCTCGAACCTGTTCTGTGATAGCCAAACCTTTTCGGCTGACATATTAGCTTTCTCTGAAACTTGGCTCAACTCCTCTGTTTTGGATAAGAAATTTTTTCTACTAACTTTATTTCTTATAGTGCTCATTGCTGTCAACTCGAATCTGTGTTCAAGTGTTGTGCCGATTGATCTGGCCTTAGGTGTTGAGTTTATTTACGTTGAAGTTACGCTTCCCAACTTTAGCATATATATTTCTTGTTCATGTATTTCTCCAGCTTCTGATATCATGATCTACATGCACCATGCTGATGATTTTAACTTGCCTAATATTTCTTGACTTGTTGATGATAATCTATCTTTCTTAATTCCTTCATCTCAACATGTTTTTCTTGATAGCCTACTTAACCTTAACCTTAACCCTTCATAAAGAATCTTTGATCTTGTTTTTGTCTCGGATCCCACTGTTAGTGCTGCATCACAAATACAGCCCATAGTGAAACCTGAAGATCCCTATCACCCTACCATTGAAGTTACCATTTCTTACAATTCCGTTACTTTTTGGTACATGGCCGCTGCTCATGCGATCGCCACCGTCAGTGACAACACCTGCGAGCAGCATACCTCGAATGGCTGCAGTGGTTGTGGTTATCCCACACTGTCCAGGTTTGGCTCCGAATGGCAGAACTCTTCAAGTGGATGAACTGGGATCTCTAATATGGCAGCTGGACAATACCTTTAACCAAGGCGTTTCGGCGTATGATGAAACACGAAAGCCAGTACGGCACGTGAATATGGGCACTGAACAAGCCATTGTGCTAATTTAGAAGTTTCAGGAACTGCTTTGCCTCGGGGTGCTTGTGGGTAAGTTTCAAAAAATCCCTCATAATAGCTACAAAAGTACACAAATTACGCTAGCGAAACTGGGCTCAAAGCCAACAAGGCCTAAAATGGCGAGTGCTCATGATTCCGCCAAGCGCCGCAGAGAAAACATTGTACCTAGTCGAAATACCTCCCAAAAAAAAAAACAACGAGGAGTGACTATTTCCAGAGAACAAATAATGCGTGAGATTGAGATAGAAGAATCAATCCGTCAGCAAGATGCGCATCCTGTGTTATGTAAGGACTACCGGGCAGACACATTGAACGTTCTCCAATTTACTGCTGCTATCACTAGTATAGAAATGGCAACGGAGTCAGCCCAGAGTATGGCAAATCAATTGGCTCGAAAGTTAGACGAGTCTTGTGGCAAAAGCATACAGCAAGGAAAAGCTTACCCAGGCCATCATAGATCTGTATTCTGGTGAAATGAGAATAATGCAGAAGCATGGTGGAATTGCTTTAGGGCAAGACGATGGCCCTCTCTTCATGCAGTTTTCGCCAGATCGTGCAAGGCTTTAAAACTGGTCCTACATTCCAGCAAACGGGAATGCTTTCTTGAGCGACTCAGCAGATTAGGACCCGTGGGGTAGGTCATATAAGATAATAGTAAAACACATATATACAAACAGGAAGACAGCACCAACAGACCCGGAGCAGATAAAGAGAATAAGAGAATCACTTTTTTCATCTAAAAGTAATGACCTTTCGAGTAGACGACCGTTGCAAACACACCTTGCCTTTAACGAAGTCTCACATCTCAACCCTAGCAAAGCGCCAGGCCAGACGGCATACATATCAGGCTATAAGCCAATATGCCTTATAGACACCATAGGCAAGGTCCTGAAGTCAATTATATTTATGTGCAAAGCTAGAATCGGCCTTAGGAAAGCTAAGTCTACAACTGATGCCATATCAAGAGTGGTCGGTATTGCTTCGGAAGCAATTGAAGGTGAAAGATGGAAAGAAGGAACCAAAAAGGATCAGTTCCAGTAGAGACTGCAGCGAATTTGGTCATCACATAAATAGTAGAATGGATCGGAATGGTGGGCCGTGGCCCAAAAAACAGACGCTGTTCTAATTTCCAGCTTAAAAGTTGTTGAGACAGTATAAATCACCGTCGAGGGGACTACGGTCCAGTCAAAAAAAGCCATCCGCTATCTATCCACACGCCAAGAGGATAGATACCCGACTAAGCTTTCGAGAATACCTAGCGAATGTCCATGAGAAGGCATCGCATGCGTGTGTTCCATGTCAAGGATTCTGCTAAACACGAGGGCCCAAAACAGGAGACGAGGAAGCTGCTGATGACAGTACACAGCTCCATTGTTCACTACGAGGCTCAGATCTGGAAATCGACTAAGTTAGTAGATACTTACAGCACGGGCCTACGGTCAACCCACAGACTATGTTCACTGAGAGTCTGCTGCGCATTTTGAACGGCGTCTGACGACGTAGTATTAGTGTTAGCTGGGGTGCTGCCAATTGACTTTCACGCGGATGAAGGCACAGCCGCCGCTGCTCCCAGAGACAAGCCAATCAAAAAACTGGTCCGAGCACAGGCTAGAGGCAGAAGCCTAATAACGTGGCAGAGAAGATGGGATGCGTCACAGAAGGGTAGATGGACCCACTTGCTGATCCCAAATATAGAGAAGTGGATAGGCAGAAATCATGGGTTAGTATATTTCTATCTAATCCAGTGGCCATGGATGCTTTGTGCATTATCTCCATAATTTCGGGCATGAAGAATCGACCTTTGTGCACAGTTTGCAGCAACAATAGCGTTGAAGACGCACAACATATTATTTTCAGGTGTTGGCGCTATTAATCCCAAAGAAGGCGTCGAGAAATCATTGCCGGGGCTGGACTAACGGTGTACAGCTTGATAGATTAAATAGTTGGCAGACCACAAATCTGGGAAGCTGTCAACAGGTTTACAGCATACGTAATGCGGGATCTTCGACGATCCGAACGGAAAAGAGCTGGAGCGTCGAAGAGAAAGCCACCGACCCTAGGAAGCAACTACATTTTTCAAGCGCTGTCGTTTTCTTGTATCAAATCGATAGTCAATTTAAATTGATCGTATTTCAAGCATACTTACATATGTATATATGGTTGCAACAATGCATATAAGAAGCTGAGTCGATATAGCCATGTCCGTCTGTGCGTATGAGTTTTACTCAGCCAACTTAAAAGCTATCGAGATGAAACGTATGTTTATTTTATTACCTGCGTGAGATGAAGTATAATGTAATATATATATCATATAATGATATATTATATATATTAAATGAAGGAGTTAAAACATTAGATCCCAAAATTTCAATCAGATTGTAGTGATTTTTGTCTAATTCAGTGTGTACAACAATTAAGGTAAGTGTTTTGTTCTTTTCAGAATCCATCCAAAATTCGATTCCGGATGAGTAGGCGGGGTAACGACATATCTCCGGCGACATATCTCCGCCGACATATCTCCGCCGTTAAAAAAACGACATATCTCCGCGTTTTTCTAACGGCGGAGATATGACGTTTTGAAACGACATATCTCCGCGCAGATCAACGGCGATGATATGTCGTTTTACAACGACATATCTCCGCCATTAAAAATTCGACATATCTCCGCCAGAAAAATGTACTGGGTGGGGATATGTCGTCGGAGATATGTCGCTATGCCGAGTATGCGGAGAATGTGGTAAGACATTATTTAACTTGAGCCAAAAACAATAATACAACAAGCAAAAAAATAAAAAAAATAAGAAAAATGTAAACATAATAATAATTAAATTTAGTTTAATATAAATAAAATACAAATAAAAATATGTAAATGAATATGTTATTAAAAATCAAGTTTTCATTTATTTTTCGGTAAATGCGAGGATGTTCCGTCGACATGTTGCACAGAGGGACCTTTTGGCATTTTACATTGCAAAAATCATAGCTTCTAAACCGATAAAGGGATATTAAAAATTTAAAAAGCTTATGATAAAAAATACCTTAAGCTTCAAATGAATGTTGGCAAACAGTGCTGGGAGTTCGTCATATTCAAGGTCAAAGTCAGAAAATATTTCCAAGCATGTTATTTCTTTAAAAACGGAGCGAAACCCACTTTTTTTAATCACAAACGGAATTTTTCATTGTTTAAACGACTATCCAACATTTTTTAATGTTTTAATTTGATTTTCCAACATAATTAAAAAAGTAAAAAATCAAATTTTTTTAGGTTTAGGTTTTTTAGGTTAAGGCTGTTTTTTATCTAAATAATTTTCAATATTTACATCAATATCTAATAAACTCAACATTTCGGGACTATAGTTGTTATTTTCCAAATCCTTTCTGATCGCACGTGTCTCAGTAATGCAATAAGTGGGTCCGAAGACGCTGCTGGCATGTTAAAAAGGTCTTTATTTTGTCTAACACGAGAAGTATTTAATGTATTAGTGTATCTGAACTTTTTGTAGTCCTTGTTTTTACATCCCTTTGCTTCTTCGGATAGCTCTCCAATTGGTAAACACTGATATTCTATTAAATCCTTTCCGTGAGCCAAAATCTTATGTACCTTTGGGGTAAGTTTTTTTTGAGGACATTTACCATACCAACCTTTTAATGATCTCTGGACTAATCCCTGTTATTAAAGATGTCATTTCATCATTTTCAAAAAAACTCCTTTAAGTATTTCCATCATTCGTGTTTCCGTATCCGTGCTTTGGGCAGTCAACTTTCAGTCCTAGCTTCCGAGAAAGCTTGTATAATCTCCTTCCTACTCTGAATATCTACCAATGCACTAATAAATAAAATTGTCTTGAATTATATTGACAAATACTATTCACTTAAGGATTTAAGGTGTTTCCACTTATGAAATTAAAAATAAACTGTGGCAAACGAGAATAATAATTAGCACTTTATATATATTATTTATATATATTATATATATATTCTTTGAATTAACTAGTAGAACGCCAAATCGGTATTACCCTATTTGTATTAAGTAGGTAAAGAACTTAATATTTAAATATTTATTTAATAATATTTTTAACTACGACCAATTTTTCATCAACTTAAATAACATTTACCTGCCTTGTCAGTTCAATTACAATTTAAGTAATTATTAAAATTTATGAAACATGCTACTAATAAAGAATAAACTTTAAAACCAATAATCCAAGAGCGATTGTTGAAATCGCCCAATATTCAGTTTTAAAGTTAAGATTTTTTGTAAAAGTTATCATTTATTCCCCTTTACTAAAAATGTCTCAACTTTGGGCCCATCTAGCACCCATGAATCTCAACCGATTTTAAAGATTCATAATCTATAAAGTATTGCCTATCGATTGCATAGAACATTTTTGCCAAACGCGATCATGAAACTGATTTTTGCAACGCTATCTGAGCAGAGGCCCAACTTTGTGCCGTCGCAACTTCAATTGTAAATCCGAGCTGTTTTTATACCATACACCCATAGGGTGAAATGGTATATTAAAGTCGCCAAAATGTATGTAACAGGCAGAAGGAAGCTTCTCCGACCCCATAAAGTATATATATTCTTGATCAGGATCGACAACCGAGTCGATCTAGCCATGTCTGTCTGTCCGTCCGTCCGTCCGTCAGTTTGTATGAACACGCAGATCTCGGAGACTATAAGAGCTAGAGCCACCAAATTTGGTATGTAAACTCGTGTGCTATGTAAGTGAATAGAGTTAATTGGAAGGGGGCCACGCCCCCTTGCGCCCCCAGAATTTACATAAAACTGTTTTTCTCAAAAAGTATGAAAAATGAGACATCAAATTTGGTTTATATACTCGTTTAGTTAGCGCACAGAAAATAATTGTTACAACTTTTTGCCACGCCCCCTTAAAAACATAAAACTGATTTTCTTAAAAACTTTGAAAGCTACCGACACTAAATTTGGTATGTGAACTAGCCTAATAGACGCGCAGATATTGACTATTTACCCCGCAAATTAAACAAAACTGATTTTTTCGAAAACTAACAAAGTTACAGTCACCAAATTTAGTATGTATACTGGCTTAGTATGCGCGCTGAATATATATATTTTAATATGTTGCCACGCCCACTTACGCCTCCATAATTTGGTAAAAAACCGATTGGCTCTTGCAATTTTTTGACCATTGCAATCAAATTTGGCAGACTAATTAATCTTATCTATTTCTACCAAACTACCAAATTTTATTGAAATCGTACTAGAAACATGCAAAATATGCGTTTGAACGTATTTTGCTACGCGATCCATAAGGGCAGAATCGGCCGTTGGCTATTGGCGGCGCGTGCTCGTGTGTTTGTAGAGTGAGCGAGATAGCTTACGGTATGAGGTATGTTAAAACAATTTAATAAACATACATTTGGTTTTCGAAATTTTAAATATTTGTTTCACCTGGTGTATGGTATACCCAAGTCAGCGAGTCGACTTCCTTACTTCATTTTTCGTTCGAGAGAATGTCCGAGGCGCTATGACATGCAATGCTAAATGTCGCCGCAAATTTGTATGGCGTGTCCCTTGAAAATCCAAAGCGACATCTGACAAATCGCCGCGGATTCCCCGTCGAATTTCCGGCGACAGGTACTGTAGGAATGTATATGCATGCACATATACAATTGGTTTGCAAAGGGCACGCGGAAAGAAGAACAAAAAGAAATTGCAAATATAGAAAAAGAAGGGGGTTTTGAAGATAACAAATTGTGTGTACGAAAATATACTGACCAGCTCTGATACAAGGGCTAATGCCTTCACAACTAAAAAGTACAAGAATACATTTAATATAAGCACAAAAACAAAAACACGTATCACTGAGGGTAGGAAAACACGAATATTTTAATTGTGTATTAATGAATTGAGTAACAGAAAAAGAATTTTGAAAATATTACTGCGAGGGAATATAAACTACGGCGTAGCCGAAGTTATCTTCTTTGATATTTATTATCTAAATGAACTACACCTCTATTTTTTAAAAAATTACGTTATTACATTATTTTGTTTATATAAATCTTAATAATGTATTTTCACTCGTTCCAGAAGACGGACGTGTTTTTTTTTTGTTTCGTCACTAAAAACTTTTCTATATCTTCTAAACCAGTGCTCGGCACGGCCCATTCCCCGGACTAGGGCCTAGCTCTGCCGCAGCGCTGCCGTCTCACATACACTGTAAATGCTCGTGTAGGTTCGGCAACGGCACTTTGGAAACAATTCGACTCATGCTTGTCAGGAAAAAAATAAAGTCAAAAAAAAAAAAAAATTAGTCCACATGTAAAAGTACACTTAAACCAGAGGGCTGGGGCTAACTTCGACCGCGTCAAAGTTTGTATACCCATGCAGTGGAAAAACGTTTAAGCTAAAAAGGCTAATGTTTACGAAAGAACGGCCTACATAGGAAATAACGAAGATATTGATCACAGTCACTGTTTTCCACCGATCGTTCCTATGGGAGCTATATGATATAGTTACCCGATCCCTATTAAATTTGGCACAGTCATTAACAGATATATTAAACTAACAAATATTTAATTTGAAAGCAATCGCGTCAAAAGTAACGAAGTTATTGACAGAAGTCACTGTTTTCGAAAGATCGTTCCTATGGGGGCTACATGATATAGTCACCCGATCTTGATCAAATTTGGCATAGTTGTTTATATGTGTAATTAACTCACCAATATTAAATTTCGACAATAGCTCAGAAAATAACGAAGTTATTAAGAAAAGTCACTGTTCGTGACTTTGCCATTGTATGAGAGCTATATGATATAGTGATCCGATCCGGCTGAATCCGAAATATACAACGCCTGCAGTATATACAAGCCCACATGCAAAATTTCAGCTCTGTAGCTCCAACGGTCTAGGAGGAGTTTGCGTTGGTCCGGACGGACATGGCTATTTGAACTCGTCGTGCTGATCAAGAATATATATACTTTATATGGTCGAAATTGCTTCCTTCTATGCGTTGCACACTTTTGACCAAAATTAATATACCCTTTTTGCAAGGGTATAAAAAATGCTTGTTGACGGGAACAATTTATTTTTTCTTAATTGAAAATTTGGATTTGATATGCAATGCGTTATTTGCTATCAAATTGCTTTAAAGCTGGTTATAATGCATTAAATAATAATTTTACATTACCATTTTGACCTAATTATAATGCATTTAAAATTTTTTCAAAACATTTTATTCTAATTATTTTAGCTAAATAGTTAGTGTAAAGCAAGAAAACGTTACGTACTTCGTGTTTGTTGCCACACACACAAATGCAAAGACTAATTTTTTAATGTATGCGTTCTAAACTCACTATCAGTTTTAATGAAACTTTCTTTAGCAGTAGCAGGCTTAAACCTGATATTGCTGATGCATCGGTTTTTTCCACAAACTTTTCCATATCCATATTTAGTCGGAACTGCAGGACCTTTTCAAAAAGCTTCGATAGACATGGCAGCAAACTAATTGGCCTCTAGGATGATGGCTGGGTTTTGTCCTTTCCCACTTTAGGAATCATGATGATAATGGACCTTTTCCATGCTCTTGGGAAGTAGCCAATTCTTATTATAGCGTTGAAAAGTTTGCAGATGTGTTGTATGGCGGTGTTGCCTTTGAAATAATCTTCTTTTGGAAGATTCACCTCGAGCCGGCTAAATTGCAAGGTTTGACTTAAATTTCAAATAGATTTTAGAGACCTTTTAATTGTTAAAAAATATGCTTTGCCGGCTCGAGGTGAATTCTTTAGAGAATAAATATAAACCAGAGGACCAGTGCTATCTAAATGCCTAATGTTTGCGAAAGAATGTCGTACAATCTTACCATAGGAACTAATAAAATTATTAATCGAAATCACTGCTTACTGCCGATTGTTCCTATAGGAGCTATATTATTTAGTCACCTGATCTTGATCAAATTTGGCCAGTCATTCAAAAATTCAGCAGAGTCATTAACTCTTAAAGACTAATAATGTTAAGCTGAGTAGTATAAATTTTAATGACAATTGCGTCAAAAGTAACGAAGCAATTCATATTGTTCCTATACGAAATAATCATCTGATCAAATTTAGCATATTCAATTATAGGTCAACGAAAGTACCAAATATTTAATTATAAGACAATAGCTTAGGAAATACCGAAGTTATTAAGAGAATTCACCGTTTTGTGACTTTGTCGTTTTTTTGGGAGCTGTATGATACGGATGTTGTTCGATCCGTCTGAATCCGAGATACACAACTGGTGCAGTACATACAAGCCTACATGCAAAATTTTAGCTCTGTAGCGGTATAAATATCAAGGAGATAACTTCGGTTGTGCAGATGTAAATGTAAAAAACTCTTTTTTTGAAAATTAATTTATCAATACGCAGACCAAGCATTTAAGAAATCACACTTTCCCTTTTAGATTTGCTGGGTCCCTCGTGAAGGTTTCTCCTGCTTAGATGTTTGTTGTATGGCTTTGTCAATCGATGATTTCGTAGCAAGAGTGCCTGATGTTGGCTACTATACTAAGAATTCGATAGTACGACGAACATTTATCCATGATTGAATTCAGGACGGAGCAAAAGGTTGCTCGCATCCAGAATCTACAAGGTCACTCATAGCTATGGTGCTGTATATATTGTCTGGACGTTGACGCATACAATGCGAAGTACGTTCAAGTGGCCCATACGACACCAGGACATAGCCTGTTTCGCGCGAGCCCAAGCAGCGCGCTGTCAACCTCCCGCCCGACCGACCCTGTAGGAAATCTAGACGCTATTACTTTCTAATCTCAACGACATTGGGTTTCCACCTCTTTTCTTTTCTTGGGTTCGAGAATATTAAACAAATAGAAACCAGAAGGTACTTTTCAAGTCTTCTTTTTCCAATTCCCTTCCTGTGACATATGGTGTACCTCAAGGTAGTCATTTTGGCCCTCTGCTTTTCACATTATTCATTAACGATTTTCCATCAGTCATTATTAATTCGCGTGTGCCTTTGAATGCTGACGATGGCAAGCTTTGTCTCACTTATAAAGATACAGATTCATTTAGTCGGCTACAAGCTGATCTTAGAAATCCTGCATCCTTTAATCCTGGTGCATATCCAAATTCGAATTCTAGTAGATTTCTTTTGATTAACCTTCCTTTCTTAATTAACTTGGTGTTATTTTTATGCAGAAGATCCTAATTGGTGAAATTGACTCACCTGAGTTCTTGGCTCAGGTAAATCTGTTGTTATCATGTAGATGAAATATACATCCTATTATACCTTTAACTCTTAGTCGTTGTTCTACTAACCTTTTAGGGTCCTCTGCTCTGATTACAACCTTCTATTGTCTATAATCTGATCAGAGTTTTGTATTACTAACCTTAAAACATCTGCACCCCTCGGTCGGTTGGGTGGAAGATGGGCAGCTATCTGCTTGGGTTCGCCCGTAACAGGGTTTGTCCTGGTATCGTAGAGGCCACTTGAACGTACTACGCATAGTGTCGTCAACGTACGCTATAATCAATAAATAATAATATATATAAGTCAAACCAGGTTGTCTGTATAGCTATTTCAAGAACCACCAAGTTCTATCATCAGATAGCAATTCTGGAGTTCTTTAGCAAAGTCTGCTGATGATAGAAGTTGGTGGTTCTTGAATTTGGATGTGCATCCAGTTTTGCAGAATACTTTAGTTGTTGACTTCCTATTTCAGATTTTACTCTAGGTATATTTAGAGCATTTTGAATGTTGTCGTTCCGTATGTACCACGGAGCCCTCGTGATTGAGCTTAAAATCTTCGACTACGCCCTTTGTATGTTGTCGACATTGCTGGTACTTGCATTCCCCCATAGTACTGCACCGTAAGTGCAGATGGGTTTCAGTACGGAGTTGTATAGGAGGACTTTATACTTCAGACGTAGAGGGGAGAGAGCATTGATGATCCAATGTGAGCTACTCGCTTTCAGTTTTAGATGTGATTTTTTTTTTTCTTTTAGTTCGAATGCTGTACGTATTTCGGATGTTATGCGATTGACTTGTTCAATTGTCCCATGTCTATCGCGGAGGCCGAACTGGTGTGAAGGGATTGTGTTCCCCGATGCCAGAAATGAGTTTAGTCGGAGCTGCAGGACCTTCTCAAAAAGCTTCGAAAGACCCATGCTGCCATCAGCAAACTAATTGGCGTATAGGATGATGGCTGGGTTTTGGCCTTTCCCACTTTAGGAATCATGATGATAGTGGACCTTTTCCATGCTCTTGGGAAGTAGCCAATTCTTATTATAGCGTTGAAAAGTTTGCAGATGTGTTGTATGGCGATGTTGCCTTTGAAATAATCTTCTTTCGGAAGATTGACCTCGTGCCGGCTAAATTGCAAGGTTTGAATTAAATTTCAAATAGGTCGTAATCAGAATACCCAACAAACAGTGTAGAATGGTGTGTTGCCAGCTATTTGGTATCTCTATATCTTACATTCGGCCGTCCTGTTCATCCTCATCTGTCTCAGATGATAACAGCTCGTCATTTTCGGAAACAAAACGCCATAACTTCATATTATCATAACTTGTTGATGTGATATTTGGTCCTTTGACGCTTGCCGCTTTTCTCACGTCATAGCGGCCATTTCGTTTTACCTCAGTGACTTCATATGGGCCTAGATACTCGCTTGCCAGCTTACGTCCTGCGACGAACTGTGTCCTCTTGACCGCTACCATATCTCCCACTCTATAGCCGTGCTCAGGCCGACGTCTTTTATCAAAATTCTTTTTATAAGCTTGTTGAGCGTTTTCAATGTTTTCTTTAGCTCGACGACGCAACTCTTCGCGCTCGATGTTTAACTGCGAAATGAGCTCTTCATTTAGGACCTTTAATAATCTTCCATCCGCGTTGTTGTGCATTTTGGTCCCAAACATTACTTCAATCGGTGATGACTTCAACGATGCATGCACATGGGAATTAATCGCTTTCTGGACCTGTGGCTTTCTGTACCATTTTGCGGAATCATGAGCCGACAGCTTTGCGATGATACTCAAGATCGAACGGTTTACTCTTTCGACTTGGCCGTTACCTCTGGCTACCCCTGTTGATGTCCACACGTGCTCCACTTTGTTTTCGTTAAGACACTCGGCAAAGGCATTGGATGTAAACGCCACTCCTCTGTCGCTGATTATACGCCTTGGGAAACCGAACACAACAGACCAGTCTGTGATCTTTTTAATAACTTCTTCATAGCCGGTTGACTTAGTGGGGAAAAGCCATACAAATTTAGAAAAAGCATCCACAGCCGTGAGAACATATTTCTATTGCTTCGCTGTCGCGTCCATCGGACCCAGATGATCTATGTGAAGCGTTTGTTTGCCCAACTTTTTACTGAAAAAATAATACAACTTATACAATTAGCAATAACTTTAGCTACTTCCCTTTCAAGATGTGGTATCCAATATTGCTGTTGGATTGAGTGCATCGTCTTTGCTGTCGAGAAATGCCCCACTTCATGCGACCCTTGGATGAAGTCTCGTTCCATCAGTTTTGGAACAGCCAACAAATCATTGCCCCTTACGACTTTATAAAGAAGACCTCCTTTCAGGCTGAAATCTTGATATGGACGTTGTTTTAAAATTTCCAATACTGCCTTGATGAAGTTGTCTTCTAGCTGGGCCTTTCTTATGCGAGTAGTCAATTCCGTTGTTACGACCATGCTTCTGAGCGGAAAACGGCTGAGAAAGTCCACGTGTTTCATCTTATCACCCAGCCGGTGAACTGCTTTAAATGTGAAGTCTTCCATGTACAAAATCCAAAATCCTCTTAGTAGTTGTCTGCTTAAACGCCGCACAGACAGTGACAAGATCAAATTTCAAACCTTCTTAGGTTTGAACCTCTTTATAGTGTCGAAACTTCTTGAGAGCGAGATAGGCTGCTTTGACCTCCAGATAATAGCTATGACGTTTGGACTCTGCTTCTGTGCTTTTTCTGCTCCAATAATAAACTGGATGAAGATACAACGCCTGCAGTATATACAAGCCCACATGCAAAATTTCAGCTCTGTAGCTCCAACGGTCTAGGAGGAGTTTGCGTTGGTCCGGACGGACATGGCTATTTGAACTCGTCGTGCTGATCAAGAATATATATACTTTATATGGTCGAAATTGCTTCCTTCTATGCGTTGCACACTTTTGACCAAAATTAATATACCCTTTTTGCAAGGGTATAAAAAATGCTTGTTGACGGGAACAATTTATTTTTTCTTAATTGAAAATTTGGATTTGATATGCAATGCGTTATTTGCTATCAAATTGCTTTAAAGCTGGTTATAATGCATTAAATAATAATTTTAAATTACCATTTTGACCTAATTATAATGCATTTAAAATTTTTTCAAAACATTTTATTCTAATTATTTTAGCTAAATAGTTAGTGTAAAGCAAGAAAACGTTACGTACTTCGTGTTTGTTGCCACACACACAAATGCAAAGACTAATTTTTTAATGTATGCGTTCTAAACTCACTATCAGTTTTAATGAAACTTTCTTTAGCAGTAGCAGGCTTAAACCTGATATTGCTGATGCATCGGTTTTTTCCACAAACTTTTCCATATCCATATTTAGTCGGAACTGCAGGACCTTTTCAAAAAGCTTCGATAGACATGGCAGCAAACTAATTGGCCTCTAGGATGATGGCTGGGTTTTGTCCTTTCCCACTTTAGGAATCATGATGATAATGGACCTTTTCCATGCTCTTGGGAAGTAGCCAATTCTTATTATAGCGTTGAAAAGTTTGCAGATGTGTTGTATGGCGGTGTTGTCTTTGAAATAATCTTCTTTTGGAAGATTGACCTCGAGCCGGCTAAATTGCAAGGTTTGACTTAAATTTCAAATAGGTCGTAATCTAACCAGAAAATAATTTATATATATATATATAATTTTTTTTTTTTATTGATTTTAGAGACCTTTTAATTGTTAAAAAATATGCTTTGCCGGCTCGAGGTGAATTCTTTGGAGAATAAATATAAACCAGAGGACCAGTGCTATCTAAATGCCTAATGTTTGCGAAAGAATGTCGTACAATCTTACCATAGGAACTAATAAAATTATTAATCGAAATCACTGTTTACTGCCGATTGTTCCTATAGGAGCTATATTATTTAGTCACCTGATCTTGATCAAATTTGGCCAGTCATTCAAAAATTCAGCAGAGTCATTAACTCTTAAAGACTAATAATGTTAAGCTGAGTAGTATAAATTTTAATGACAATTGCGTCAAAAGTAACGAAGTTATTCATATTGTTCCTATACGAAATAATCATCTGATCAAATTTAGCATATTTAATTATAGGTCAACAAAAGTACCAAATATTTAATTATAAGACAATAGCTTAGGAAATACCGAAGTTATTAAGAGAATTCACCGTTTTGTGACTTTGTCGTTTTTTTGGGAGCTGTATGATACGGATGTTGTTCGATCCGTCTGAATCCGAGATACACAACTGGTGCAGTACATACAAGCCTACATGCAAAATTTTAGCTCTGTAGCGGTATAAATATCAAGGAGATAACTTCGGTTGTGTAGATGTAAATGTAAAAAACTCTTTTTTTTGAAAATTAATTTATCAATACGCAGACCAAGCATTTAAGAAATCACACTTTCCCTTTTAGATTTGCTGGGTCCCTCGTGAAGGTTTCTCCTGCTTAGATGTTTGTTGTATGGCTTTGTCAATCGATGATTTCGTAGCAAGAGTGCCTGATGTTGGCTACTATACTAAGAATTCGATAGTACGACGAACATTTATCCATGATTGAATTCAGGACGGAGCAAAAGGTTGCTCGCATCCAGAATCTACAAGGTCACTCATAGCTATGGTGCTGTATATATTGTCTGGACGTTGACGCGTACAATGCGAAGTACGTTCAAGTGGCCCATACGACACCAGGACATAGCCTGTTTCGCGCGAGCCCAAGCAGAGCGCTGTCAACCTCCCGCCCGACCGACCCTGTAGGAAATCTAGACGCTATTACTTTCTAATCTCAACGACATTGGGTTTCCACCTCTTTTCTTTTCTTGGGTTCGAGAATATTAAACAAATAGAAACCAGAAGGTACTTTTCAAGTCTTCTTTTTCCAATTCCCTTCCTGTGACATATGGTGTACCTCAAGGTAGTCATTTTGGCCCTCTGCTTTTCACATTATTCATTAACGATTTTCCATCAGTCATTATTAATTCGCGTGTGCCTTTGAATGCTGACGATGGCAAGCTTTGTCTCACTTATAAAGATACAGATTCATTTAGTCGGCTACAAGCTGATCTTAGAAATCCTGCATCCTTTAATCCTGGTGCATATCCAAATTCGAATTCTAGTAGATTTCTTTTGATTAACCTTCCTTTCTTAATTAACTTGGTGTTATTTTTATGCAGAAGATCCTAATTGGTGAAATTGACTCACCTGAGTTCTTGGCTCAGGTAAATCTGTTGTTATCATGTAGATGAAATATACATCCTATTATACCTTTAACTCTTAGTCGTTGTTCTACTAACCTTTTAGGGTCCTCTGCTCTGATTACAACCTTCTATTGTCTATAATCTGATCAGAGTTTTGTATTACTAACCTTAAAACATCTGCACCCCTCGGTCGGTTGCGTGGAAGATGGGCAGCTATCTGCTTGGGTTCGCCCGTAACAGGGTTTGTCCTGGTATCGTAGAGGCCACTTGAACGTACTACGCATAGTGTCGTCAACGTACGCTATAATCAATAAATAATAATATATATAAGTCAAACCAGGTTGTCTGTATAGCTATTTCAAGAACCACCAAGTTCTATCATCAGATAGCAATTCTGGAGTTCTTTAGCAAAGTCTGCTGATGATAGAAGTTGGTGGTTCTTGAATTTGGATGTGCATCCAGTTTTGCAGAATACTTTAGTTGTTGACTTCCTATTTCAGATTTTACTCTAGGTATATTTAGAGCATTTTGAATGTTGTCGTTCCGTATGTACCACGGAGCCCTCGTGATTGAGCTTAAAATCTTCGACTACGCCCTTTGTATGTTGTCGACATTGCTGGTACTTGCATTCCCCCATAGTACTGCACCGTAAGTGCAGATGGGTTTCAGTACGGAGTTGTATAGGAGGACTTTATACTTCAGACGTAGAGGGGAGAGAGCATTGATGATCCAATGTGAGCTACTCGCTTTCAGTTTTAGATGTGATTTTTTTTTTTCTTTTAGTTCGAATGCTGTACGTATTTCGGATGTTATGCGATTGACTTGTTCAATTGTCCCATGTCTATCGCGGAGGCCGAACTGGTGTGAAGGGATTGTGTTCCCCGATGCCAGAAATGAGTTTAGTCGGAGCTGCAGGACCTTCTCAAAAAGCTTCGAAAGACCCATGCTGCCATCAGCAAACTAATTGGCGTATAGGATGATGGCTGGGTTTTGGCCTTTCCCACTTTAGGAATCATGATGATAGTGGACCTTTTCCATGCTCTTGGGAAGTAGCCAATTCTTATTATAGCGTTGAAAAGTTTGCAGATGTGTTGTATGGCGATGTTGCCTTTGAAATAATCTTCTTTCGGAAGATTGACCTCGTGCCGGCTAAATTGCAAGGTTTGAATTAAATTTCAAATAGGTCGTAATCAGAATACCCAACAAACAGTGTAGAATGGTGTGTTGCCAGCTATTTGGTATCTCTATATCTTACATTCGGCCGTCCTGTTCATCCTCATCTGTCTCAGATGATAACAGCTCGTCATTTTCGGAAACAAAACGCCATAACTTCATATTATCATAACTTGTTGATGTGATATTTGGTCCTTTGACGCTTGCCGCTTTTCTCACGTCGTCTAGCGGCCATTTCGTTTTACCTCAGTGACTTCATATGGGCCTAGATACTCGCTTGCCAGCTTACGTCCTGCGACGAACTGTGTCCTCTTGACCGCTACCATATCTCCCACTCTATAGCCGTGCTCAGGCCGACGTCTTTTATCAAAATTCTTTTTATAAGCTTGTTGAGCGTTTTCAATGTTTTCTTTAGCTCGACGACGCAACTCTTCGCGCTCGATGTTTAACTGCGAAATGAGCTCTTCATTTAGGACCTTTAATAATCTTCCATCCGCGTTGTTGTGCATTTTGGTCCCAAACATTACTTCAATCGGTGATGACTTCAACGATGCATGCACATGGGAATTAATCGCTTTCTGGACCTGTGGCTTTCTGTACCATTTTGCGGAATCATGAGCCGACAGCTTTGCGATGATACTCAAGATCGAACGGTTTACTCTTTCGACTTGGCCGTTACCTCTGGCTACCCCTGTTGATGTCCACACGTGCTCCACTTTGTTTTCGTTAAGACACTCGGCAAAGGCATTGGATGTAAACGCCACTCCTCTGTCGCTGATTATACGCCTTGGGAAACCGAACACAACAGACCAGTCTGTGATCTTTTTAATAACTTCTTCATAGCCGGTTGACTTAGTGGGGAAAAGCCATACAAATTTAGAAAAAGCATCCACAGCCGTGAGAACATATTTCTATTGCTTCGCTGTCGCGTCCATCGGACCCAGATGATCTATGTGAAGCGTTTGTTTGCCCAACTTTTTACTGAAAAAATAATACAACTTATACAATTAGCAATAACTTTAGCTAATTCCCTTTCAAGATGTGGTATCCAATATTGCTGTTGGATTGAGTGCATCGTCTTTGCTGTCGAGAAATGCCCCACTTCATGCGACCCTTGGATGAAGTCTCGTTCCATCAGTTTTGGAACAGCCAACAAATCATTGCCCCTTACGACTTTATAAAGAAGACCTCCTTTCAGGCTGAAATCTTGATATGGACGTTGTTTTAAAATTTCCAATACTGCCTTGATGAAGTTGTCTTCTAGCTGGGCCTTTCTTATGCGAGTAGTCAATTCCGTTGTTACGACCATGCTTCTGAGCGGAAAACGGCTGAGAAAGTCCACGTGTTTCATCTTATCACCCAGCCGGTGAACTGCTTTAAATGTGAAGTCTTCCATGTACAAAATCCAAAATCCTCTTAGTAGTTGTCTGCTTAAACGCCGCACAGACAGTGACAAGATCAAATTTCAAACCTTCTTAGGTTTGAACCTCTTGATAGTGTCGAAACTTCTTGAGAGCGAGATAGGCTGCTTTGACCTCCAGATAATAGCTATGACGTTTGGACTCTGCTTCTGTGCTTTTTCTGCTCCAATAATAAACTGGATGAAGATACAACGCCTGCAGTATATACAAGCCCACATGCAAAATTTCAGCTCTGTAGCTCCAACGGTCTAGGAGGAGTTTGCGTTGGTCCGGACGGACATGGCTATTTGAACTCGTCGTGCTGATCAAGAATATATATACTTTATATGGTCGAAATTGCTTCCTTCTATGCGTTGCACACTTTTGACCAAAATTAATATACCCTTTTTGCAAGGGTATAAAAAATGCTTGTTGACGGGAACAATTTATTTTTTCTTAGTTGAAAATTTGGATTTGATATGCAATGCGTTATTTGCTATCAAATTGCTTTAAAGCTGGTTATAATGCATTAAATAATAATTTTAAATTACCATTTTGACCTAATTATAATGCATTTAAAATTTTTTCAAAACATTTTATTCTAATTATTTTAGCTAAATAGTTAGTGTAAAGCAAGAAAACGTTACGTACTTCGTGTTTGTTGCCACACACACAAATGCAAAGACTAATTTTTTAATGTATGCGTTCTAAACTCACTATCAGTTTTAATGAAACTTTCTTTAGCAGTAGCAGGCTTAAACCTGATATTGCTGATGCATCGGTTTTTTCCACAAACTTTTCCATATCCATATTTAGTCGGAACTGCAGGACCTTTTCAAAAAGCTTCGATAGACATGGCAGCAAACTAATTGGCCTCTAGGATGATGGCTGGGTTTTGTCCTTTCCCACTTTAGGAATCATGATGATAATGGACCTTTTCCATGCTCTTGGGAAGTAGCCAATTCTTATTATAGCGTTGAAAAGTTTGCAGATGTGTTGTATGGCGGTGTTGTCTTTGAAATAATCTTCTTTTGGAAGATTGACCTCGAGCCGGCTAAATTGCAAGGTTTGACTTAAATTTCAAATAGGTCGTAATCTAACCAGAAAATAATTTATATATATATATATAATTTTTTTTTTTTATTGATTTTAGAGACCTTTTAATTGTTAAAAAATATGCTTTGCCGGCTCGAGGTGAATTCTTTAGAGAATAAATATAAACCAGAGGACCAGTGCTATCTAAATGCCTAATGTTTGCGAAAGAATGTCGTACAATCTTACCATAGGAACTAATAAAATTATTAATCGAAATCACTGTTTACTGCCGATTGTTCCTATAGGAGCTATATTATTTAGTCACCTGATCTTGATCAAATTTGGCCAGTCATTCAAAAATTCAGCAGAGTCATTAACTCTTAAAGACTAATAATGTTAAGCTGAGTAGTATAAATTTTAATGACAATTGCGTCAAAAGTAACGAAGTTATTCATATTGTTCCTATACGAAATAATCATCTGATCAAATTTAGCATATTTAATTATAGGTCAACGAAAGTACCAAATATTTAATTATAAGACAATAGCTTAGGACAAGCTATTCACAAGCTTTCTGCTCTCTGACGTGACGGTCGTGTTTTTGCATAGCTCCTGAGTTTTTATTAATATTTATTGTTTTTTCTCAATTTTTAATTGTGCTTAATTTGTTTACACTTCCGCTGGTGTTGTTCGCTTGACTCCCTTGTGTTTTATTTCCATAATTCGCCAAATTAATCAGTTTAAACAGTTTTTTCTTTTTCGTGATTAGTGTTTGGTGCAATTACATATTTTTTTTTTCTTTTTTTTTTCTCTTTCGTCATTGCTTCTGCAGTTGCTCCCCTCATCGCCCCCATCATACCATCAGTGCTAGTGGCTTTGTTGTTCTCTCTGCTTTGTGCTTGTGCTTAGCTTCTCTCCCGCGTAATCACTTTTGTAAGGCCGCCTCTCAAAGCTCGGCTTATAACTGTTCTTGCACTCTCTGTTGTGCTGTGCACTCTAGCTGTCTCTTTGTTTTATTTGTAATTGTTGATTATTTATCAATAATTATCTTTGTGCTGTGAATTTAATTTTTCTATATATTCTTATATATATATAATTTTTTTGCCTTTCTTTCGGCTTTTCAATGGCTTGTTGTCTACCTAATTGCAAACATTCTGATCGTTTTGATGATCAGTATAGAGCAATATCTTGTTGGCTCTGCGATAATCTTATTCACTTAAAATGTGCTGGCCTCAATGGCCGCGACTACGACAAATTTTCTGGTTTGTCTGTGTCTAAGCCTGAGCTTGGCTTAATGCGATGGACTTGCCCATCTTGTGCCAGCCAGCAGCTTGATTTTAGCCGTATGTATAGGGATCTTCGTTTAAGGTTTCTTTCTTTAAACAAACTGGCCAAACAGCTGTCAAACGAGTGTGACTCTAGCGTTCAATTATTGTCGCAATTCAAATTTGTTCCACCTTCTGAGAAATTGCACAAGATATGTACCCTTGAGTTGCCTCGTAAGCAGTCGCCAGCTCTCTCTATTACTTCTTCTCCGATTTTACTTTCGCCTACACCATCTTCTTGTCCCTCTTTATGCTCTTCTTTTCAGATTGAAGTACCCATTACAAGCCCTGGTGTACCTCAATCTATCCCTCACGGGAACTCTGATCAATCACAGGATCATGCCGGCTCTCAATCACTTGCGGATCCCAATGCTCCTCCTCCTCCACTAACTGTAGTGCCCCATCGCAAACAATTATTTATTTCTAGGCTTGCTCCAGATACTTCTGAGTCGTCTGTGGCAGCTTACATTGGTAATATTTGCCCTGCTAAGGTTTTAATTCAAAAGTTTAAGTTTTCTAGGCCTCGCGAAATCTCCTCTTTTAAAATTACAGTACCAAATGAGTACTTCTCAGCTATGGTTGACCCTAATTTTTGGCCAGAGGGCCTAGTTGTACACGAGTTTGCGCCCAATAAGCGCTCTCGTCCGTTGCCTGTCCACCTTCCTACTTTATCTTCTGCTTCAAAAAACTAATAACATCTAGTCTTTGCATTCATTATTAAAATGTAAGAGGACTTCTTACCAAGCTGTCGAACCTTTTCTGTGATAGCCAAACCTTTTCAGCTGACATATTAGCTTTCTCTGAAACTTGGCTTAACTCCTCTGTTCTAGATAATGAAATTCTTTCTAATAATTTTATTTCTTATAGGCTTGATCGTGTTGGTCGTCGTGGCGGTGGAGTACTCATTGCTGTAAACTCGAATCTGTCTTCAAGTGTGGTGCCGATTGATCTCCCCTTAGGTGTTGAGTTTATTTGCGTCGAAGTTACATGTTCTAACTTTAGCCTATATATCTCTTGTTCTTATATTCCTCCAGCTTCTGATACCATGATCTACGTGCACCATGCTGATGCTTTACGAACTATTTTTGGTCGTCTTAAAGATCGGGATGTTCTTATAGTTTTAGGTGATTTTAACTTGCCTAATATTTCTTGGCTTGTTGATGATAATCTATCTTTCTTAATTCCTTCATCTCAACATGTTTTTCTTGATAGCCTACTTGAATGTCCACTATATCAGTTGAATTCTTTCCTTAACTGTTCTAAAAGAATCCTTGATCTTGTTTTTGTCTCTGATCCCACTGTTAGTGCTGTATCGCAAACACAGCCACTAGTGAAACCTGAAGATCCTTATCATCCTACCATTGAAGTTACTATTTCTTACAATTCCGTTACTAATTTATTTAAAAACATCTCAAATTCTCGTCGTAGATGTTTTCGTAAAACAAATTTCAATCTTCTTAACAGCCTTATTTTCTCTTTTGATTGGTCGTTTCTATTTGAGTGCTGCGATATAGATTGTGCAGTGAAGTTTTTCTATTCTGCTCTTACTTCTCTAATTGATAAATGCGTTCCTTATGTGAATGTCTCTACCGTCTCCAGCTCGCCAGTCTGGTTCACACGTAGGCTCTCTAATCTTCGTAACATTAAATCGAGATATTTTAAAAGATTTAAAAAAACTGGTTCGCGACTTGACTATGCAAATTATTGTATAGCCAAATCTCAATTTTGTCTCTTAAATACTCAATGCTACAACAATTATCTCGTTCGCTGTAAGGCTGAATTTTATAATAACCCCAAAAGATTTTACAACTTTGTCAATTCCAAAAGACGCTCTAATGTCCTACCTTCCACCTTCAGACTTAACGACCAGTCTGCTAATAATGATTTAGATATTGCAGATCTGTTTGCTAAATTTTTTCAGTCGACATATTCTACTACTGTTTCGGATCCCACACCCTATCCCTTTTCAATCCCACATTTAAATTGTATGTTTTTTCCCAGTATTACTGAAGACTGTATTCTCTCTAGCTTGTCATCTATGAAGTCTTCCTTCGTTCCCGGGCCTGATGATATACCTAGTTGCATCCTTAAAATGTGTTCTATTTCCCTATCTAAGCCTTTAGCTCGGTTATTCTTTATATCGAGTGAGACTTGTAGATTTCCTGATATTTGGAAGGAGTCATTTATTATTCCGCTTTTTAAAAAGGGTAGCAAATCGGATGTTTCCAACTACCGTGGCATTGCCAAACTTTCGGCAATACCTAAACTGTTTGAGAAAATTATTACGTCTTCTCTTCAACATCTATCCAGATCCACTATTTCTCCTTGTCAGCATGGTTTCATGAAAGGTCGTTCGTCGCTTACCAACCTTTTAGAATTGACTACCCTTGTACACCATGGCTTCCGTAAAAAGTGTCAAACTGATGTTATTTATACTGACTTCAGTAAGGCTTTTGATACGGTTGATCATTCTTTGCTTCTCGCGAAACTTAACATCATGGGTTTTTCACCAAAATTATTGGGTTGGTTAAAGTCGTATCTTATTGGCAGAACCCAAAAGGTGTCTTTTCGTTCCTCGATATCTAAAACTGTTCGAGTTACGTCAGGTGTACCCCAAGGCAGTCATCTGGGCCCACTATTATTTACATTGTTTATAAATGATTTGCCTTTGGCCTTGGCGCATTCACGCGTGCTCATGTTTGCGGATGACGTCAAGATTTGTTATTCCTATAATGATCCTTCTTTCCAACAGTACTTGCAATCAGATCTCGATGCGTTCTGTGATTGGTGCCACGTTAATAAATTACACCTTAATGCCTCTAAGTGTTCTTTTATGACTTTCAGTCGTTTGTCTCCGCTCCTAGCTCATTACTCTATTAAGTCTGTTCTGTTAGATTGTGTTCCATCATTCAAAGACTTAGGCGTTATGTTTGACCCTAAACTTTCATTTAATGTTCATATTTCTTCAATTGTCAACAGAGCAAGCTGCCTTCTCGGCTTCATTAAACGTTGGGCCAAAGAATTTGATGATCCCTATGTAACAAAGGTTTTATACACTTCGTTAGTTCGCCCTACTCTAGAATATTGCTCGCCAGTGTGGAACCCGCAATATGATGTTCACCAGCGTAGTATTGAATCGGTACAGAAGCAATTCCTAAAGTTTGCGCTACGCGGTCTAAATTGGGACCCGGGTCTTCGCCTACCTTCTTATTCTGATAGACTTCTTCTTATTAATCTTCCTTCACTTTATAACCGTAGGCTTGTTTTTGGCATTCTCTTTCTCCATAAACTAGTCAACGGCGAAGTCATTTCTACCAATTTACTAGATACGCTGTATTTTTGTGTTCCCTCACGTCGGACCAGAAACTTTTTTCCTATTCACCTTAGTAGATGTCTGACTAACTACTCTCTTCACGAACCTCTTCGTGTTCTTTGCCAATCTTTTAACAACCTTTCTCACCTTATCTCTCCTCATCTTTCTGTCACTTCTCTTCGCGCTATACTTTTTAATCATCTACAGCGAAACCAATGAAAATATTCTGGACTTGGATTGGCTGCAACTCATCCCTGGCCACATTGGCTGTGAATCGGGGCATAGCTGGCACCTTGTGCAAATAAAACACCTCCACCGGGCCGGGGATGTTTAGTTGTGTATAAAGCTAAGCTACCTTCTTTATTTAATTACTATCTGTCTTTAGCTTAAGCTTTTTCGTCGACTGCTGTGTTAGTTGACGTAAATAAATAAATAAATAAATAAATAAATAAATACCGAAGTTATTAAGAGAATTCACCGTTTTGTGACTTTGTCGTTTTTTTGGGAGCTGTATGATACGGATGTTGTTCGATCCGTCTGAATCCGAGATACACAACTGGTGCAGTACATACAAGCCTACATGCAAAATTTTAGCTCTGTAGCGGTATAAATATCAAGGAGATAACTTCGGTTGTGTAGATGTAAATGTCAAAAACTCTTTTTTTTGAAAATTAATTTATCAATACGCAGACCAAGCATTTAAGAAATCACACTTTCCCTTTTAGATTTGCTGGGTCCCTCGTGAAGGTTTCTCCTGCTTAGATGTTTGTTGTATGGCTTTGTCAATCGATGATTTCGTAGCAAGAGTGCCTGATGTTGGCTACTATACTAAGAATTCGATAGTACGACGAACATTTATCCATGATTGAATTCAGGACGGAGCAAAAGGTTGCTCGCATCCAGAATCTACAAGGTCACTCATAGCTATGGTGCTGTATATATTGTCTGGACGTTGACGCGTACAATGCGAAGTACGTTCAAGTGGCCCATACGACACCAGGACATAGCCTGTTTCGCGCGAGCCCAAGCAGAGCGCTGTCAACCTCCCGCCCGACCGACCCTGTAGGAAATCTAGACGCTATTACTTTCTAATCTCAACGACATTGGGTTTCCACCTCTTTTCTTTTCTTGGGTTCGAGAATATTAAACAAATAGAAACCAGAAGGTACTTTTCAAGTCTTCTTTTTCCAATTCCCTTCCTGTGACATATGGTGTACCTCAAGGTAGTCATTTTGGCCCTCTGCTTTTCACATTATTCATTAACGATTTTCCATCAGTCATTATTAATTCGCGTGTGCCTTTGAATGCTGACGATGGCAAGCTTTGTCTCACTTATAAAGATACAGATTCATTTAGTCGTCATTTAGTTACAAGCTGATCTTAGAATTCCTGCATCCTTTAATCCTGGTGCATATCCAAATTCGAATTCTAGTAGATTTCTTTTGATTAACCTTCCTTTCTTAATTAACTTGGTGTTATTTTTATGCAGAAGATCCTAATTGGTGAAATTGACTCACCTGAGTTCTTGGCTCAGGTAAATCTGTTGTTATCATGTAGATGAAATATACATCCTATTATACCTTTAACTCTTAGTCGTTGTTCTACTAACCTTTTAGGGTCCTCTGCTCTGATTACAACCTTCTATTGTCTATAATCTGATCAGAGTTTTCTATTACTAACCTTAAAACATCTGCACTCCTCGGTCGGTTGGGTGGAAGATGGGCAGCTATCTGCTTGGGTTCGCCCGTAACAGGGTTTGTCCTGGTATCGTAGAGGCCACTTGAACGTACTACGCATAGTGTCGTCAACGTACGCTATAATCAATAAATAATAATATATATAAGTCAAACCAGGTTGTCTGTATAGCTATTTCAAGAACCACCAAGTTCTATCATCAGATAGCAATTCTGGAGTTCTTTAGCAAAGTCTGCTGATGATAGAAGTTGGTGGTTCTTGAATTTGGATGTGCATCCAGTTTTGCAGAATACTTTAGTTGTTGACTTCCTATTTCAGATTTTACTCTAGGTATATTTAGAGCATTTTGAATGTTGTCGTTCCGTATGTACCACGGAGCCCTCGTGATTGAGCTTAAAATCTTCGACTACGCCCTTTGTATGTTGTCGACATTGCTGGTACTTGCATTCCCCCATAGTACTGCACCGTAAGTGCAGATGGGTTTCAGTACGGAGTTGTATAGGAGGACTTTATACTTCAGACGTAGAGGGGAGAGAGCATTGATGATCCAATGTGAGCTACTCGCTTTCAGTTTTAGATGTGATTTTTTTTTTCTTTTAGTTCGAATGCTGTACGTATTTCGGATGTTATGCGATTGACTTGTTCAATTGTCCCATGTCTATCGCGGAGGCCGAACTGGTGTGAAGGGATTGTGTTCCCCGATGCCAGAAATGAGTTTAGTCGGAGCTGCAGGACCTTCTCAAAAAGCTTCGAAAGACCCATGCTGCCATCAGCAAACTAATTGGCGTATAGAATGATGGCTGGGTTTTGGCCTTTCCCACTTTAGGAATCATGATGATAGTGGATTTTTTCCATGCTCTTGGGAAGTAGCCAATTCTTATTATAGCGTTGAAAAGTTTGCAGATGTGTTGTATGGCGATGTTGCCTTTGAAATAATCTTCTTTCGGAAGATTGACCTCGTGCCGGCTAAATTGCAAGGTTTGAATTAAATTTCAAATAGGTCGTAATCAGAATACCCAACAAACAGTGTAGAATGGTGTGTTGCCAGCTATTTGGTATCTCTATATCTTACATTCGGCCGTCCTGTTCATCCTCATCTGTCTCAGATGATAACAGCTCGTCATTTTCGGAAACAAAACTCCATAACTTCATATTATCATAACTTGTTGATGTGATATTTGGTCCTTTGACGCTTGCCGCTTTTCTCACGTCACGAAAAAAAAACTTTCACTCGTTGCAGAGGACGGACGTGTTTTTTTTGCGCTTATCAACTTTTATTTTTTCTCGCGATTAAATACTTTTACATAACTCTTAAATTATCGGTTTAATTAATAACAATTACAACATCCGAATTTTATTTTCATTTCGCGAATTCTTGCTGTCGTTTTTGTTTAAATTTAAATAAAATCAAAACTTACAACAATACTTGCATTAGCGGTGTTGTTGTTTTGTTTATCTCTTTTGCTTTTGTGTCTTTACCGTTTTAACTAACTCTCGCGCTCTTGCGTGCAAATTGTTGTTGCATGTGTTCAATTTGACGCGCTCTCCCGCTCTTTCCTATTCTTGATTGATTTGCGCTCTCGTCTTTTGCCTACCCGCGACTCTGTGATACGTGTTTTTGTTTTTGTGTTTTCATTTCTTTTTATTCTTTAGTTGTGAAGGCTTACTCTGCACATTAACCCTTGTGTCAGAACTGGTCAGTATATTCTTATACACAGATTTTTTACCTTTAGAATTTTTATTTTTTATTTTTTTGTATTTCCTTTTGTAATTAAATTAAACTTTTGATAAAATGGTTGTCTGCTCAAAAAATAATTGCATAGTTGCCACTAATGCGGTTGACTCCCATGATTATATTCTTTGTTGGTTGTGTGACAATGCGGTTCACGTCAAGTGTGCAGGTTACACAGGCAGAATCAAGGAGTCTATTGCTAAAGGTGGTGGCTTAAAATATGGATGTGATGCTTGCCGGGAGGTCGAGAATGAGATGCGCTCTTTCATGAGGCGGACTAGAGATAGTTTTGACACTTTAAGGGAAGGTTTTAATAAACTCCAAGTGGAGTTTACTGCGGTGGAGACTCAGTTCAGAAGTTTATCGCTTATGAATGAGTCTCCGAAACGTAAAAGGACCAGTCCTTGGGGTGTTTCTGTATCTGTAGATCCGCCAGCGTCTCTTATCGTCCCCGACCGGTCTCATGCACCGTCCACTCCTAATGTACAGCAATTAATATCGTTTAAGAGCCCGGTTGTGAATGCTATTAGTAATGAATTACCGGTATCACCTGGGAATGATCTCTTAAAAACGATGCCTATTGTAGTGTCCGATGTGTCTGGGCAATTACCCATTCCAATGGAAATTGCCGATAGTTCTAAAAGTATCGAGGGCCCCGTGAACAAGTTGACTGCTGCAGTGGGTGACTTGTCCAACGTTACTGCTGCGGCTGACGCTTCGGGACCGCGGTCTTTCGTTGGCATACCACCAAAGAAACATATATTTGTTTCTAGGCTAGACCCTGTTGTCACATCTGATGATGTAATAGCCTATATTCGGAAGAAAGTTAACGTCTCGAATATTGCGGTGGAGAAGTTTAAATTTTCTTATTCTCGGGACATTTCGTCCTTTAAAATTAGTGTTTCTGCCAATATCTTCGACAATATATGTCGAGAAGATTTTTGGCCGAAACATATAATAGTTAAGGAATATACTGTAAAAAAGAAAAATCTGCAACCAATTCGCTTGCCAACAACAACAACTAATACTATTCCTGCCACATCAGCATCTGCTGGTGTGTCAAAAAACTAGCTTCGTCCCTTAACCTGGGTTACCAGAACGTTAGAGGACTGAAATCTAAACTTCCTAATCTCTATGTAGATAGTCTTTCTTTTGAGCATAACATTCTAGCTTTCACAGAGACGTGGCTAAAACCTGATATTGCTGATGCATCGGATTTTTCCACAAACTTTTCTATTTTCAGACGTGACCGGATTTCTCGCATAGGTGGTGGCGTTCTGATAGCTGTGGATGCTGCTTTATCATCTGAAATGATTCAATTTTCTAGTACCCAGGAGATTGAGTTTGTCGGTGTTAAAGTAAATTTTAAATCTTTTAATGCTTTCATTACTTGTTCCTATATTCCACCATTGTCAGACATGGTGGTATATTTAAATCATTTAGAGGCAATTCAGTTTGTCTCCTCTTTAGTTTCGAGTCAAGACATGCTCATAGTTGTAGGTGATTTTAATTTACCCGCTTTAGCATGGTCACTAACAGATGAATCTACCACGTTGCTACCCTCTTTGTCACATGACTTTATTGATGGCCTTCTAGGCTTATCTTTATCCCAAGTCAATCCTGTCTTAAATTCTAATGGAAAATCGTTAGATCTTATTTTTGTATTGGATTCTTCTTATTGTGAGGTTTCTAGGATCGAACCATTTGTTCTTCCAGAAGACAAATTTCATCCTACATTAAATTTAAAAATTGATTTGCCCTTGCTTTCACCATTACTTGGTTCAAATGAGTTACCACTAACTAGGTGCTTTCGTAAGACTGACTTTGCCAGCCTTAATGAAAACATTGCTACTACCGATTGGTCTTATCTGTACAATTGTAGTGATATGAACTCGGCTGTTCGTTTTTTCTATGATACTCTGAATTCACTCTTTGATATTTGTGTGCCTCTTGGTAGGCTGGAGCGGCCTAACAAACCTCCCTGGTTCTCTCGCGAGCTATCCAATTTGAAAAATGTGAAGACACGATATTATAAGAAGTTCCAAAAAACACGTCGTTCATCAGATTATGCTCTGTATACAGTCGCTCGTTCAAAATTCATGATGCTTAATACACAATGCTATAAGAATTATCTTCAGCGGTGTAAGCTTCAGTTTTCTTCTGACCCTAAACAATTTTATAATTTTGTTAATTCTAAACGTAGGACCTCTGTGCACCAATCTTTTTTGTCTTTTCAAAATAAAAAAGCGAGCACTGATCAGGCAATTGCCGATATGTTTGCGAGTTTTTTCAAAACAACTTATTCCTCAACGGAATATCGAGCAAGTCCGTATCCTTATCATTTAAAAAAGGCTAATTGCATTTTCAATCCAGTGATTGATGAAAGTTCTATTCTTACCGAACTTAAATTATATCATTTAAAAAAGGCTAATTGCATTTTCAATCCAGTGATTGATGAAAGTTCTATTCTTACCGAACTTAAATTAGTTAAACCTGTTTATTCTCCGGGGCCAGACGGTATTCCTGGATGTATACTCAGGTTCTGTGCAAACGCATTATGTAAACCCATTTTAAAATTGTTTCTATTGTCTGTAGAATCTTCCTCTTTTCCATCTATTTGGAAGGAGTCGTATATTATTCCTCTGCATAAAAATGGCAAAAAGTCCGAAGCCTCTAACTATAGGGGTATCTCAAAATTGTCCGCTATTCCGAAAGCTTTTGAGAAAATTATAACTTCTCAATTGCAACATTTTTGCAGCTCTATTATTTCGCCATCCCAACATGGGTTTGTGAAACGTAGATCTACAACCACTAACCTTTTAGAATTTACATCAATAATTATCAAGGGGTTCAAAAATGGTAAACAAACTGATGTCATATACACTGACTTCAACAAAGCCTTTGATTCCGTTAATCATACCCTATTACTTTCTAAGCTGAGCGACATTGGGTTTCCACCCCTTTTCCTTTCTTGGGTTCGAGAATATTTAACAAATAGAAAACAGAAGGTACTTTTTAAGTCTTCTTTTTCCGTTTCCATTTCTGTGACTTCTGGTGTACCTCAAGGTAGTCATCTTGGCCCTCTGCTCTTCACACTATTTATTAACGATCTTCCATCAGTCATTGTTCATTCGCGTGTGCTTATGTATGCTGACGATGTCAAGCTTTGTCTTACTTATAAAGATACAGATTCATTTAGTCGGCTACAAGCTGATCTTAAAAACTTTCAATCCTGGTGCCAGTTTAATCTACTAAATCTTAACACTACCAAATGTAAGGTAATGACTTTTTTTCGTAACTCTCCTCAACTGGTCACTTATATTCTAAACAACAGCCCTTTAGAACGTCTAAATAATATGAATGATTTGGGCGTACTTATGGACCATAAGTTAAATTTTAACACCCATATTTCCACCACGGTCGCAAAGGCCATGAGTGTCCTGGGTTTCATTAAATGATGGTCAAAAGAATTTGATGACCCCTATACAACTAAAGTTCTTTTTACTTCGCTTGTCCGTCCTATTTTAGAGTATGGATCTTGCATTAGGTCACCTCAATATGAGTCGCACCAGATTAGACTAGAATCCGTTCAAAAGCAGTTCTTGCTATTTGCTCTTCGTGGCTTAAGCTGGGATCGCAATGTCAATTTGCCTTCGTATTCTAGTAGACTTCTCTTGATTAACCTTCCGTCCCTAACTAACCGTAGAATTATGCTTGGTGTCATTTTTATGCACAAGCTCCTAATTGGTGATATCGACTCGCCTGAGTTATTAGCTCAGGTGAATCTGTCGGTACCATGTAGACGGAGTAGACATCCTTTAATACCTTTATCCCTTAGTCGTTGTTCTTCTAACTATGCTATGCATGAACCTTTTAGGGTCCTCTGCTCTGATTACAATCTTCTATCCCCTGTAATTTAGTTAATAGATAGCTATAGTATTATGTGTTTGTCTGTCTTTTCTATTGTGAATTTTGTCCACGCGATTCGTGCCGTGCGTTATACGGCTGCACCCCTCGGTCGGTCGGGTGGGAGGTGGGCAGTTATCTGCTTGGGCTCGCGCGTAACAGGCTTTGTCCTGGTGTCGTAGGGGCCACTTGAACGCACTGCGCATAGTATCGTCAACGTCCGCTATAGTCATAGCGGCCATTTCGTTTTACCTCAGTGACTTCATATGGGCCTAGATACTCGCTTGCCAGCTTACGTCCTGCGACGAACTGTGTCCTCTTGACCGCTACCATATCTCCCACTCTATAGCCGTGCTCAGGCCGACGTCTTTTATCAAAATTCTTTTTAAAAGCTTGTTGAGCGTTTTCAATGTTTTCTTTTGCTCGACGACGCAACTCTTCGCGCTCGATGTTAAACTGTGAAATGAGCTCTTCATTTAGGACCTCTAATAATCTTCCATCCGCGTTGTTGTGCATTTTGGTCCCAAACATTACTTCAATCGGTGATGACTTCAACGATGCATGCACATGGGAATTAATCGCTTTCTGGACCTGTGGCTTTCTGTACCATTTTGCGGAATCATGAGCCGACAGCTTTGCGATGATACTCAAGATCGAACGGTTCTTCATAGCCGGTTGACTTAGTGGGGAAAAGCCATACAAATTTAGAAAAAGCATCCACAGTCGTGAGAACATATTTCTATTGCTTCGCTGTCGCGTCCATCGGACCCAGATGATCTACGTGAAGCGTTTGTTTGCCCAACTTTTTACTGAAAAAATAATACAACTTATACAATTAGCAATAACTTTAGCTACTTCCCTTTCAAGATGTGGTATCCAATATTGCTGTTGGATTGAGTGCATCGTCTTTGCTGTCGAGAAATGCCCCACTTCATGCGACCCTTGGATGAAGTCTCGTTCCATCAGTTTTGGAACAGCCAACAAATCATTGCCCCTTACGACTTTATAAAGAAGACCTCCTTTCAGGCTGAAATCTTGATATGGACGTTGTAGTAGTTGTCTGCTTTAACGCCGCACAGACAGTGACAAGATCAAATTTCAAACCTTATCACCCAGCCGGTGAACTGCTTTAAATATGAAGTCTTCCATGTACAAAATCCAAAATCCTCTTAGTAGTTGTCTGCTTTAACGCCGCACAGACAGTGACAAGATCAAATTTCAAACCTTCTTAGGTTTGAACCTCTTGATAGTGTCGAAACTTCTTGAGAGCGAGATAGGCTGCTTTGACCTCCAGATAATAGCTATGACGTTTGGACTCTGCTTCTGTGCTTTTTCTGCTCCAATAATAAACTGGATGAAGATACAACGCCTGCAGTATATACAAGCCCACATGCAAAATTTCAGCTCTGTAGCTCCAACGGTCTAGGAGGAGTTTGCGTTGGTCCGGACGGACATGGCTATTTGAACTCGTCGTGCTGATCAAGAATATATATACTTTATATGGTCGAAATTGCTTCCTTCTATGCGTTGCACACTTTTGACCAAAATTAATATACCCTTTTTGCAAGGGTATAAAAAATGCTTGTTGACGGGAACAATTTATTTTTTCTTAATTGAAAATTTGGATTTGATATGCAATGCGTTATTTGCTATCAAATTGCTTTAAAGCTGGTTATAATGCATTAAATAATAATTTTACATTACCATTTTGACCTAATTATAATGCATTTAAAATTTTTTCAAAACATTTTATTCTAATTATTTTAGCTAAATAGTTAGTGTAAAGCAAGAAAACGTTACGTACTTCGTGTTTGTTGCCACACACACAAATGCAAAGACTAATTTTTTAATGTATGCGTTCTAAACTCACTATCAGTTTTAATAAAACTTTCTTTAGCAGTAGCAGGCTTAAACCTGATATTGCTGATGCATCGGTTTTTTCCACAAACTTTTCCATATCCATATTTAGTCGGAACTGCAGGACCTTTTCAAAAAGCTTCGATAGACATGGCAGCAAACTAATTGGCCTCTAGGATGATGGCTGGGTTTTGTCCTTTCCCACTTTAGGAATCATGATGATAATGGACCTTTTCCATGCTCTTGGGAAGTAGCCAATTCTTATTATAGCGTTGAAAAGTTTGCAGATGTGTTGTATGGCGGTGTTGCCTTTGAAATAATCTTCTTTTGGAAGATTGACCTCGAGCCGGCTAAATTGCAAGGTTTGACTTAAATTTCAAATAGGTCGTAATCTAACCAGAAAATAATTTATATATATATATATAATTTTTTTTTTTTATTGATTTTAGAGACCTTTTAATTGTTAGAAAATATGCTTTGCCGGCTCGAGGTGAATTCTTTAGAGAATAAATATAAACCAGAGGACCAGTGCTATCTAAATGCCTAATGTTTGCGAAAGAATGTCGTACAATCTTACCATAGGAACTAATAAAATTATTAATCGAAATCACTGTTTACTGCCGATTGTTCCTATAGGAGCTATATTATTTAGTCACCTGATCTTGATCAAATTTGGCCAGTCATTCAAAAATTCAGCAGAGTCATTAACTCTTAAAGACTAATAATGTTAAGCTGAGTAGTATAAATTTTAATGACAATTGCGTCAAAAGTAACGAAGTTATTCATATTGTTCCTATACGAAATAATCATCTGATCAAATTTAGCATATTTAATTATAGGTCAACGAAAGTACCAAATATTTAATTATAAGACAATAGCTTAGGAAATACCGAAGTTATTAAGAGAATTCACCGTTTTGTGACTTTATCGTTTTTTTGGGAGCTGTATGATACGGATGTTGTTCGATCCGTCTGAATCCGAGATACACAACTGGTGCAGTACATACAAGCCTACATGCAAAATTTTAGCTCTGTAGCGGTATAAATATCAAGGAGATAACTTCGGTTGTGCAGATGTAAATGTAAAAAACTCTTTTTTTGAAAATTAATTTATCAATACGCAGACCAAGCATTTAAGAAATCACACTTTCCCTTTTAGATTTGCTGGGTCCCTCGTGAAGGTTTCTCCTGCTTAGATGTTTGTTGTATGGCTTTGTCAATCGATGATTTCGTAGCAAGAGTGCCTGATGTTGGCTACTATACTAAGAATTCGATAGTACGACGAACATTTATCCATGATTGAATTCAGGACGGAGCAAAAGGTTGCTCGCATCCAGAATCTACAAGGTCACTCATAGCTATGGTGCTGTATATATTGTCTGGAGGTTGACGCGTACAATGCGAAGTACGTTCAAGTGGCCCATACGACACCAGGACATAGCCTGTTTCGCGCGAGCCCAAGCAGAGCGCTGTCAACCTCCCGCCCGACCGACCCTGTAGGAAATCTAGACGATATTACTTTCTAATCTCAACGACATTGGGTTTCCACCTCTTTTCTTTTCTTGGGTTCGAGAATATTAAACAAATAGAAACCAGAAGGTACTTTTCAAGTCTTCTTCCTGTGACATATGGTGTACCTCAAGGTAGTCATTTTGGCCCTCTGCTTTTCACATTATTCATTAACGATTTTCCATCAGTCATTATTAATTCGCGTGTGCCTTTGAATGCTGACGATGGCAAGCTTTGTCTCACTTATAAAGATACAGATTCATTTAGTCGGCTACAAGCTGATCTTAGAATTCCTGCATCCTTTAATCCTGGTGCATATCCAAATTCGAATTCTAGTAGATTTCTTTTGATTAACCTTCCTTTCTTAATTAACTTGGTGTTATTTTTATGCAGAAGATCCTAATTGGTGAAATTGACTCACCTGAGTTCTTGGCTCAGGTAAATCTGTTGTTATCATGTAGATGAAATATACATACTATTATACCTTTAACTCTTAGTCGTTGTTCTACTAACCTTTTAGGGTCCTCTGCTCTGACTACAACCTTCTATTGTCTATAATCTGATCAGAGTTTTCTATTACTAACCTTAAAACATCTGCACCCCTCGGTCGGTTGGGTGGAAGATGGGCAGCTATCTGCTTGGGTTCGCCCGTAACAGGGTTTGTCCTGGTATCGTAGAGGCCACTTGAACGTACTACGCATAGTGTCGTCAACGTACGCTATAATCAATAAATAATAATATATATAAGTCAAACCAGGTTGTCTGTATAGCTATTTCAAGAACCACCAAGTTCTATCATCAGATAGCAATTCTGGAGTTCTTTAGCAAAGTCTGCTGATGATAGAAGTTGGTGGTTCTTGAATTTGGATGTGCATCCAGTTTTGCAGAATACTTTAGTTGTTGACTTCCTATTTCAGATTTTACTCTAGGTATATTTAGAGCATTTTGAATGTTGTCGTTCCGTATGTACCACGGAGCCCTCGTGATTGAGCTTAAAATCTTCGACTACGCCCTTTGTATGTTGTCGACATTGCTGGTATTTGCATTCCCCCATAGTACTGCACCGTAAGTGCAGATGGGTTTCAGTACGGAGTTGTATAGGACTTTATACTTCAGACGTAGAGGGGAGAGAGCATTGATGATCCAATGTAAGCTACTCGCTTTCAGTTTTAGATGTGATTTTTTTTTTCTTTTAGTTCGAATGCTGTACGTATTTCGGATGTTATGCGATTGACTTGTTCAATTGTCCCATGTCTATCGCGGAGGCCGAACTGGTGTGAAGGGATTGTGTTCCCCGATGCCAGAAATGAGTTTAGTCGGAGCTGCAGGACCTTCTCAAAAAGCTTCGAAAGACCCATGCTGCCATCAGTAAACTAATTGGCGTATAGGATGATGGCTGGGTTTTGGCCTTTCCCACTTTAGGAATCATGATGATAGTGGATTTTTTCCATGCTCTTGGGAAGTAGCCAATTCTTATTATAGCGTTGAAAAGTTTGCAGATGTGTTGTATGGCGATGTTGCCTTTGAAATAATCTTCTTTCGGAAGATTGACCTCGTGCCGGCTAAATTGCAAGGTTTGAATTAAATTTCAAATAGGTCGTAATCAGAATACCCAACAAACAGTGTAGAATGGTGTGTTGCCAGCTATTTGGTATCTCTATATCTTACATTCGGCCGTCCTGTTCATCCTCATCTGTCTCAGATGATAACAGCTCGTCATTTTCGGAAACAAAACGCCATAACTTCATATTATCATAACTTGTTGATGTGATATTTGGTCCTTTGACGCTTGCCGCTTTTCTCACGTCGTCTAGCGGCCATTTCGTTTTACCTCAGTGACTTCATATGGGCCTAGATACTCGCTTGCCAGCTTACGTCCTGCGACGAACTGTGTCCTCTTGACCGCTACCATATCTCCCACTCTATAGCCGTGCTCAGGCCGACGTCTTTTATCAAAATTCTTTTTATAAGCTTGTTGAGCGTTTTCAATGTTTTCTTTTGCTCGACGACGCAACTCTTCGCGCTCGATGTTAAACTGCGAAATGAGCTCTTCATTTAGGACCTTTAATAATCTTCCATCCGCGTTGTTGTGCATTTTGGTCCCAAACATTACTTCAATCGGTGATGACTTCAACGATGCATGCACATGGGAATTAATCGCTTCCTGGACCTGTGGCTTTCTGTACCATTTTGCGGAATCATGAGCCGACAGCTTTGCGATGATACTCAAGATCGAACGGTTTACTCTTTCGACTTGGCCGTTACCTCTGGCTACCCCTGTTGATGTCCACACGTGCTCCACTTTGTTTTCGTTAAGACACTCGGCAAAGGCATTGGATGTAAACGCCACTCCTCTGTCGCTGATTATACGCCTTGGGAAACCGAACACAACAGACCAGTCTGTGATCTTTTTAATAACTTCTTCATAGCCGGTTGACTTAGTGGGGAAAAGCCATACAAATTTAGAAAAAGCATCCACAGCCGTGAGAACATATTTCTATTGCTTCGCTGTCGCGTCCATCGGACCCAGATGATCTATGTGAAGCGTTTGTTTGCCCAACTTTTTACTGAAAAAATAATACAACTTATACAATTAGCAATAACTTTAGCTACTTCCCTTTCAAGATGTGGTATCCAATATTGCTGTTGGATTGAGTGCATCGTCTTTGCTGTCGAGAAATGCCCCACTTCATGCGACCCTTGGATGAAGTCTCGTTCCATCAGTTTTGGAACAGAAGAAGAAGACCTCCTTTCAGGCTGAAATCTTGATATGGACGTTGTTTTAAAATTTCCAATACTGCCTTGATGAAGTTGTCTTCTAGCTGGGCCTTTCTTATGCGAGTAGTCAATTCCGTTGTTACGACCATGCTTCTGAGCGGAAAACGGCTGAGAAAGTCCACGTGTTTCATCTTATCACCCAGCCGGTGAACTGCTTTAAATGTGAAGTCTTCCATGTACAAAATCCAAAATCCTCTTAGTAGTTGTCTGCTTAAACGCCGCACAGACAGTGACAAGATCAAATTTCAAACCTTCTTAGGTTTGAACCTCTTGATAGTGTCGAAAGAGAGCGAGATAGGCTGCTTTGACCTCCAGATAATAGCTCTGACGTTTGGACTCTGCTTCTGTGCTTTTTCTGCTCCAATAATAAACTGGATGAAGATGGCCATCCAAATGCTGCAGCAAAACTGCTCCAAATCCGTCTTTGGATGCATCCGTGTGGAGTTCGGTTAGCGCTTCCCTTGAGTAAATGTGCAACACCAGCTCCATTACCAGTAAATTCTTTAGTGCTTGCAGCGATTGCTGCTCTGCTTCTCCAATATTAAAAACAGCTTCCTTCTTGAGTAAGTTCGTCAGTGGACGTGCGACTTGTGCGTACCCAGGGATAAATTTTCGAAAAAACCCCGTAAGTCCCAGAAAAGCTTGAACTGATTTTATGTCTTTCGGCGTAGCAAATCGACTGACGGCTGCTGTTTTCTCCATGTCAGGCCAAATTCGTCCGTTTTCAATATTATGGCCAAGAAAACTTATGCGTGGCTGCATGAAACTGCACTTCTTCCATTTCATCTTTAAGCCAAATTGGGCTGCCGTCTCGAGTACCATCTTTGTCCTTCGCATACAAACGTCGGGCGTCTCGGCATACACAATTATGTCATCCATGTAGAGCTGCATTACACCAGAGTTAATAAGTTCTTGAAAAATATGATTAACAAACCTTATTAACGCCTCTGGAGAGTTTTTAAAACCAAAAGGCTTTTTTTTCACGACGACTGCTCTGCTGGCGACATTGGAAGATGACTTTCGAAGGATCTCTTGTTCGATCCATTGCTCGACTTGCTTCTTTATCTCACTGGCTTCATCTGCTGCTAGGCGACTCGGTGAGTGATGAAACGGCTTGATCACTCCATCAGGAATAATCTTCAATTGAATCAGGCATTGCTTTACAACCTCTGATAACCCATGATAACTGCTTTCAATCATCTGTTCAACCTCTTTGCGATATTCTGGCGGAGCTATAAAAGAAGATTCTTCTGAGACATTATATATAAGTGCAAACTCGTTCATTGGAATTTCATCTGAATTCTCCTCCATGAATGTATATCCTTGTTTACTGCCCACCAAACGGAACTTTTTGATCAAATCATCTCCCAGCAGTCCATCGTAATCAATCTGGCTATTCGGAAGTACTACGAACTTTTGGTTTGTGTTCAACTTATCCACGACCACTTCTACAGTGAAGTGTCCAATAGGCTTTGCTGTGCCATTGCCTAGACCGTGCAACGTACGTATATCTTCAATTAGTGCCACGTTTTTTAATATTTTGAAAATACTCTCCTTGATCACTGAGACGTTTGATCCTGTATCTACCAGACATTCGACTTCTACACCATTTATACAGATTTTCTTCAAACGACTGCGATTGGAAATAACACGAACTTTATCAGCATTCTGAGGACAGTCACGGGATATATGTCTGTTTTGGTTGCACTTGAAGCATTTTGATTCGGCGTCACATTTATTGCGCTTATGATTTCCCGATCCGCAGTTGAAACAATACTCTTTATTAACTATTTGCCCGTTGTTCTGCTTGAAAAATGTTTTTTGTTGTTCTTTATTGCCCTTCCATTCCGATATATGTAAGTTAACAATTAACACTTAACATAGGATATTTTATAAGTTCATAATCTACCCTCGCTATCGCGTGCTCCATAAGTTAAGTAGCAGCCCTCGCAATTGCGACATTGCACATCAGCGCGCTATAGCTGCAATGGTCAGCGACGGTAACCGGACACTTTTGTTTTGCTGCAAGAGTTTCCGTTATCGCCGAAGATTTGCTGAGTCGGCTTGCCGACCATGACATTGTGGCGTGATGCGAAATTTTGGCTTAGCTTAAGTGAAATATTCTATGTATTAAAAAATCAGTTTGAATACAGCGCTCTTCCAGTAAGTCGCTTAAATAAATATCCACTCCGGCACTTAGCCGTAAAATAATTTGTTTTATTGTCTGAACCTAAGGTCAGCAATAAGAGGCTCAGTTTGCCTCTCAACCTAATCTTCACCCTTAACAGGACTGGAGTATTGTAATTGGCGCCCAACTAGTGGTCGGACTCCACATCCACTAATAACCAAACAGCAGCACAGGAGCTGCAACAAGCAACAACAAATAAGACAGCAGCGAGGGAGCTGCGAGTGACCAACAAAAAATTAAGACAGCAGCGAGGGAGCTGCGAGTGACCAACATAATAAAGAAATATTTTTTTTTTGTGTTAGTTGAATCATGTAAGTGGATACTCTAGCCAAAATTTTTTCTTATACAAAAGTCTTAATTTTTTGTAAAAATTAGTTTAGTACTTGTGAGTGTTTAATATTGCAACAGATCATAATTAATAACAGTAATCTGAACTAGGTTTCTAAAACTTGTGAGAGTGACTGCCTTGAGAATTCTAGTTAAAACAATTTATCGTCCAGTTCGTTAATAAAATTACTTTGTGTTACTTTCTGTGTCTAAAATTGTGCTATATCAATACATACAGTTCTCGTGGTTCAGAGCTACGACGTAATTCGACCCGTTTTGCTTTTCGCGGCCACTGGCCTGCGCATGTTCAGCCAATACAGAACACCTCGCAAGCACTTTAGCGACTCAGATTCCGACTGTGACATTCATCATCGGAGCCATATGCTGTGCTTTGATCTGCATTGGCCTCACTCTTTGTCGACTCATCGGTGCAAAGAAGTCTGCAATGCAGTTACGAGAAGTCGTCGCCGGCATTGGGTCGGCCGAGGACGGCCTTACACTTGAAGGGGGAGTAGTTAACAATTAACACTTAACATAGGATATTTTATAAGTTCATAATCTACCCTCGCTATCGCGTGCTCCATAAGTTAAGTAGCAGCCCTCGCAATTGCGACATTGCACATCAGCGCGCTATAGCTGCAATGGTCAGCGACGGTAACCGGACACTTTTGTTTTGCTGCAAGAGTTTCCGTTATCGCCGAAGATTTGCTGAGTCGGCTTGCCGACCATGACATTGTGGCGTGATGCGAAATTTTGGCTTAGCTTAAGTGAAATATTCTATGTATTAAAAAATCAGTTTGAATACAGCGCTCTTCCAGTAAGTCGCTTAAATAAATATCCACTCCGGCACTTAGCCGTAAAATAATTTGTTTTATTGTCTGAACCCAAGGTCAGCAATAAGAGGCTCAGTTTGCCTCTCAACCTAATCTTCACCCTTAACAGGACTGGAGTATTGTAATTTATATAATGATTGTACCTTCATCGGTGCGACCTTAACCATGGCGATGACAATGTTGATTTCCAAGACGTTTTCATGTTGGAAACGGACCTATGCGGCATCCGTATGCTCATTCAGACTCATCTGCGTGTGAAAATGAATTGTGGAATAGTTACCGATTCCAAATATTTAAAATCCTCCAGTAGTTCACTTCACCTTTTCTGTTCCAATCGATTCCTTTCAAAGTCAGGTCTTGCAACAGAATTTGACAACGAATGATTATAGGTAAAATAAATCCGATTATATCGAATTTTCTAAAGATGTTTAGGAGGATCAAGCGTTTTGTGATGTGTTTCAGGTTTGATACTGAGATCGAAAAACAAATACGTCGAGATGTGGCTGCCAAGCTATGCCTAGAGTTTTAATATATCTTGGACTTTCAGAGTTACGAAAACTTCGTTTTCAGAGGTTGGAGTAATGTCTGGAGAATTGCTACGAAACTTACTGAGTTGTAAACTAGCTTTAGCTAGAATTCTAACGGTTTTAGCATCGATCCCGTTCGTCTACTATGAATTGCCGGTACATCTTTGATAGTGTCAGTGCAAAGTAAGAGCAAATTTATTTAATGGATATGATAAAAATGTGGTAATCAAGTCATTCTGAATTGAGGGTCTGATCTTTAAAAAGTCATTAAGAGATGTAAGGAATTTTTAAGTTTTATTGAAATACGCTTTATCCTGTATATATTTTTGCTTCTAGCTTTACAAAGCAAAGTTTTTAATGCCAGCTACCCTGTCAATTGAGCAAGTTGGCCAAATTATTATAGCGCCCATTATTATTCTACGTAAATTGGGATTATGTTTCCTAGCAGAGAGTTCTCAAAGCATTGATATGAGAAAAGGCAACAAAAGTCCGCAGTCGCCGCTTGAAAATCCTGATCATCACTCCGTAGTCAATAATTTAGTATTGTTGAATTTAACAGTTGTTATTGTTGCTGGCGTAAGACGGTATGAAAAGTATGATTTCTTATTGCATTCATCAAGCATTTTCTTGTTTTCATTTGATGCTTGAAAAGCAAGCTGTCTATGAATAAAACAAGTGGACGAAAACATATGTCGGTATTAGTCAAATGAAATCAAATAGTACATACTAACTACATATATATAAAACTGGACAACTGCAAAATTTGTAGTTGCAATAAAAATAAAAAGTTTTAAATTTTAACAAATTATTTGTATTATTTACTTTCAAGTTTTGCCCTCCTGCACCTACGCTTCGCCACTGGATCAGCGATTGGCGTTGATAAACGCATTATTATGGATTGTGTGTCTTGTTTTTTGCCGCGTATTTTGAACTGTGTTTATTTTGGGTGCGTCAATATAAGCCGCGTTATTAATTTCAAATAGTGTAAAAACAATTTGTTTCCCAAGCTAAATGTTTAATCTGTTTCTTCTGTGAAAAAAGTAGACCTAAATAATGAGAAATAATTTGTTAAATTCATTTGGTATAAAGCTTTAAATTTATTCATAAAGTGCTTTAAAAAAGTTAAAAATATTATTTAAAATAATCCTTTAAAATAGGTCTTAAAATATTTTTTTATTTTCACAAAAAGAAGATTTCCATAACAAAAAAAAATATCAAAAAAGAAACCTTCGGCTATGTTCATATACCATTGCAGTCCTTGGCATTTGTCTGGCTTACGTGATACCAAACACGCGTAACACGTACACTGTATATTTGAACACGTTGGTTATTCTTAAACCTTGTACAAAGGGCCGCCATATGTGACGTTTTGGAACGTTTTGTGAATACTCCGGCCGCCGAAATTACTACAGCTGCTCCCTTAGCCAAACTTCCTTTACAATCGGATAAAACACTCCCGCCGCTCGCAAGGGGTCCAGCTCCGTACAGGGTCCAGCCGAAGACGGTGCCCACCAGCATAACCTCCGTCATCACGTCCGCGCCCAAGACAAAGGACACAGACGACGGTCGGTAGATTGTTTCGTCTGCCAGGATGATGCCCTCAAACTTCCCGGCGATCTGCGGGTCCAACGGAGTGCTGGGAGTTCGAGGACCCAATCACTGCTCCCACCGCTTTCTCGCTTCCTATGTTGACGGCTGTCAACTTGAATTCTTTCTTCTGGCGCAAGAAAGATCAGCTCCACGACTGGTCGTTTCACAACACCGCGAGCGGTGAGCAGATCGACGACACGGACGTTGCCGTCACTGCTGGGGTACGTTTGGTGGATTCGTGTTGAAAGGTTGTGCTCCCTGAGTACCACCAGATCGCCCACTTCAAGATTTTTGCAAGGGAATCGCCACTTATTTCGCTTATGTAATTCCTCTTTCCTCAGACGCTGCCACCGGTTAATGATAGACGGAACCTGGTCCTTGATTTCAGGTTCCGTGACTGGTAGCAATGGACCGCCTACTAGGAAATGGCCCGGCCCGGGCCAGGCCAAAGCCAAAAAATCGGTGGGGTCTTCAGACATAGGAGAAATCGACCGCGAGTTCAGCAAGTAGAGTAGAGAACTCCTTGAAGGTGTACTTTTGGTTGAAAGTGGCCTTATAGAATAGAGTTTTAAAACTGTTAACTCCAGCCTCCCCCAACCCTCCCATGTGTGGTGCCACGGGAGGGATGAAATGCCAGGACTAATTCTGATGGCTATAGTGGGATAAGATTTTCTGCTGGGTAGACCTAAGGAAATCTTTTTCAAGCACTCTGGATGCTGTCAGAAACGTTTCAGTACTCATGTCCGAAATTGCCTCAAGGTGAATGGCTTTGGTAGCGAAAATACACGAAAATAGATATGTGACAAGCGCGGCCGGTGAAACTTTTGATGTCGAAAAACCTGCGAAATCTATCCCGGTGGTCGTAAAGGGGCGTGAGAAAGTAGTTCGCTGGGTGTCCATTACCTGTGGTTGCAGCCTTCTTTTATAGATCACGCACACCTTGCATCAATTGACCACCGATTTGACTAGATTCAGTCTTGGAATCCAGTATCTCTGTTGGATGAGACGAACTGACAGTTGACTTCCCCCATGTAGAGAGATCTTTTTTTTTAACGTTTTATATATTTGTTGAATCTACTCTTAAATTAGAGCCTAACAACAAGTTTGAGATATTTTTCTTAGTGTGGTACTTAAGATAAATCCTGGGGATACTGCAGGCGGCCCTAATCACTTCTTATTGGGTTGGTCTGTCATTTCTTTTAAGTCGAGTTCTATTATTAGTTCGCGTAAGAAATTGGCCAGAACATTTGGGTGTGCATCCAGTTTCGCAGAATACTTTAGTTGTTGACTACCTATTTCAGATTTTACTCTAGGTATATTTAGATCATTTTGAATGTTGTCGTTCTGTATATACCACGGGGCCCCCGTGATTGATCTTAAAATCTTCGACTGCGCCCTTTGTATGATGTCGAAATTGCTGGTACTTGCATTTCCCCATAGTACGGCTCCGTAAGTGCAGATGGGTTTCAGTACGGAGTTGTATAGGAGGACTTTATACTCCAGACGTAGAGGGGACCGAGCATTGAAGATCCAATGTAAGCTACTCGCTTTAAGCTGTGATTTTTTTGCTTCGATGTGCCTGCGCCAAGTTAGACTTCTGTCTAGGTAGATGCCAAGGTAAGTGAGGAACTGGTACGTTGTTTAGCATTAGAGCTGGACAGTTTCTTCTGTTAGGCGTACATGTTTTCCTCTAATTTGGCAGAGGGTTGTATTGGGCATTTGGATCTGCTGAGAATTGCCGTGTCATCGGCAAAAGTGGACGTTCTAAGCCCTAAACTCGTTGGTAAGTCTGCAGTGTACAGTAGGTAGAGCAATGGGCCGAGTACACTGCCTTGCGGTACACCAGCTTTGATTTCAAAGTCAGCCGAGACGGAGCCATTACATCTTACAGCGAATTTCCTATTGTAAAGGTAAGATTCCATGAGTTTGTGGGTGTATTGTAGGAGTTTTTGCCGAATTTTGAACATCAGACCCTCCTGCCTATTTCTATCGAAAGCCTGGGCAACATCGAGAAAAAAGTATTCTTTTAGTTCGAATTCTGTTCGTATTTCGGATGTTATGCGATTGACTTGTTCAATTGTCCTATATTTTTCGCGGAAGCCGAACTGGTGTGAAGGGACTGTGTTCTCCGATGCCAGAAATAAGTTTAGTCGGATCTGCAGGACCTTTTCAAAAAGCTTCGAAAGACATGGCAGCAAACTAATTGGCCTATAGGATGATGGCTGGGTTTTGTTCTTTTCCACTTTGGGAATTATGATGATAGTGGAGCTTTTCCATGTTCTTGGGAAGTAGCCAATTCTTATTATAGCGTTGAACAGTTTGCAGATGTATTGTATGGCGATGATAGGGAGTTCTAGGATCATTTTCGGTGTGATTAGGTCATGGCCAGGGGCTTTTTCGTCTTTATGTGGTTTTTAATAACTGCAGTGATCTTCTCCCATTCGAGTTCCGAGTACTCACTATCCGTTAATGTGCTCGAAGGGGGAAGTACAAATGAGTTTGATGTTGGATTTGTTTGGAAAACCAATTTAAGATGTGTGGCAAATACGGATGCCCTCTCTTCGTCACTGCGGGTCCATCCACCGGTTGGACTCCTTATCGGTGAAACTATCTTTGTAGGAGTGCTTAAAGTTGGGTGGGCTTTCCACAGAGGATGTTTAGTGCTGGTTGGACTGAGCTTTTCTATGCATTTGAGCCCATCTTTTCTCTTGCCTTAACGCCTTGGAGAGATTGCGATTGGCATGCCTTACGCGAAGTTTTGCAGCTGGTGAGCGAGTAATCTGCCATTCTCTTCTTAGACGTCGTTTTTCCGTTACTAATTGTTCTATCCGCCGGATCGTAGGCCTGTCAACAGGTTTGGTGTAAGTAGAGGCATGTGGAGTAGATACTCTTGCTGCAGCTCCCATCATCGACTCAAGTGCAGAGACGCACATGTCAATGTCCTCTGCAGCATCCAGTTTCGGCGAACAGTCAATGTGGGCACTCATGTACATTTTAAATTTAAGCCAATTTGTTTTGTTGTATGTAAGCCTATATGGGCGATCAAGTACTTGAGGTCTTGTTTATAGTGTGAATAGCACTGGAGATTGATCGGAAGTTAAATCTAGCAGTGTATCCGCAGTGATCCGATTAGGCGGAATCCTCTTGGTAACTGCGAAATCAATCAAGTCAGGCACTTTCTGTGGATCTGTGGGCCAATAAGTAGGCCTACCCGGTGAGTCGCAATCCATCTTATTGAGTGGGTTGACTATTGTGTTGTACAACTGCTTGCCTTTAGGATTTACCAGGCGAGATCCCCAGTGCTTATGTTTGGCGTTATAGTCCTCTGCTGCAACGAAGCGATCTCCGAGTGTGTTAAAGAAATCGGTAAATTCCTTTTCAGAGATTGAGAAGCGTGGTGGGCAGTACAGGGCAACCAATGTATTGTTGCCGTAGCTGGTTTGGACGCTTTTAGCAGTTGCTTTATTATTATTTGTATATAAATTATTTGTATTATTTACTTTCAAGTTTTGCCCTCCTGCACCTACGCTTCGCAACTGGATCAGCGATTGGCGTTGATAAACGCATTATTATGGATTGTGTGTCTTGTTTTTTGCCGCGTATTTTGAACTGTGTTTATTTTGGGTGCGTCAATATAAGCCGCGTTATTAATTTCAAATAGTGTAAAAACAATTTGTTTCCCAAGCTAAATGTTTAATCTGTTTCTTCTGTGAAAAAAGTAGACCTAAATAATGAGAAATAATTTGTTAAATTCATTTGGTATAAAGCTTTAAATTTATTCATAAAGTGCTTTAAAAAAGTTAAAAATATTATTTAAAATAATCCTTTAAAATAGGTCTTAAAATATTTTTTTATTTTCACAAAAAGAAGATTTCCATAACAAAAAAAAATATCAAAAAAGAAACCTTCGGCTATGTTCATATACCATTGCAGTCCTTGGCATTTGTCTGGCTTACGTGATACCAAACACGCGTAACACGTACACTGTATATTTGAACACGTTGGTTATTCTTAAACCTTGTACAAAGGGCCGCCATATGTGACGTTTTGGAACGTTTTGTGAATACTCCGGCCGCCGAAATTACTACAGCTGCTCCCTTAGCCAAACTTCCTTTACAATCGGATAAAACACTCCCGCCGCTCGCAAGGGGTCCAGCTCCGTACAGGGTCCAGCCGAAGACGGTGCCCACCAGCATAACCTCCGTCATCACGTCCGCGCCCAAGACAAAGGACACAGACGACGGTCGGTAGATTGTTTCGTCTGCCAGGATGATGCCCTCAAACTTCCCGGCGATCTGCGGGTCCAACGGAGTGCTGGGAGTTCGAGGACCCAATCACTGCTCCCACCGCTTTCTCGCTTCCTATGTTGACGGCTGTCAACTTGAATTCTTTCTTCTGGCGCAAGAAAGATCAGCTCCACGACTGGTCGTTTCACAACACCGCGAGCGGTGAGCAGATCGACGACACGGACGTTGCCGTCACTGCTGGGGTACGTTTGGTGGATTCGTGTTGAAAGGTTGTGCTCCCTGAGTACCACCAGATCGCCCACTTCAAGATTTTTGCAAGGGAATCGCCACTTATTTCGCTTATGTAATTCCTCTTTCCTCAGACGCTGCCACCGGTTAATGATAGACGGAACCTGGTCCTTGATTTCAGGTTCCGTGACTGGTAGCAATGGACCGCCTACTAGGAAATGGCCCGGCCCGGGCCAGGCCAAAGCCAAAAAATTGGTGGGGTCTTCAGACATAGGAGAAATCGACCGCGAGTTCAGCAAGTAGAGTAGAGAACTCCTTGAAGGTGTACTTTTGGTTGAAAGTGGCCTTATAGAATAGAGTTTTAAAACTGTTAACTCCAGCCTCCCCCAACCCTCCCATGTGTGGTGCCACGGGAGGGATGAAATGCCAGGACTAATTCTGATGGCTATAGTGGGATAAGATTTTCTGCTGGGTAGACCTAAGGAAATCTTTTTCAAGCACTCTGGATGCTGTCAGAAACGTTTCAGTACTCATGTCCGAAATTGCCTCAAGGTGAATGGCTTTGGTAGCGAAAATACACGAAAATAGATATGTGACAAGCGCGGCCGGTGAAACTTTTGATGTCGAAAAACCTGCGAAATCTATCCCGGTGGTCGTAAAGGGGCGTGAGAAAGTAGTTCGCTGGGTGTCCATTACCTGTGGTTGCAGCCTTCTTTTATAGATCACGCACACCTTGCATCAATTGACCACCGATTTGACTAGATTCAGTCTTGGAATCCAGTATCTCTGTTGGATGAGACGAACTGACAGTTGACTTCCCCCATGTAGAGAGATCTTTTTTTTTAACGTTTTATATATTTGTTGAATCTACTCTTAAATTAGAGCCTAACAACAAGTTTGAGATATTTTTCTTAGTGTGGTACTTAAGATAAATCCTGGGGATACTGCAGGCGGCCCTAATCACTTCTTATTGGGTTGGTCTGTCATTTCTTTTAAGTCGAGTTCTATTATTAGTTCGCGTAAGAAATTGGCCAGAACATTTGGGTGTGCATCCAGTTTCGCAGAATACTTTAGTTGTTGACTACCTATTTCAGATTTTACTCTAGGTATATTTAGATCATTTTGAATGTTGTCGTTCTGTATATACCACGGGGCCCCCGTGATTGATCTTAAAATCTTCGACTGCGCCCTTTGTATGATGTCGAAATTGCTGGTACTTGCATTTCCCCATAGTACGGCTCCGTAAGTGCAGATGGGTTTCAGTACGGAGTTGTATAGGAGGACTTTATACTCCAGACGTAGAGGGGACCGAGCATTGAAGATCCAATGTAAGCTACTCGCTTTAAGCTGTGATTTTTTTGCTTCGATGTGCCTGCGCCAAGTTAGACTTCTGTCTAGGTAGATGCCAAGGTAAGTGAGGAACTGGTACGTTGTTTAGCATTAGAGCTGGACAGTTTCTTCTGTTAGGCGTACAGGTTTTCCTCTAATTTGGCAGAGGGTTGTATTGGGCATTTGGATCTGCTGAGAATTGCCGTGTCATCGGCAAAAGTGGACGTTCTAAGCCCTAAACTCGTTGGTAAGTCTGCAGTGTACAGTAGGTAGAGCAATGGGCCGAGTACACTGCCTTGCGGTACACCAGCTTTGATTTCAAAGTCAGCCGAGACGGAGCCATTACATCTTACAGCGAATTTCCTATTGTAAAGGTAAGATTCCATGAGTTTGTGGGTGTATTGTAGGAGTTTTTGCCGAATTTTGAACATCAGACCCTCCTGCCTATTTCTATCGAAAGCCTGGGCAACATCGAGAAAAAAGTATTCTTTTAGTTCGAATTCTGTTCGTATTTCGGATGTTATGCGATTGACTTGTTCAATTGTCCTATATTTTTCGCGGAAGCCGAACTGGTGTGAAGGGACTGTGTTCTCCGATGCCAGAAATAAGTTTAGTCGGATCTGCAGGACCTTTTCAAAAAGCTTCGAAAGACATGGCAGCAAACTAATTGGCCTATAGGATGATGGCTGGGTTTTGTTCTTTTCCACTTTGGGAATTATGATGATAGTGGAGCTTTTCCATGTTCTTGGGAAGTAGCCAATTCTTATTATAGCGTTGAACAGTTTGCAGATGTATTGTATGGCGATGATAGGGAGTTCTAGGATCATTTTCGGTGTGATTAGGTCATGGCCAGGGGCTTTTTCGTCTTTATGTGGTTTTTAATAACTGCAGTGATCTTCTCCCATTCGAGTTCCGAGTACTCACTATCCGTTAATGTGCTCGAAGGGGGAAGTACAAATGAGTTTGATGTTGGATTTGTTTGGAAAACCAATTTAAGATGTGTGGCAAATACGGATGCCCTCTCTTCGTCACTGCGGGTCCATCCACCGGTTGGACTCCTTATCGGTGAAACTATCTTTGTAGGAGTGCTTAAAGTTGGGTGGGCTTTCCACAGAGGATGTTTAGTGCTGGTTGGACTGAGCTTTTCTATGCATTTGAGCCCATCTTTTCTCTTGCCTTAACGCCTTGGAGAGATTGCGATTGGCATGCCTTAGGCGAAGTTTTGCAGCTGGTGAGCGAGTAATCTGCCATTCTCTTCTTAGACGTCGTTTTTCCGTTACTAATTGTTCTATCCGCCGGATCGTAGGCCTGTCAACAGGTTTGGTGTAAGTAGAGGCATGTGGAGTAGATACTCTTGCTGCAGCTCCCATCATCGACTCAAGTGCAGAGACGCACATGTCAATGTCCTCTGCAGCATCCAGTTTCGGCGAACAGTCAATGTGGGCACTCATGTACATTTTAAATTTAAGCCAATTTGTTTTGTTGTATGTAAGCCTATATGGGCGATCAAGTACTTGAGGTCTTGTTTATAGTGTGAATAGCACTGGAGATTGATCGGAAGTTAAATCTAGCAGTGTATCCGCAGTGATCCGATTAGGCGGAATCCTCTTGGTAACTGCGAAATCAATCAAGTCAGGCACTTTCTGTGGATCTGTGGGCCAATAAGTAGGCCTACCCGGTGAGTCGCAATCCATCTTATTGAGTGGGTTGACTATTGTGTTGTACAACTGCTTGCCTTTAGGATTTACCAGGCGAGATCCCCAGTGCTTATGTTTGGCGTTATAGTCCTCTGCTGCAACGAAGCGATCTCCGAGTGTGTTAAAGAAATCGGTAAATTCCTTTTCAGAGATTGAGAAGCGTGGTGGGCAGTACAGGGCAACCAATGTATTGTTGCCGTAGCTGGTTTGGACGCTTTTAGCAGTTGCTTTATTATTATTTGTATATAAATTATTTGTATTATTTACTTTCAAGTTTTGCCCTCCTGCACCTACGCTTCGCAACTGGATCAGCGATTGGCGTTGATAAACGCATTATTATGGATTGTGTGTCTTGTTTTTTGCCGCGTATTTTGAACTGTGTTTATTTTGGGTGCGTCAATATAAGCCGCGTTATTAATTTCAAATAGTGTAAAAACAATTTGTTTCCCAAGCTAAATGTTTAATCTGTTTCTTCTGTGAAAAAAGTAGACCTAAATAATGAGAAATAATTTGTTAAATTCATTTGGTATAAAGCTTTAAATTTATTCATAAAGTGCTTTAAAAAAGTTAAAAATATTATTTAAAATAATCCTTTAAAATAGGTCTTAAAATAATTTTTTATTTTCACAAAAAGAAGATTTCCATAACAAAAAAAAATATCAAAAAAGAAACCTTCGGCTATGTTCATATACCATTGCAGTCCTTGGCATTTGTCTGGCTTACGTGATACCAAACACGCGTAACACGTACACTGTATATTTGAACACGTTGGTTATTCTTAAACCTTGTACAAAGGGCCGCCATATGTGACGTTTTGGAACGTTTTGTGAATACTCCGGCCGCCGAAATTACTACAGCTGCTCCCTTAGCCAAACTTCCTTTACAATCGGATAAAACACTCCCGCCGCTCGCAAGGGGTCCAGCTCCGTACAGGGTCCAGCCGAAGACGGTGCCCACCAGCATAACCTCCGTCATCACGTCCGCGCCCAAGACAAAGGACACAGACGACGGTCGGTAGATTGTTTCGTCTGCCAGGATGATGCCCTCAAACTTCCCGGCGATCTGCGGGTCCAACGGAGTGCTGGGAGTTCGAGGACCCAATCACTGCTCCCACCGCTTTCTCGCTTCCCATGTTGACGGCTGTCAACTTGAATTCTTTCTTCTGGCGCAAGAAAGATCAGCTCCACGACTGGTCGTTTCACAACACCGCGAGCGGTGAGCAGATCGACGACACGGACGTTGCCGTCACTGCTGGGGTACGTTTGGTGGATTCGTGTTGAAAGGTTGTGCTCCCTGAGTACCACCAGATCGCCCACTTCAAGATTTTTGCAAGGGAATCGCCACTTATTTCGCTTATGTAATTCCTCTTTCCTCAGACGCTGCCACCGGTTAATGATAGACGGAACCTGGTCCTTGATTTCAGGTTCCGTGACTGGTAGCAATGGACCGCCTACTAGGAAATGGCCCGGCCCGGGCCAGGCCAAAGCCAAAAAATTGGTGGGGTCTTCAGACATAGGAGAAATCGACCGCGAGTTCAGCAAGTAGAGTAGAGAACTCCTTGAAGGTGTACTTTTGGTTGAAAGTGGCCTTATAGAATAGAGTTTTAAAACTGTTAACTCCAGCCTCCCCCAACCCTCCCATGTGTGGTGCCACGGGAGGGATGAAATGCCAGGACTAATTCTGATGGCTATAGTGGGATAAGATTTTCTGCTGGGTAGACCTAAGGAAATCTTTTTCAAGCACTCTGGATGCTGTCAGAAACGTTTCAGTACTCATGTCCGAAATTGCCTCAAGGTGAATGGCTTTGGTAGCGAAAATACACGAAAATAGATATGTGACAAGCGCGGCCGGTGAAACTTTTGATGTCGAAAAACCTGCGAAATCTATCCCGGTGGTCGTAAAGGGGCGTGAGAAAGTAGTTCGCTGGGTGTCCATTACCTGTGGTTGCAGCCTTCTTTTATAGAACACGCACACCTTGCATCAATTGACCACCAATTTCTAGATTCAGTCTTGGAATCCAGTATCTCTGTTGGATGAGACGAACTGACAGTTGACTTCCCCCATGTAGAGAGATCTTTTTTTTAACGTTTTATATATTTGTTGAATCTACTCTTAAATTAGAGCCTAACAACAAGTTTGAGATATTTTTCTTAGTGTGGTACTTAAGATAAATCCTGGGGATACTGCAGGCGGCCCTAATCACTTCTTATTGGGTTGGTCTGTCATTTCTTTTAAGTCGAGTTCTATTATTAGTTCGCGTAAGAAATTGGCCAGAACATTTGGGTGTGCATCCAGTTTCGCAGAATACTTTAGTTGTTGACTACCTATTTCAGATTTTACTCTAGGTATATTTAGATCATTTTGAATGTTGTCGTTCTGTATATACCACGGGGCCCCCGTGATTGATCTTAAAATCTTCGACTGCGCCCTTTGTATGATGTCGAAATTGCTGGTACTTGCATTTCCCCATAGTACGGCTCCGTAAGTGCAGATGGGTTTCAGTACGGAGTTGTATAGGAGGACTTTATACTCCAGACGTAGAGGGGACCGAGCATTGAAGATCCAATGTAAGCTACTCGCTTTAAGCTGTGATTTTTTTGCTTCGATGTGCCTGCGCCAAGTTAGACTTCTGTCTAGGTAGATGCCAAGGTAAGTGAGGAACTGGTACGTTGTTTAGCATTAGAGCTGGACAGTTTCTTTTGTTAGGCGTACATGTTTTCCTCTAATTTGGCAGAGGGTTGTATTGGGCATTTGGATCTGCTGAGAATTGCCGTGTCATCGGCAAAAGTGGACGTTCTAAGCCCTAAACTCGTTGGTAAGTCTGCAGTGTACAGTAGGTAGAGCAATGGGCCGAGTACACTGCCTTGCGGTACACCAGCTTTGATTTCAAAGTCAGCCGAGACGGAGCCATTACATCTTACAGCGAATTTCTTATTGTAAAGGTAAGATTCCATGAGTTTGTGGGTGTATTGTAGGAGTTTTTGCCGAATTTTGAACATCAGACCCTCCTGCCTATTTCTATCGAAAGCCTGGGCAACATCGAGAAAAAAGTATTCTTTTAGTTCGAATTCTGTTCGTATTTCGGATGTTATGCGATTGACTTGTTCAATTGTCCTATATTTTTCGCGGAAGCCGAACTGGTGTGAAGGGACTGTGTTCTCCGATGCCAGAAATAAGTTTAGTCGGATCTGCAGGACCTTTTCAAAAAGCTTCGAAAGACATGGCAGCAAACTAATTGGCCTATAGGATGATGGCTGGGTTTTGTTCTTTTCCACTTTGGGAATTATGATGATAGTGGAGCTTTTCCATGTTCTTGGGAAGTAGCCAATTCTTATTATAGCGTTGAACAGTTTGCAGATGTATTGTATGGCGATGATAGGGAGTTCTAGGATCATTTTCGGTGTGATTAGGTCATGGCCAGGGGCTTTTTCGTCTTTATGTGGTTTTTAATAACTGCAGTGATCTTCTCCCATTCGAGTTCCGAGTACTCACTATCCGTTAATGTGCTCGAAGGGGGAAGTACAAATGAGTTTGATGTTGGATTTGTTTGGAAAACCAATTTAAGATGTGTGGCAAATACGGATGCCCTCTCTTCGTCACTGCGGGTCCATCCACCGGTTGGACTCCTTATCGGTGAAACTATCTTTGTAGGAGTGCTTAAAGTTGGGTGGGCTTTCCACAGAGGATGTTTAGTGCTGGTTGGACTGAGCTTTTCTATGCATTTGAGCCCATCTTTTCTCTTGCCTTAACGCCTTGGAGAGATTGCGATTGGCATGCCTTACGCGAAGTTTTGCAGCTGGTGAGCGAGTAATCTGCCATTCTCTTCTTAGACGTCGTTTTTCCGTTACTAATTGTTCTATCCGCCGGATCGTAGGCCTGTCAACAGGTTTGGTGTAAGTAGAGGCATGTGGAGTAGATACTCTTGCTGCAGCTCCCATCATCGACTCAAGTGCAGAGACGCACATGTCAATGTCCTCTGCAGCATCCAGTTTCGGCGAACAGTCAATGTGGGCACTCATGTACATTTTAAATTTAAGCCAATTTGTTTTGTTGTATGTAAGCCTATATGGGCGATCAAGTACTTGAGGTCTTGTTTATAGTGTGAATAGCACTGGAGATTGATCGGAAGTTAAATCTAGCAGTGTATCCGCAGTGATCCGATTAGGCGGAATCCTCTTGGTAACTGCGAAATCAATCAAGTCAGGCACTTTCTGTGGATCTGTGGGCCAATAAGTAGGCCTACCCGGTGAGTCGCAATCCATCTTATTGAGTGGGTTGACTATTGTGTTGTACAACTGCTTGCCTTTAGGATTTACCAGGCGAGATCCCCAGTGCTTATGTTTGGCGTTATAGTCCTCTGCTGCAACGAAGCGATCTCCGAGTGTGTTAAAGAAATCGGTAAATTCCTTTTCAGAGATTGAGACGCGTGGTGGGCAGTACAGGGCAACCAATGTAGTGTTGCCGTAGCTGGTTTGGACGCTTTTAGCAGTTGCTTGTAGGTGCTGTGTTTGAAATCTGTTGAGGAACGAGTGTTTTATACGGTTTTTGATTAGGATACCAGTCCCGCCATGAGCTTTTCCGTCTGGTGGTTTGTTGCGTAGAAGGTATATTTTGGTATTTGAAAATTATTTTTTGATGTTAAATTTGTTTCCGAAATCAGCAAAACGTCGATTTCACTTGAGTCTAGGAATAGTTGCAGTTCATTTTTGTGCTTCGAGATGCCGTTAGCATTCCAAAGACATAGACATAGGGAAGCCATTATTTATTGTCGATAAGCTTCTGCATAAGCAGGTTTTGATTCCGCATCAGTTCGTGCATACAGTTTTGCATGAACGTCATAAAGTGGTCATGTTTTGATTGAGTGAGATCAATTGGGGGTCTAAACCACTTGGAGTTTGCTGGCCAAGCTCTGGTGCGCTAGGTTGCGGATTCTGTAGTTTTGTAGGCTTCGCAACTTTTTTCGCTTCATTTAGTTGCAATGTAATTCCCAACTAGTTTTAGCGATGGCTATTGCAATTCTGGAGTTCTTTAACAAAGTCTGCTGATGATAGAACTTGGTAGTTCTTGAAATAGCTATACAGACAACCTGCTTACCTTTTTGTGTGTTGCCTTGGAAATAGTCTTCTTTTGTAAGATTGACCTCGAGCCGGCTAAGTTCGATTTAAATTTCAATAGGTTGTAATCTCTAACCAGATAACAGTAACGGAAGGCACGCCGTTACTTTGGAATTTTTATTCCACAAAAACCCTTTTTTTCTATATGGTACAATATACCGTGTATAAAATAACAGGTCGTGAATTTAGTTTGTTAAGGGCAAAGCTCTTACACTAATTTTTCATAGCGCCTAAGGGTATGCACAAAAAGGTGGTCTTCGATTTTGTAGGCTTCGCAACTTTTTTCGCTTCATTTAGTTGCAATGTAATTCCCAACTAGTTTTAGCGTTGAAGACATGGTATGACTAGTGCAATTCTGGAGTACTTTAGCAAAGTCTGCTGATGATAGAACTTGGTAGTTCTTGAAATAGCTATACAGACAACCTGCTCACCTTGTTGTGTGTTGCCTTTTAAATAATCTTCTTTTGTAAGATTGACCTCGAGCCGGCTAAGTTCGACTTAAATGTCAATACGTCGTAGTCTCTAACCACATAACACTAACGGAAGGCACGCCGTTACTTTGGAATTTTTATTCCAAAAAAACCCTTTTTTCTATATGGTACAATATACCGTGTATAAAATAACAGGTCGTGAATTTTTTTTGTTAATGGCGAAGCTCTTACACTAATTTTTCGTAGCGCCTAAGGGTATGCACAAAAAGGTTGTCTTTGGTATTGTGGGCTTCACCAACTTTTTTCGCTTCAATTTAGTTGCAATGTAATTCCCAACTAGTTTTAGCGTTGAAGACATGGTAAGGCTATTGCAATTCTGGAGTTCGTTAGCAAAGTCTGCTGATGATAGAACTTGGTAGTTCTTGAAATAGCTACACAGACAATCTGCTAACCTTGTTGTGTGTTGCCTTTGAAATAATCTTCTTTTGTAAGATTGACCTCGAGCCGGCTAAAATCGATTTAAATTTCAATAGGTCGTAATCTCTAACCAGATAACACTAACGAAAGGCACACCGTTACTTTGGAATTTTTATTCCAAAAAAACCCTTTTTTCTATATGGTACAATATACCGTGTATAAAATAACAGGTCGTGAATTTAGTTTGTTAAGGGCAAAGCTCTTACACTAATTTTTCATAGCGCCTAAGGGTATGCACAAAAAGGTGGTCTTCGATTTTGTAGGCTTCGCAACTTTTTTCGCTTCATTTAGTTGCAATGTAATTCCCAACTAGTTTTAGCGTTGAAGACATGGTATGACTAGTGCAATTCTGGAGTACTTTAGCAAAGTCTGCTGATGATAGAACTTGGTAGTTCTTGAAATAGCTACACAGACAATCTGCTCACCTTGTTGTGTGTTGCCTTTGAAATAATCTTCTTTTGTAAGATTGACCTCGAGCCGGCTAAAATCGATTTAAATTTCAATAGGTCGTAATCTCTAACCAGATAACACTAACGAAAGGCACACCGTTACTTTGGAATTTTTATTCCAAAAAAACCCTTTTTTCTATATGGTACAATATACCGTGTATAAAATAACAGGTCGTGAATTTTTTTTGTTAATGGCGAAGCTCTTACACTAATTTTTCGTAGCGCCTAAGGGTATGCACAAAAAGGTTGTCTTTGGTATTGTGGGCTTCACCAACTTTTTTCGCTTCAATTTAGTTGCAATGTAATTCCCAACTAGTTTTAGCGTTGAAGACATGGTAAGGCTATTGCAATTCTGGAGTTCGTTAGCAAAGTCTGCTGATGATAGAACTTGGTAGTTCTTGAAATAGCTACACAGACAATCTGCTCACCTTGTTGTGTGTTGCCTTTGAAATAATCTTCTTTTGTAAGATTGACCTCGAGCCGGCTAAAATCGATTTAAATTTCAATAGGTCGTAATCTCTAACCAGATAACACTAACGAAAGGCACACCGTTACTTTGGAATTTTTATTCCAAAAAAACCCTTTTTTCTATATGGTACAATATACCGTGTATAAAATAATAGGTCGTGAATTTAGTTTGTTAATGGCGAAGCTCTTACACTAATTTTTCGTAGCTCCTAAGGGTATGCACAAAAAGGTTGTCTTTGGTATTGTGGGCTTCACCAACTTTTTTCGCTTCAATTTAGTTGCAATGTAATTCCCAACTAGTTTTAGCGTTGAAGACATGGTAAGGCTATTGCAATTCTGGAGTTCGTTAGCAAAGTCTGCTGATGATAGAACTTGGTAGTTCTTGAAATAGCTATACAGACAATCTGCTCACCTTGTTGTGTGTTGCCTTTGAAATAATCTTCTTTTGTAAGATTGACCTCGAGCCGGCTAAAATCGATTTAAATTTCAATAGGTCGTAATCTCTAACCAGATAACACTAACGAAAGGCACACCGTTACTTTGGAATTTTTATTCCAAAAAACCCTTTTTTCTTTATGGTACAATATACCGTGTATAAAATAACAGGTCGTGAATTTTTTTTATTAATGACGAAGCTCTTACACTAATTTTTCGCAGCGCCTAAGGCTATGCACAAAAAGGTTGTCTTTGGTATTGTGGGCTTCACCAACTTTTTTCGCTTCAATTTAGTTGCAATGTAATTCCCAACTAGTTTTAGCGTTGAAGACATGGTATGGCTATTGCAATTCTGGAGTTCTTTAGCAAAGTCTGCTGATGATAGAACTTGGTAGTTCTTGAAATAGCTATACAGACAACCTGCTTACCTTTTTGTGTGTTGCCTTGGATATAGTCTTCTTTTGTAAGATTGACCTCGAGCCGGCTAAGTTCGATTTAAATTTCAATAGGTCGTAATCTCTAACCAGATAATACTAACGGAAGGCACGCCGTTACTTTGGAATTTTTATTCCAAAAAAAAACCTTTTTTCTATATGGTACAATATACCGTGTGTAAAATAACAGGTCGTGAATTTAGTTTGCTAAGGGCGAAGCTCTTACACTAATTTTTCATAGCGCCTAAGGGTATGCACAAAAAGGTGGTTTTCGGTATTGTAGGCTTCGCAACTTTTTTCGCTTCATTTAGTTGCAATGTAATTCCCAACTAGTTTTAGCGTTGAAGACATGGTATGACTAGTGCAATTCTGGAGTTCTTTAGCAAAGTCTGCTGATGATAGAACTTGGTAGTTCTTGAAATAGCTATACAGACAACCTGCTCACCTTGTTGTGTGTTGCCTTTTAAATAATCTTCTTTTGTAAGATTGACCTCGAGCCGGCTAAGTTCGACTTAAATTTCAATACGTCGTAGTCTCTAACCACATAACACTAACGGAAGGCACGCCGTTACTTTGGAATTTTTATTCCAAAAAAACCCTTTTTTCTATATGGTACAATATACCGTGTGTAAAATAACAGGTCGTGAATTTAGTTTGTTAAGTGCAAAGCTCTTACACTAATTTTTCATAGCGCCTAAGGGTATGCACAAAAAGGTGGTCTTCGGTATTGTAGTCTTCGCCAACTTTTTTCGCTTCATTTAGTTGCAATGTAATTCCCAACTAGTTTTAGCGATGGCTATTGCAATTCTGGAGTTCTTTAGCAAAGTCTGCGGATGATAGAACTTGGTAGTTCTTGAAATAGCTGTACAGACAACCTGCTCACCTTTTTGTGTGTTGCCTTTGAAATAATCTTCTTTTGTAAGATTGACCTCGAGCCGGCTAAAATCGATTTAAATTTCAATAGGTCGTAATCTCTAACCAGATAACACTAACGGAAGGCACACCGTTACTTTGGAATTTTTATTCCAAAAAAACCCTTTTTCCTATATGGTATAATATACCGTGTATAAAATAACAGGTCGTGAATTTTTTTTGTTAATGGCGAAGCTCTTACACTAATTTTTCGTAGCGCCTAAGGGTATGCACAAAAAGGTTGTCTTTGGTATTGTGGGCTTCACCAACTTTTTTCGCTTCAATTTAGTTGCAATGTAATTCCCAACTAGTTTTAGCGTTGAAGACATGGTATGGCTATTGCAATTCTGGAGTTCTTTAGCAAAGTCTGCTGATGATAGAACTTGGTAGTTCTTGAAAAAGCTATACAGACAAGCTGCTCACCTTTTTGTTTGTTGCCTTGGAAATAGTCTTCTTTTGTAAGATTGACCTCGAGCCGGCTAAGTTCGATTTAAATTTCAATAGGTCGTAATCTCTAACCAGATAATAATAACGGAAGGCACGCCGTTACTTTGGAATTTTTATTCCAAAAAAAAAACCTTTTTTCTATATGGTACAATATACCGTGTGTAAAATAACAGGTCGTGAATTTAGTTTGCTAAGGGCGAAGCTCTTTCACTAATTTTTCATAGCGCCTAAGGGTATGCACAAAAAGGTGGTCTTCGGTATTGTAGGCTTCGCAACTTTTTTCGCTTCATTTAATTGCAATGTAATTCCCAACTAGTTTTAGCGTTGAAGACATGGTATGACTAGTGCAATTCTGGAGTTCTTTAGCAAAGTCTGCTGATGATAGAACTTGGTAGTTCTTGAAATAGCTATACAGACAACCTGCTCACCTTGTTGTGTGTTGCCTTTTAAATAATCTTCTTTTGTAAGATTGACCTCGAGCCGGCTAAGTTCGACTTAAATTTCAATACGTCGTAGTCTCTAACCACATAACACTAACGGAAGGCACGCCGTTACTTTGGAATTTTTATTCCAAAAAAACCCTTTTTTCTATATGGTACAATATACCGTGTGTAAAATAACAGGTCGTGAATTTTTTTTGTTAATGGCGAAGCTCTTACACTAATTTTTCGTAGCGCCTAAGGGTATGCACAAAAAGGTTGTCTTTGGTATTGTGGGCTTCGCCAACTTTTTTCGCTTCAATTTAGTTGCAATGTAATTCCCAACTAGTTTTAGCGTTGAAGACATGGTAAGGCTATTGCAATTCTGGAGTTCTTTAGCAAAGTCTGCTGATGATAGAACTTGGTAGTTCTTGAAATAGCTATACAGACAACCTGCTCACCTTGTTGTGTGTTGCCTTTTAAATAATCTTCTTTTGTAAGATTGACCTCGAGCCGGCTAAGTTCGATTTAAATTTCAATAGGTCGTAATCTCTTACCAGATAACAGTAACGGAAGGCACGCCGTTACTTTGGAATTTTTATTCCAAAAAAACCCTTTTTTTCTATATGGTACAATATACCGTGTATAAAATAACAGGTCGTGAATTTAGTTTGTTAAGGGTAAAGCTCTTACACTAATTTTTCATAGCGCCTTAGGGTATGCACAAAAAGGTGGTCTTCGATTTTGTAGGCTTCACCAACTTTTTTCGCTTCAATTTAGTTGCAATGTAATTCTCAACTAGTTTTAGCGTTGAAGACATGGTAAGGCTATTGCAATTCTGGAGTTCGTTAGCAAAGTCTGCTGATGATAGAACTTGGTAGTTCTTGAAATAGCTATACAGACAATCTGCTCACCTTGTTGTGTGTTGCCTTTGAAATAATCTTCTTTTGTAAGATTGACCTCGAGCCGGCTAAAATCGATTTAAATTTCAATAGGTCGTAATCGCTAACCAGATAACACTAACGAAAGGCACACCGTTACTTTGGAATTTTTATTCCAAAAAAACCCTTTTTTCTATATGGTACACTATACCGTGTATAAAATAACAGGTCGTGAATTTTTTTTGTTAATGGCGAAGCTCTTACACTAATTTTTCGTAGCGCCTAAGGGTATGCACAAAAAGGTTGTCTTTGGTATTGTGGGCTTCACCAACTTTTTTCGCTTCAATTTAGTTGCAATGTAATTCCCAACTAGTTTTAGCGTTGAAGACATGGTAAGGCTATTGCAATTCTGGAGTTCTTTAGCAAAGTCTGCTGATGATAGAACTTGGTAGTTCTTGAAATAGCTATACAGACAAGCTGCTCACCTTTTTGTTTGTTGCCTTGGAAATAGTCTTCTTTTGTAAGATTGACCTCGAGCCGGCTAAGTTCGATTTAAATTTCAATAGGTCGTAATCTCTAACCAGATAATACTAACGGAAGGCACGCCGTTACTTTGGAATTTTTATTCCAAAAAAAAAACCTTTTTTCTATATGGTACAATATACCGTGTGTAAAATAACAGGTCGTGAATTTAGTTTGCTAAGGGCGAAGCTCTTACACTAATTTTTCATAGCGCCTAAGGGTATGCACAATAAGGTGGTCTTCGGTATTGTAGGCTTCGCAACTTTTTTCGCTTCATTTAGTTGCAATGTAATTCCCAACTAGTTTTAGCGTTGAAGACATGGTATGACTAGTGCAATTCTGGAGTTCTTTAGCAAAGTCTGCTGATGATAGAACTTGGTAGTTCTTGAAATAGCTATACAGACAACCTGCTCACCTTGTTGTGTGTTGCCTTTTAAATAATCTTCTTTTGTAAGATTGACCTCGAGCCGGCTAAGTTCGACTTAAATGTCAATACGTCGTAGTCTCTAACCACATAACACTAACGGAAGGCACGCCGTTACTTTGGAATTTTTATTCCAAAAAAAAAACCTTTTTTCTATATGGTACAATATACCGTGTGTAAAATAACAGGTCGTGAATTTAGTTAGCTAAGGGCGAAGCTCTTACACTAATTTTTCATAGCGCCTAAGGGTATGCACAAAAAGGTGGTCTTCGGTATTGTAGTCTTCGCCAACTTTTTTCGCTTCATTTAGTTGCAATGTAATTCCCAACTAGTTTTAGCGATGGCTATTGCAATTCTGGAGTTCTTTAGCAAAGTCTGCTGATGATAGAACTTGGTAGTTCTTGAAATAGCTGTACAGACAACCTGCTCACCTTTTTGTGTGTTGCCTTGGAAATAGTCTTCTTTTGTAAGATTGACCTCGAGCCGGCTAAGTTCGATTTAAATTTCAATAGGTCGTAATCTCTAACCAGATAATACTAACGGAAGGCACGCCGTTACTTTGGAATTTTTATTCCAAAAAAAAAACCTTTTTTCTATATGGTACAATATACCGTGTGTAAAATAACAGGTCGTGAATTTTTTTTGTTAATGGCGAAGCTCTTACACTAATTTTTCGTAGCGCCTAAGGGTATGCACAAAAAGGTTGTCTTTGGTATTGTGGGCTTCGCCAACTTCTTTCGCTTCATTTAGTTGCAATGTAATTCCAAGCTAGTTTTAGCGATGGCTATTGTAATTCTGGAGTTCTTTAGCAAAGTCTGCTGATGAGAGAACTTGGTAGTTCTTGAAATAGCTGTACAGACAACCTGCTCACCTTTTTGTGTGTTGCCTTGGAAATAGTCTTCTTTTGTAAGATTGACCTCGAGCCGGCTAAGTTCGATTTAAATTTCAATAGGTCGTAATCTCTAACCAGATAATACTAACGGAAGGCACGCCGTTACTTTGGAATTTTTATTCCAAAAAAACCCGTTTTTCTATATGGTACAATATACCGTGTGTAAAATAACAGGTCGTGAATTTAGTTTGCTAAGTGCAAAGCTTTTACACTAATTTTTCATAGCGCCTAAGGGTATGCACAAAAAGGTGGTCTTCGGTATTGTAGTCTTCGCCAACTTTTTTCGCTTCATTTAGTTGCAATGTAATTCCCAACTAGTTTTAGCGATGGCTATTGCAATTCTGGAGTTCTTTAGCAAAGTCTGCTGATGATAGAACTTGGTAGTTCTTGAAATAGCTATACAGACAACCTGCTCACCTTGTTGTGTGTTGCCTTTTAAATAATCTTCTTTTGTAAGATTGACCTCGAGCCGGCTAAGTTCGATTTAAATTTCAATAAATCGTAGTCTCTAACCAGATAACACTAACGGAAGGCACGCCGTTACTTTGGAATTTTTATTCCAAAAAAACCCTTTTTTCTATATGGTACAATATTCCGTGTATAAAATAATAGGTCGTGAATTTAGTTTGTTAAGGGCAAAGCTCTTACACTAATTTTTCATAGCGCCTAAGGGTATGCACAAAAAGGTGGTCTTCGATTTTGTAGGCTTCACCAACTTTTATCGCTTCAATTTAGTTGCAATGTAAAACCCAACTAGTTTTAGCGTTGAAGACATGGTAAGGCTATTGCAATTCTGGAGTTCGTTAGCAAAGTCTGCTGATGATAGAACTTGGTAGTTCTTGAAATAGCTATACAGACAACCTGCTCACCTTGTTGTGTGTTGCCTTTTAAATAATATTCTTTTGTAAGATTGACCTCGAGCCGGCTAAGTTCGATTTAAATTTCAATAGGTCGTAATCTCTAACCAGATAACACTAACGGAAGGCACGCCGTTACTTTGGAACTTTTATTCCAAAATAAACCCTTTTTTCTATATGGTACAATATACCGTGTGTAAAATAACAGGTCGTGAATTTAGTTTGCTAAGGGCAAAGCTCTTACACTAATTTTTCATAGCGCCTAAGGGTATGCACAAAAAGGTGGTCTTTGATTTTGTAAGCTTCACCAACTTTTTTCGCTTCAATTTAGTTGCAGTTGGTAGTTCTTGCAATAGCTATACAGACAACCTGCTCACCTTTTTGTGTGTTGCCTTTGAAATAATCTTCTTTTGTAAGATTGACCTGGAGCCGGCTAAAATCGATTTTAATTTCAATAGGTCGTAATCTCTAACCAGATAACACTAACGAAAGGCACACATTTTTATTCCAAAAAAACCCTTTTTTCTATATGGTACAATATACCGTGTATAAAATAACAGGTCGTGAATTTTTTTTGTTAATGACGAAGCTCTTACACTAATTTTTCGCAGCGCCTAAGGGTATGCACGAAAAGGTTGTCTTTGGTATTGTGGGCTTCACCAACTTTTTTCGCTTCAATTTAGTTGCAATGTAATTCCCAACTAGTTTTAGCGTTGAAGACATGGTATGGCTATTGCAATTCTGGAGTTCTTTAGCAAAGTCTGCTGATGATAGAACTTGGTAGTTCTTGAAATAGCTGTACAGACAACCTGCTCACCTTTTTGTGTGTTGCCTTGGAAATAGTCTTCTTTTGTAAGATTGACCTCGAGCCGGCTAAGTTCGATTTAAATTTCAATAGGTCGTAATCTCTAACCAGATAATACTAACGGAAGGCACGCCGTTACTTTGGAATTTTTATTCCAAAAAAAAAACCTTTTTTCTATATGGTACAATATACCGTGTGTAAAATAACAGGTCGTGAATTTAGTTTGCTAAGGGCGAAGCTCTTACACTAATTTTTCATAGCGCCTAAGGGTATGCACAAAAAGGTTGTCTTCGGTATTGTAGGCTTCGCAACTTTTTTCGCTTTATTTAGTTGCAATGTAATTCCCAACTAGTTTTAGCGTTGAAGACATGGTATGACTAGTGCAATTCTGGAGTTCTTTAGCAAAGTCTGCTGATGATAGAACTTGGTAGTTCTTGAAATAGCTATACAGACAACCTGCTCACCTTGTTGTTTGTTGCCTTTGAAATAATCTTCTTTTGTAAGATTGACCTCGAGCCGGCTAAGTTCGACTTAAATGTCAATACGTCGTAGTCTCTAACCACATAACACTAACGGAAGGCACGCCGTTACTTTGGAATTTTTATTCCAAAAAAAAAACCTTTTTTCTATATGGTACAATATACCGTGTGTAAAATAACAGGTCGTGAATTTAGTTAGCTAAGGGCGAAGCTCTTACACTAATTTTTCATAGCGCCTAAGGGTATGCACAAAAAGGTGGTCTTCGGTATTGTAGGCTTCGCAACTTTTTTCGCTTCATTTAGTTGCAATGTAATTCCCAACTAGTTTTAGCGTTGAAGACATGGTATGACTAGTGCAATTCTGGAGTTCTTTAGCAAAGTCTGCTGATGATAGAACTTGGTAGTTCTTGAAATAGCTATACAGACAAGCTGCTCACCTTTTTGTTTGTTGCCTTGGAAATAGTCTTCTTTTGTAAGATTGACCTCGAGCCGGCTAAGTTCGATTTAAATTTCAATAGGTCGTAATCTCTAACCAGATAATACTAACGGAAGGCACGCCGTTACTTTGGAATTTTTATTCCAAAAAAAAAACCTTTTTTCTATATGGTACAATATACCGTGTGTAAAATAACAGGTCGTGAATTTAGTTTGCTAAGGGCGAAGCTCTTACACTAATTTTTCATAGCGCCTAAGGGTATGCACAAAAAGGTGGTCTTCGGTATTGTAGGCTTCGCAACTTTTTTCGCTTCATTTAGTTGCAATGTAATTCCCAACTAGTTTTAGCGTTGAAGACATGCTATGACTAGTGCAATTCTGGAGTTCTTTAGCAAAGTCTGCTGATGATAGAACTTGGTAGTTCTTGAAATAGCTATACAGACAACCTGCTCACCTTGTTGTGTGTTGCCTTTTAAATAATCTTCTTTTGTAAGATTGACCTCGAGCCGGCTAAGTTCGACTTAAATTTCAATACGTCGTAGTCTCTAACCACATAACACTAACGGAAGGCACGCCGTTACTTTGGAATTTTTATTCCAAAAAAACCCTTTTTTCTATATGGTACAATATACCGTGTGTAAAATAACAGGTCGTGAATTTAGTTTGTTAAGGGCAAAGCTCTTACACTAATTTTTCATAGCGCCTAAGGGTATGCACAAAAAGGTTGTCTTCGGTATTGTAGGCTTCGCAACTTTTTTCGCTTTATTTAGTTGCAATGTAATTCCCAACTAGTTTTAGCGTTGAAGACATGGTATGACTAGTGCAATTCTGGAGTTCTTTAGCAAAGTCTGCTGATGATAGAACTTGGTAGTTCTTGAAATAGCTATACAGACAACCTGCTCACCTTGTTGTTTGTTGCCTTCTAAATAATCTTCTTTTGTAAGATTGACCTCGAGCCGGCTAAGTTCGACTTAAATGTCAATACGTCGTAGTCTCTAACCACATAACACTAACGGAAGGCACGCCGTTACTTTGGAATTTTTATTCCAAAAAACCCTTTTTTCTATATGGTACAATATACCGTGTGTAAAATAACAGGTCGTGAATTTAGTTTGTTAAGGGCAAAGCTCTTACACTAATATTTCATAGAGCCTAAGGGTATGCACAAAAAGGTGGTCCTCGATTTTGTAGGATTCGCAAACTTTTTTCGCTTCATTTAGTTGCAATGTAATTCCCAACTAGTTTTAGCGATGGCTATTGCAATTCTGGAGTTCTTTAGCAAAGTCTTCTGATGAGAGAACTTGGTAGTTCTTGAAATAGCTATACAGACAACCTGCTCACATTGTTGTGTGTTGCCTTTTAAATAATCTTCTTTTGTAAGATTGACCTCGAGCCGGCTAAGTTCGATTTAAATTTCAATAGGTCGTAGTCTCTAACCAGATAACACTAACGGAAGGCACGCCGTTACTTTGGAATTCTTATTACAAAAAAAACCCTTTTTTCTATATGGTACAATATACAGTGAGTAAAATAACAGGTCGTGAATTTAGTTTGCTAAGGGCAAAGCTCTTACACTAATTTTTCATAGCGCCTAAGGGTATGCACAAAAAGGTGGTCTTCGGTATTGTATGCTTCGCCAACTTTTTTCGCTTCATTTAGTTGCAATGTAATTCCAAGCTAGTTTTAGCGATGGCTATTGCAATTCTGGAGTTCTTTAGCAAAGTCTGCTGATGATAGAACTTGGTAGTTCTTGAAATAGCTGTACAGACAACCTGCTCACCTTTTTGTGTGTTGCCTTGGAAATAGTCTTCTTTTGTAAGATTGACCTCGAGCCGGCTAAGTTCGATTTAAATTTCAATAGGTCGTAATCTCTAACCAGATAATACTAACGGAAGGCACGCCGTTACTTTGGAATTTTTATTCCAAAAAAACCCGTTTTTCTATATGGTACAATATACCGTGTGTAAAATAACAGGTCGTGAATTTAGTTAGCTAAGGGCGAAGCTCTTACACTAATTTTTCATAGCGCCTAAGGGTATGCACAAAAAGGTGGTCTTCGGTATTGTAGTCTTCGCCAACTTTTTTCGCTTCATTTAGTTGCAATGTAATTCCCAACTAGTTTTAGCGATGGCTATTGCAATTCTGGAGTTCTTTAGCAAAGTCTGCTGATGATAGAACTTGGTAGTTCTTGAAATAGCTGTACAGACAACCTGCTCACCTTTTTGTGTGTTGCCTTGGAAATAGTCTTCTTTTGTAAGATTGACCTCGAGCCGGCTAAGTTCGATTTAAATTTCAATAGGTCGTAATCTCTAACCAGATAATACTAACGGAAGGCACGCCGTTACTTTGGAATTTTTATTCCAAAAAAAAAACCTTTTTTCTATATGGTACAATATACCGTGTGTAAAATAACAGGTCGTGAATTTTTTTTGTTAATGGCGAAGCTCTTACACTAATTTTTCGTAGCGCCTAAGGGTATGCACAAAAAGGTTGTCTTTGGTATTGTGGGCTTCGCCAACTTCTTTCGCTTCATTTAGTTGCAATGTAATTCCAAGCTAGTTTTAGCGATGGCTATTGTAATTCTGGAGTTCTTTAGCAAAGTCTGCTGATGATAGAACTTGGTAGTTCTTGAAATAGCTGTACAGACAACCTGCTCACCTTTTTGTGTGTTGCCTTGGAAATAGTCTTCTTTTGTAAGATTGACCTCGAGCCGGCTAAGTTCGATTTAAATTTCAATAGGTCGTAATCTCTAACCAGATAATACTAACGGAAGGCACGCCGTTACTTTGGAATTTTTATTCCAAAAAAACCCGTTTTTCTATATGGTACAATATACCGTGTGTAAAATAACAGGTCGTGAATTTAGTTTGCTAAGTGCAAAGCTTTTACACTAATTTTTCATAGCGCCTAAGGGTATGCACAAAAAGGTGGTCTTCGGTATTGTAGTCTTCGCCAACTTTTTTCGCTTCATTTAGTTGCAATGTAATTCCCAACTAGTTTTAGCGATGGCTATTGCAATTCTGGAGTTCTTTAGCAAAGTCTGCTGATGATAGAACTTGGTAGTTCTTGAAATAGCTATACAGACAACCTGCTCACCTTGTTGTGTGTTGCCTTTTAAATAATCTTCTTTTGTAAGATTGACCTCGAGCCGGCTAAGTTCGATTTAAATTTCAATAAATCGTAGTCTCTAACCAGATAACACTAACGGAAGGCACGCCGTTACTTTGGAATTTTTATTCCAAAAAAACCCTTTTTTCTATATGGTACAATATTCCGTGTATAAAATAATAGGTCGTGAATTTAGTTTGTTAAGGGCAAAGCTCTTACACTAATTTTTCATAGCGCCTAAGGGTATGCACAAAAAGGTGGTCTTCGATTTTGTAGGCTTCACCAACTTTTATCGCTTCAATTTAGTTGCAATGTAAAACCCAACTAGTTTTAGCGTTGAAGACATGGTAAGGCTATTGCAATTCTGGAGTTCGTTAGCAAAGTCTGCTGATGATAGAACTTGGTAGTTCTTGAAATAGCTATACAGACAACCTGCTCACCTTGTTGTGTGTTGCCTTTTAAATAATATTCTTTTGTAAGATTGACCTCGAGCCGGCTAAGTTCGATTTAAATTTCAATAGGTCGTAATCTCTAACCAGATAACACTAACGGAAGGCACGCCGTTACTTTGGAACTTTTATTCCAAAATAAACCCTTTTTTCTATATGGTACAATATACCGTGTGTAAAATAACAGGTCGTGAATTTAGTTTGCTAAGGGCAAAGCTCTTACACTAATTTTTCATAGCGCCTAAGGGTATGCACAAAAAGGTGGTCTTTGATTTTGTAGGCTTCACCAACTTTTTTCGCTTCAATTTAGTTGCAGTTGGTAGTTCTTGCAATAGCTATACAGACAACCTGCTCACCTTTTTGTGTGTTGCCTTTGAAATAATCTTCTTTTGTAAGATTGACCTGGAGCCGGCTAAAATCGATTTTAATTTCAATAGGTCGTAATCTCTAACCAGATAACACTAACGAAAGGCACACATTTTTATTCCAAAAAAACCCTTTTTTCTATATGGTACAATATACCGTGTATAAAATAACAGGTCGTGAATTTTTTTTGTTAATGACGAAGCTCTTACACTAATTTTTCGCAGCGCCTAAGGGTATGCACGAAAAGGTTGTCTTTGGTATTGTGGGCTTCACCAACTTTTTTCGCTTCAATTTAGTTGCAATGTAATTCCCAACTAGTTTTAGCGTTGAAGACATGGTATGGCTATTGCAATTCTGGAGTTCTTTAGCAAAGTCTGCTGATGATAGAACTTGGTAGTTCTTGAAATAGCTGTACAGACAACCTGCTCACCTTTTTGTGTGTTGCCTTGGAAATAGTCTTCTTTTGTAAGATTGACCTCGAGCCGGCTAAGTTCGATTTAAATTTCAATAGGTCGTAATCTCTAACCAGATAATACTAACGGAAGGCACGCCGTTACTTTGGAATTTTTATTCCAAAAAAAAAACCTTTTTTCTATATGGTACAATATACCGTGTGTAAAATAACAGGTCGTGAATTTTTTTTGTTAATGGCGAAGCTCTTACACTAATTTTTCGTAGCGCCTAAGGGTATGCACAAAAAGGTTGTCTTTGGTATTGTGGGCTTCGCAACTTTTTTCGCTTTATTTAGTTGCAATGTAATTCCAAGCTAGTTTTAGCGATGGCTATTGTAATTCTGGAGTTCTTTAGCAAAGTCTGCTGATGAGAGAACTTGGTAGTTCTTGAAATAGCTGTACAGACAACCTGCTCACCTTTTTGTGTGTTGCCTTGGAAATAGTCTTCTTTTGTAAGATTGACCTCGAGCCGGCTAAGTTCGATTTAAATTTCAATAGGTCGTAATCTCTAACCAGATAATACTAACGGAAGGCACGCCGTTACTTTGGAATTTTTATTCCAAAAAAACCCGTTTTTCTATATGGCACAATATACCGTGTGTAAAATAACAGGTCGTGAATTTAGTTTGCTAAGTGCAAAGCTTTTACACTAATTTTTCATAGCGCCTAAGGGTATGCACAAAAAGGTGGTCTTCGGTATTGTAGTCTTCGCCAACTTTTTTCGCTTCATTTAGTTGCAATGTAATTCCCAACTAGTTTTAGCGATGGCTATTGCAATTCTGGAGTTCTTTAGCAAAGTCTGCTGATGATAGAACTTGGTAGTTCTTGAAATAGCTATACAGACAACCTGCTCACCTTGTTGTGTGTTGCCTTTTAAATAATCTTCTTTTGTAAGATTGACCTCGAGCCGGCTAAGTTCGATTTAAATTTCAATAAATCGTAGTCTCTAACCAGATAACACTAACGGAAGGCACGCCGTTACTTTGGAATTTTTATTCCAAAAAAACCCTTTTTTCTATATGGTACAATATTCCGTGTATAAAATAATAGGTCGTGAATTTAGTTTGTTAAGGGCAAAGCTCTTACACTAATTTTTCATAGCGCCTAAGGGTATGCACAAAAAGGTGGTCTTCGATTTTGTAGGCTTCACCAACTTTTATCGCTTCAATTTAGTTGCAATGTAAAACCCAACTAGTTTTAGCGTTGAAGACATGGTAAGGCTATTGCAATTCTGGAGTTCGTTAGCAAAGTCTGCTGATGATAGAACTTGGTAGTTCTTGAAATAGCTATACAGACAACCTGCTCACCTTGTTGTGTGTTGCCTTTTAAATAATATTCTTTTGTAAGATTGACCTCGAGCCGGCTAAGTTCGATTTAAATTTCAATAGGTCGTAATCTCTAACCAGATAACACTAACGGAAGGCACGCCGTTACTTTGGAACTTTTATTCCAAAATAAACCCTTTTTTCTATATGGTACAATATACCGTGTGTAAAATAACAGGTCGTGAATTTAGTTTGCTAAGGGCAAAGCTCTTACACTAATTTTTCATAGCGCCTAAGGGTATGCACAAAAAGGTGGTCTTTGATTTTGTAAGCTTCACCAACTTTTTTCGCTTCAATTTAGTTGCAGTTGGTAGTTCTTGCAATAGCTATACAGACAACCTGCTCACCTTTTTGTGTGTTGCCTTTGAAATAATCTTCTTTTGTAAGATTGACCTGGAGCCGGCTAAAATCGATTTTAATTTCAATAGGTCGTAATCTCTAACCAGATAACACTAACGAAAGGCACACATTTTTATTCCAAAAAAACCCTTTTTTCTATATGGTACAATATACCGTGTATAAAATAACAGGTCGTGAATTTTTTTTGTTAATGACGAAGCTCTTACACTAATTTTTCATAGCGCCTAAGGGTATGCACAAAAAGGTTGTCTTCGGTATTGTAGGCTTCGCAACTTTTTTCGCTTTATTTAGTTGCAATGTAATTCCCAACTAGTTTTAGCGTTGAAGACATGGTATGACTAGTGCAATTCTGGAGTTCTTTAGCAAAGTCTGCTGATGATAGAACTTGGTAGTTCTTGAAATAGCTATACAGACAACCTGCTCACCTTGTTGTTTGTTGCCTTTGAAATAATCTTCTTTTGTAAGATTGACCTCGAGCCGGCTAAGTTCGACTTAAATGTCAATACGTCGTAGTCTCTAACCACATAACACTAACGGAAGGCACGCCGTTACTTTGGAATTTTTATTCCAAAAAAAAAACCTTTTTTCTATATGGTACAATATACCGTGTGTAAAATAACAGGTCGTGAATTTAGTTAGCTAAGGGCGAAGCTCTTACACTAATTTTTCATAGCGCCTAAGGGTATGCACAAAAAGGTGGTCTTCGGTATTGTAGGCTTCGCAACTTTTTTCGCTTCATTTAGTTGCAATGTAATTCCCAACTAGTTTTAGCGTTGAAGACATGGTATGACTAGTGCAATTCTGGAGTTCTTTAGCAAAGTCTGCTGATGATAGAACTTGGTAGTTCTTGAAATAGCTATACAGACAAGCTGCTCACCTTTTTGTTTGTTGCCTTGGAAATAGTCTTCTTTTGTAAGATTGACCTCGAGCCGGCTAAGTTCGATTTAAATTTCAATAGGTCGTAATCTCTAACCAGATAATACTAACGGAAGGCACGCCGTTACTTTGGAATTTTTATTCCAAAAAAAAAACCTTTTTTCTATATGGTACAATATACCGTGTGTAAAATAACAGGTCGTGAATTTAGTTTGCTAAGGGCGAAGCTCTTACACTAATTTTTCATAGCGCCTAAGGGTATGCACAAAAAGGTGGTCTTCGGTATTGTAGGCTTCGCAACTTTTTTCGCTTCATTTAGTTGCAATGTAATTCCCAACTAGTTTTAGCGTTGAAGACATGCTATGACTAGTGCAATTCTGGAGTTCTTTAGCAAAGTCTGCTGATGATAGAACTTGGTAGTTCTTGAAATAGCTATACAGACAACCTGCTCACCTTGTTGTGTGTTGCCTTTTAAATAATCTTCTTTTGTAAGATTGACCTCGAGCCGGCTAAGTTCGACTTAAATTTCAATACGTCGTAGTCTCTAACCACATAACACTAACGGAAGGCACGCCGTTACTTTGGAATTTTTATTCCAAAAAAACCCTTTTTTCTATATGGTACAATATACCGTGTGTAAAATAACAGGTCGTGAATTTAGTTTGTTAAGGGCAAAGCTCTTACACTAATTTTTCATAGCGCCTAAGGGTATGCACAAAAAGGTTGTCTTCGGTATTGTAGGCTTCGCAACTTTTTTCGCTTTATTTAGTTGCAATGTAATTCCCAACTAGTTTTAGCGTTGAAGACATGGTATGACTAGTGCAATTCTGGAGTTCTTTAGCAAAGTCTGCTGATGATAGAACTTGGTAGTTCTTGAAATAGCTATACAGACAACCTGCTCACCTTGTTGTTTGTTGCCTTCTAAATAATCTTCTTTTGTAAGATTGACCTCGAGCCGGCTAAGTTCGACTTAAATGTCAATACGTCGTAGTCTCTAACCACATAACACTAACGGAAGGCACGCCGTTACTTTGGAATTTTTATTCCAAAAAACCCTTTTTTCTATATGGTACAATATACCGTGTGTAAAATAACAGGTCGTGAATTTAGTTTGTTAAGGGCAAAGCTCTTACACTAATATTTCATAGAGCCTAAGGGTATGCACAAAAAGGTGGTCCTCGATTTTGTAGGATTCGCAAACTTTTTTCGCTTCATTTAGTTGCAATGTAATTCCCAACTAGTTTTAGCGATGGCTATTGCAATTCTGGAGTTCTTTAGCAAAGTCTTCTGATGAGAGAACTTGGTAGTTCTTGAAATAGCTATACAGACAACCTGCTCACATTGTTGTGTGTTGCCTTTTAAATAATCTTCTTTTGTAAGATTGACCTCGAGCCGGCTAAGTTCGATTTAAATTTCAATAGGTCGTAGTCTCTAACCAGATAACACTAACGGAAGGCACGCCGTTACTTTGGAATTCTTATTACAAAAAAAACCCTTTTTTCTATATGGTACAATATACAGTGAGTAAAATAACAGGTCGTGAATTTAGTTTGCTAAGGGCAAAGCTCTTACACTAATTTTTCATAGCGCCTAAGGGTATGCACAAAAAGGTGGTCTTCGGTATTGTATGCTTCGCCAACTTTTTTCGCTTCATTTAGTTGCAATGTAATTCCAAGCTAGTTTTAGCGATGGCTATTGCAATTCTGGAGTTCTTTAGCAAAGTCTGCTGATGATAGAACTTGGTAGTTCTTGAAATAGCTGTACAGACAACCTGCTCACCTTTTTGTGTGTTGCCTTGGAAATAGTCTTCTTTTGTAAGATTGACCTCGAGCCGGCTAAGTTCGATTTAAATTTCAATAGGTCGTAATCTCTAACCAGATAATACTAACGGAAGGCACGCCGTTACTTTGGAATTTTTATTCCAAAAAAACCCGTTTTTCTATATGGTACAATATACCGTGTGTAAAATAACAGGTCGTGAATTTAGTTAGCTAAGGGCGAAGCTCTTACACTAATTTTTCATAGCGCCTAAGGGTATGCACAAAAAGGTGGTCTTCGGTATTGTAGTCTTCGCCAACTTTTTTCGCTTCATTTAGTTGCAATGTAATTCCCAACTAGTTTTAGCGATGGCTATTGCAATTCTGGAGTTCTTTAGCAAAGTCTGCTGATGATAGAACTTGGTAGTTCTTGAAATAGCTGTACAGACAACCTGCTCACCTTTTTGTGTGTTGCCTTGGAAATAGTCTTCTTTTGTAAGATTGACCTCGAGCCGGCTAAGTTCGATTTAAATTTCAATAGGTCGTAATCTCTAACCAGATAATACTAACGGAAGGCACGCCGTTACTTTGGAATTTTTATTCCAAAAAAAAAACCTTTTTTCTATATGGTACAATATACCGTGTGTAAAATAACAGGTCGTGAATTTTTTTTGTTAATGGCGAAGCTCTTACACTAATTTTTCGTAGCGCCTAAGGGTATGCACAAAAAGGTTGTCTTTGGTATTGTGGGCTTCGCCAACTTCTTTCGCTTCATTTAGTTGCAATGTAATTCCAAGCTAGTTTTAGCGATGGCTATTGTAATTCTGGAGTTCTTTAGCAAAGTCTGCTGATGATAGAACTTGGTAGTTCTTGAAATAGCTGTACAGACAACCTGCTCACCTTTTTGTGTGTTGCCTTGGAAATAGTCTTCTTTTGTAAGATTGACCTCGAGCCGGCTAAGTTCGATTTAAATTTCAATAGGTCGTAATCTCTAACCAGATAATACTAACGGAAGGAACGCCGTTACTTTGGAATTTTTATTCCAAAAAAACCCGTTTTTCTATATGGTACAATATACCGTGTGTAAAATAACAGGTCGTGAATTTAGTTTGCTAAGTGCAAAGCTTTTACACTAATTTTTCATAGCGCCTAAGGGTATGCACAAAAAGGTGGTCTTCGGTATTTTAGTCTTCGCCAACTTTTTTCGCTTCATTTAGTTGCAATGTAATTCCCAACTAGTTTTAGCGATGGCTATTGCAATTCTGGAGTTCTTTAGCAAAGTCTGCTGATGATAGAACTTGGTAGTTCTTGAAATAGCTATACAGACAACCTGCTCACCTTGTTGTGTGTTGCCTTTTAAATAATCTTTTGTAAGATTGACCTCGAGCCGGCTAAGTTCGATTTAAATTTCAATAAATCGTAGTCTCTAACCAGATAACACTAACGGAAGGCACGCCGTTACTTTGGAATTTTTATTCCAAAAAAACCCTTTTTTCTATATGGTACAATATTCCGTGTATAAAATAATAGGTCGTGAATTTAGTTTGTTAAGGGCAAAGCTCTTACACTAATTTTTCATAGCGCCTAAGGGTATGCACAAAAAGGTGGTCTTCGATTTTGTAGGCTTCACCAACTTTTATCGCTTCAATTTAGTTGCAATGTAAAACCCAACTAGTTTTAGCGTTGAAGACATGGTAAGGCTATTGCAATTCTGGAGTTCGTTAGCAAAGTCTGCTGATGATAGAACTTGGTAGTTCTTGAAATAGCTATACAGACAACCTGCTCACCTTGTTGTGTGTTGCCTTTTAAATAATATTCTTTTGTAAGATTGACCTCGAGCCGGCTAAGTTCGATTTAAATTTCAATAGGTCGTAATCTCTAACCAGATAACACTAACGGAAGGCACGCCGTTACTTTGGAACTTTTATTCCAAAATAAACCCTTTTTTCTATATGGTACAATATACCGTGTGTAAAATAACAGGTCGTGAATTTAGTTTGCTAAGGGCAAAGCTCTTACACTAATTTTTCATAGCGCCTAAGGGTATGCACAAAAAGGTGGTCTTTGATTTTGTAGGCTTCACCAACTTTTTTCGCTTCAATTTAGTTGCAGTTGGTAGTTCTTGCAATAGCTATACAGACAACCTGCTCACCTTTTTGTGTGTTGCCTTTGAAATAATCTTCTTTTGTAAGATTGACCTGGAGCCGGCTAAAATCGATTTTAATTTCAATAGGTCGTAATCTCTAACCAGATAACACTAACGAAAGGCACACATTTTTATTCCAAAAAAACCCTTTTTTCTATATGGTACAATATACCGTGTATAAAATAACAGGTCGTGAATTTTTTTTGTTAATGACGAAGCTCTTACACTAATTTTTCGCAGCGCCTAAGGGTATGCACGAAAAGGTTGTCTTTGGTATTGTGGGCTTCACCAACTTTTTTCGCTTCAATTTAGTTGCAATGTAATTCCCAACTAGTTTTAGCGTTGAAGACATGGTATGGCTATTGCAATTCTGGAGTTCTTTAGCAAAGTCTGCTGATGATAGAACTTGGTAGTTCTTGAAATAGCTGTACAGACAACCTGCTCACCTTTTTGTGTGTTGCCTTGGAAATAGTCTTCTTTTGTAAGATTGACCTCGAGCCGGCTAAGTTCGATTTAAATTTCAATAGGTCGTAATCTCTAACCAGATAATACTAACGGAAGGCACGCCGTTACTTTGGAATTTTTATTCCAAAAAAAAAACCTTTTTTCTATATGGTACAATATACCGTGTGTAAAATAACAGGTCGTGAATTTAGTTTGCTAAGGGCGAAGCTCTTACACTAATTTTTCATAGCGCCTAAGGGTATGCACAAAAAGGTTGTCTTCGGTATTGTAGGCTTCGCAACTTTTTCGCTTTATTTAGTTGCAATGTAATTCCCAACTAGTTTTAGCGTTGAAGACATGGTATGACTAGTGCAATTCTGGAGTTCTTTAGCAAAGTCTGCTGATGATAGAACTTGGTAGTTCTTGAAATAGCTATACAGACAACCTGCTCACCTTGTTGTTTGTTGCCTTTGAAATAATCTTCTTTTGTAAGATTGACCTCGAGCCGGCTAAGTTCGACTTAAATGTCAATACGTCGTAGTCTCTAACCACATAACACTAACGGAAGGCACGCCGTTACTTTGGAATTTTTATTCCAAAAAAAAAACCTTTTTTCTATATGGTACAATATACCGTGTGTAAAATAACAGGTCGTGAATTTAGTTAGCTAAGGGCGAAGCTCTTACACTAATTTTTCATAGCGCCTAAGGGTATGCACAAAAAGGTGGTCTTCGGTATTGTAGGCTTCGCAACTTTTTTCGCTTCATTTAGTTGCAATGTAATTCCCAACTAGTTTTAGCGTTGAAGACATGGTATGACTAGTGCAATTCTGGAGTTCTTTAGCAAAGTCTGCTGATGATAGAACTTGGTAGTTCTTGAAATAGCTATACAGACAAGCTGCTCACCTTTTTGTTTGTTGCCTTGGAAATAGTCTTCTTTTGTAAGATTGACCTCGAGCCGGCTAAGTTCGATTTAAATTTCAATAGGTCGTAATCTCTAACCAGATAATACTAACGGAAGGCACGCCGTTACTTTGGAATTTTTATTCCAAAAAAAAAACCTTTTTTCTATATGGTACAATATACCGTGTGTAAAATAACAGGTCGTGAATTTAGTTTGCTAAGGGCGAAGCTCTTACACTAATTTTTCATAGCGCCTAAGGGTATGCACAAAAAGGTGGTCTTCGGTATTGTAGGCTTCGCAACTTTTTTCGCTTCATTTAGTTGCAATGTAATTCCCAACTAGTTTTAGCGTTGAAGACATGGTATGACTAGTGCAATTCTGGAGTTCTTTAGCAAAGTCTGCTGATGATAGAACTTGGTAGTTCTTGAAATAGCTATACAGACAACCTGCTCACCTTGTTGTGTGTTGCCTTTTAAATAATCTTCTTTTGTAAGATTGACCTCCAGCCGGCTAAGTTCGACTTAAATTTCAATACGTCGTAGTCTCTAACCACATAACACTAACGGAAGGCACGCCGTTACTTTGGAATTTTTATTCCAAAAAAACCCTTTTTTCTATATGGTACAATATACCGTGTGTAAAATAACAGGTCGTGAATTTAGTTAGCTAAGGGCAAAGCTCTTACACTAATTTTTCATAGCGCCTAAGGGTATGCACAAAAAGGTTGTCTTCGGTATTGTAGGCTTCGCAACTTTTTTCGCTTTATTTAGTTGCAATGTAATTCCCAACTAGTTTTAGCGTTGAAGACATGGTATGACTAGTGCAATTCTGGAGTTCTTTAGCAAAGTCTGCTGATGATAGAACTTGGTAGTTCTTGAAATAGCTATACAGACAACCTGCTCACCTTGTTGTTTGTTGCCTTCTAAATAATCTTCTTTTGTAAGATTGACCTCGAGCCGGCTAAGTTCGACTTAAATGTCAATACGTCGTAGTCTCTAACCACATAACACTAACGGAAGGCACGCCGTTACTTTGGAATTTTTATTCCAAAAAACCCTTTTTTCTATATGGTACAATATACCGTGTGTAAAATAACAGGTCGTGAATTTAGTTTGTTAAGGGCAAAGCTCTTACACTAATATTTCATAGAGCCTAAGGGTATGCACAAAAAGGTGGTCCTCGATTTTGTAGGATTCGCAAACTTTTTTCGCTTCATTTAGTTGCAATGTAATTCCCAACTAGTTTTAGCGATGGCTATTGCAATTCTGGAGTTCTTTAGCAAAGTCTTCTGATGAGAGAACTTGGTAGTTCTTGAAATAGCTATACAGACAACCTGCTCACATTGTTGTGTGTTGCCTTTTAAATAATCTTCTTTTGTAAGATTGACCTCGAGCCGGCTAAGTTCGATTTAAATTTCAATAGGTCGTAGTCTCTAACCAGATAACACTAACGGAAGGCACGCCGTTACTTTGGAATTCTTATTACAAAAAAAACCCTTTTTTCTATATGGTACAATATACAGTGAGTAAAATAACAGGTCGTGAATTTAGTTTGCTAAGGGCAAAGCTCTTACACTAATTTTTCATAGCGCCTAAGGGTATGCACAAAAAGGTGGTCTTCGGTATTGTATGCTTCGCCAACTTTTTTCGCTTCATTTAGTTGCAATGTAATTCCAAGCTAGTTTTAGCGATGGCTATTGCAATTCTGGAGTTCTTTAGCAAAGTCTGCTGATGATAGAACTTGGTAGTTCTTGAAATAGCTGTACAGACAACCTGCTCACCTTTTTGTGTGTTGCCTTGGAAATAGTCTTCTTTTGTAAGATTGACCTCGAGCCGGCTAAGTTCGATTTAAATTTCAATAGGTCGTAATCTCTAACCAGATAATACTAACGGAAGGAACGCCGTTACTTTGGAATTTTTATTCCAAAAAAACCCGTTTTTCTATATGGTACAATATACCGTGTGTAAAATAACAGGTCGTGAATTTAGTTTGTTAAGGGCAAAGCTCTTACACTAATATTTCATAGCGCCTAAGGGTATGCACAAAAAGGTGGTCTTGAATTTTGTAGGCTTCGCCAACTTTTTTCGCTTCAATTTAGTTGCAATGTAATTCCCAACTAGTTTAAGCGTTAAGGACATGGTATGGCTATTGCAATTCTGGAGTTCTTTAGCAAAGTCTGCTGATGATAGAACTTGGTAGATCTTGAAATAGCTATACAGACAACCTGCTCACCTTGTTGTGTATTGCCTTTTAAATAATCTTCTTTTGTAAGATTGACCTCGAGCCGGCTAAGTTCGATTTAAATTTCAATAGGTCGTAATCTCTAACCAGATAATACTAACGGAAGGCACGCCGTTACTTTGAAATTTTTATTCCAAAAAAAAAACATTTTTTCTATATGGTACAATATTCCGTGTATAAAATAACAGGTCGTGAATTTAGTTTGTTAAGGGCAAAGCTCTTACACTAATTTTTCATAGCGCCTAAGGGTATGCACAAAAAGGTGGTCTTCGATTTTGTAGGCTTCACCAACTTTTTTCGCTTCATTTAGTTGCAATGTAATTCCCAACTAGTTTTAGCGTTGAAGACATGGTAAGGCTATTGCAATTCTGGAGTTCGTTAGCAAAGTCTGCTGATGATAGAACTTGGTAGTTCTTGAAATAGCTATACAGACAACCTGCTCACCTTGTTGTGTGTTGCCTTTTAAATAATCTTCTTTTGTAAGATTGACCTCCAGCCGGCTAAGTTCGATTTAAATTTCAATAGGTCGTAATCTCTAACCAGATAATACTAACGGAAGGCACGCCGTTACTTTGGAATTTTTATTCCAAAAAAAAACCCTTTTTTCTATATGGTACAATATACCGTGTGTAAAATAACAGGTCGTGAATTTAGTTTGCTAAGGGCAAAGCTCTTACACTAATTTTTCATAGCGCCTAAGGGTATGCACAAAAAGGTGGTCTTTGATTTTGTAGGCTTCACCAACTTTTTTCGCTTCAATTTAGTTGCAGTTGGTAGTTCTTGAAATAGCTATACAGACAACCTGCTCAACTTTTTGTGTGTTGCCTTTGAAATAATCTTCTTTTGTAAGATTGACCTCGAGCCGGCTAAAATCGATTTTAATTTCAATAGGTCGTAATCTCTAACCAGATAACACTAACGAAAGGCACACCGTTACTTTGGAATTTTTATTCCAAAAAAACCCTTTTTTCTATATGGTACAATATACCGTGTATAAAATAACAGGTCGTGAATTTAGTTTGCTAAGGGCGAAGCTCTTACACTAATTTTTCATAGCGCCTAGGGTATGCACAAAAAGGTGGTCTTCGGTATTGTAGGCTTCGAAACTTTTTTCGCTTCATTTAGTTGCAATGTAATTCCCAACTAGTTTTAGCGTTGAAGACATGGTATGACTAGTGCAATTCTGGAGTTCTTTAGTAAAGTCTGCTGATGATAGAACTTGGTAGTTCTTGAAATAGCTATACAGACAACCTGCTCACCTTTTTGTTTGTTGCCTTGGAAATAGTCTTCTTTTGTAAGATTGACCTCGAGCCGGCTAAGTTCGATTTAAATTTCAATAGGTCGTAATCTCTAACCAGATAATACTAACGGAAGGCACGCCGTTACTTTGGAATTTTTATTCCAAAAAAAAAACCTTTTTTCTATATGGTACAATATACCGTGTGTAAAATAACAGGTCGTGAATTTAGTTTGCTAAGGGCGAAGCTCTTACACTAATTTTTCATAGCGTCTAAAGGTATGCACAAAAAGGTGGTTTTCGGTATTGTAGGCTTCGCAACTTTTTCGCTTCATTTAGTTGCAATGTAATTCCCAACTAGTTTTAGCGTTGAAGACATGGTATGACTAGTGCAATTCTGGAGTTCTTTAGCAAAGTCTGCTGATAATAGAACTTGGTAGTTCTTGAAATAGCTATACAGACAACCTGCTCACCTTGTTGTGTGTTGCCTTTTAAATAATCTTATTTTGTAAGATTGTCCTCGAGCCGGCTAAGTTCGACTTAAATTTCAATACGTCGTAGTCTCTAACCACATAACACTAACGGAAGGCACGCCGTTACTTTGGAATTTTTATTCCAAAAAAACCCTTTTTTCTATATGGTACAATATACCGTGTGTAAAATAACAGGTCGTGAATTTAGTTTGCTAAGGGCGAAGCTCTTACACTTATTTTTCATAGCGCCGAAGGGTATGCACAAAAAGTGGTCTTCGGTATTGTAGGAATTTAGTCGTGAATTTAGTTTGTTAAGGGCAAAGCTCTTACACTAATATTTCATAGCGCCTAAGGGTATGCACAAAAAGGTGGTCTTGGATTTTGTAGGCTTCGCCAACTTTTTTCGCTTCAATTTAGTTGCAATGTAATTCTCAACTAGTTTAAGCGTTAAGGACATGGTATGGCTATTGCAATTCTGGAGTTCGTTAGCAAAGGCTGCTGATGATAGAACTTGGTAGTTCTTGAAATAGCTTTACAGACAACCTGCTCACCTTTTTGTGTGTTGCCTTTGAAATAATCTTCTTTTGTAAGATTGACCCTGAGCCGGCTAAGTTCGATTTAAATTTCAATAGGTCGTAATCTCTAACCAGATAACACTAACGGAAGGCACGCCGTTACTTTGGAATTTTTATTCCAAAAAAAACCCTTTTTTCTATATGGTACAATATACCGTGTGTAAAATAACATATCGTGAATTTAGTTTGTTAAGGGCAAAGCTCTTACACTAATATTTCATAGAGCCTAAGGGTATGCACAAAAAGGTGGTACTCGATTTTGTAGGATTCGCAAACTTTTTTCGCTTCATTTAGTTGCAATGTAATTCCCAACTAGTTTTAGCGATGGCTATTGCAATTCTGGAGTTCTTTAGCAAAGTCTGCTGATAAGAGAACTTGGTAGTTCTTGAAATAGCTATACAGACAACCTGCTCACCTTGTTGTGTGTTGCCTTTTAAATAATCTTCTTTTGTAAGATTGACCTCGAGCCGGCTAAGTTCGATTTAAATTTCAATAGGTCGTAGTCTCTAACCAGATAACACTAACGGAAGGCACGCCGTTACTTTGGAATTTTTATTCCAAAAAAAACCCTTTTTTCTATATGGTACAATATACAGTGAGTAAAATAACAGGTCGTGAATTTAGTTTGCTAAGGGCAAAGCTCTTACACTAATTTTTCATAGCGCCTAAGGGTATGCACAAAAAGGTGGTCTTTGATTTTGTAGGCTTCACCAACTTTTTTCGCTTCAATTTAGTTGCAGTTGGTAGTTCTTGAAATAGCTATACAGACAACCTGCTCACCTTTTTGTGTGTTGCCTTTGAAATAATCTTCTTTTGTAAGATTGACCTCGAGCCGGCTAAAATCGATTTTAATTTCAATAGGTCGTAATCTCTAACCAGATAACACTAACGAAAGGCACACCGTTACTTTGGAATTTTTATTCCAAAAAAACCCTTTTTTCTATATGGTACAATATACCGTGTATAAAATAACAGGTCGTGAATTTAGTTTGCTAAGGGCGAAGCTCTTACACTAATTTTTCATAGCGTCTAAAGGTATGCACAAAAAGGTGGTTTTCGGTATTGTAGGCTTCGCAACTTTTTCGCTTCATTTAGTTGCAATGTAATTCCCAACTAGTTTTAGCGTTGAAGACATGGTATGACTAGTGCAATTCTGGAGTTCTTTAACAAAGTCTGCTGATGATAGAACTTGGTAGTTCTTGAAATAGCTATACAGACAACCTGCTTACCTTTTTGTGTGTTGCCTTGGAAATAGTCTTCTTTTGTAAGATTGACCTCGAGCCGGCTAAGTTCGATTTAAATTTCAATAGGTCGTAATCTCTAACCAGATAATACTAACGGAAGGCACGCCGTTACTTTGGAATTTTTATTCCAAAGAAACCCTTTTTCTATATGGTACAATATTCCGTGTATAAAATAAGAGGTCGTGAATTTAGTTTGTTAAGGGCAAAGCTTTTACACTAATTTTTCATAGCGCCTAAGCGTGGTCTTCGGTATTGTAGGCTTCGCCAACTTTTTTCGCTTCAATTTAGTTGCAATGTAATACCCAACTTTTAGCGATGGCTATTGCAATTCTGGAGTTCTTTAGCAAAGTCTGCTGATGATAGAACTTGGTAGTTCTTGAAATAGCTATACAGACAACCTGCTTACCTTTTTGTGTGTTGCCTTGGATATAGTCTTCTTTTGTAAGATTGACCTCGAGCCGGCTAAGTTCGATTTAAATTTCAATAGGTCGTAATCTCTAACCAGATAATACTAACGGAAGGCACGCCGTTACTTTGGAATTTTTATTCCAAAAAAACCCTTTTTTCTATATGGTACAATATACCGTGTGTAAAATAACAGGTCGTGAATTTAGTTTGCTAAGGGCAAAGCTCTTACACTAATATTTCATAGAGCCTAAGGGTATGCACAAAAAGGTGGTCTTGGATTTTGTAGGCTTCGCCAACTTTTTTCGCTTCATTTAATTGCAATGTAATTCCCAACGAGTTTTAGCGATGGCTATTGCAATTCTGGAGTTCTTTAGAAAAGTCTGCTGATGAGAGAACTTGGTAGTTCTTGAAATAGCTAAACAGACAACCTGCTCACCTTGTTGTGTGTTGCGTTTTAAATAATCTTCTTCTTTTGTAAGATTGACCTCGAGCCGGCTAAGTTCGATTGAAATTTCAATAGGTCGTAATCTCTAACCAGATAACCCTTTTTTCTATATGGTACAATATACCGTGTGTAAAATAACAGGTCGTGAATTTAGTTTGCTAAGGGCGAAGCTCTTACACTTATTTTTCATAGCGCCTAAGGGTATGCACAAAAAGGTGGTCTTCGGTATTGTAGGAATTTAGTCGTGAATTTAGTTTGTTAAGGGCAAAGCTCTTACACTAATATTTCATAGCGCCTAAGGGTTTGCACAAAAAGGTGGTCTTGGATTTTGTAGGCTTCGCCAACTTTTTTTGCTTCATTTAGTTGCAATGTAATTCTCAACTAGTTTAAGCGTTGAGGACATGGTATGGCTATTGCAATTCTGGAGTTCGTTAGCAAAGGCTGCTGATGATAGAACTTGGTAGTTCTTGAAATAGCTATACAGACAACCTGCTCACCTTTTTGTGTGTTGCCTTTGAAATAATCTTCTTTTGTAAGACTGACCTCGTGCCGGCTAAGTTCGATTTGAATTTCAATAGGTCGTAATCTCTAACCAGATAACACTAACGGAAGGCACGCCGTTACTTTGGAATTTTTATTCCAAAAAAGCCCTTTTTTTCTATATGGTACAATATACCGTGTGTAAAATAACAGGTCGTGAATTTAGTTTGCTAAGGGCAAAGCTCTTACACTGAATTTTCATAGCGCCTAAGGGTATGCACAAAAAGGTGGTCTTCGGTATTGTAGGATTCGCCAACTTTTTTCGCTTCATTTAGTTGCAATGTAATTCCCATCTAGTTTTAGCGTTGAAGACATGGTATGACTAGTGCAATTCTGGAGTTCTTTAACAAAGTCTGCTGATGATAGAACTTGGTAGTTCTTGAAATAGCTATACAGACAACCTGCTTACCTTTTTGTGTGTTGCCTTGGAAATAGTCTTCTTTTGTAAGATTGACCTCGAGCCGGATAAGTTAGATTTAAATTTCAATAGGTCGTAATCTCTAACCAGATAATACTAACGGAAGGCACGCCGTTACTTTGGAATTTTTATTCCAAAAAAAACCTTTTTTCTATATGGTACAATATACCGTGTGTAATATAACAGGTCGTGATTTTAGTTTGCTAAGGGCGAAGCTCTTACACTAATTTTTCATAGCGCTTAAGGGTATGCACAAAAAGGTGGTCTTCGGTATTGTAGGCTTCGCCAACTTTTTTCGCTTCATTTAGTTGCAATGTAATTCCCAACTAGTTTTAGCGATGGCTATTGCAATTCTGGAGTTCTTTAGCAAAGTCTGCTGATGATAGAACTTGGTAGTTCTTGAAATAGCTATACAGACAACCTGCTCACCTTTTTGTGTGTTGCCTTTGAAATAATCTTCTTTTGTAAGATTGACCTCGAGCCGGCTAAGTTCGATTGAAATTTCAATAGGTCGTAATCTCTAACCAGATAACACTAACGAAAGGCACGCCGTTACTTTGGAATTTTTATTCCAAAAAAATCCCTTTTTTCTATATGGTACAATATACCGTGTGTAAAATAACAGGTCGTGAATTTAGTTTGTTAAGGGCAAAGCTCTTACACTAATTTTTCATAGCGCTTAAGGGTATGCACAAAAAGGTGGTCTTCGGTATTGTAGGCTTCGCCAACTTTTTTCGCTTCATTTAGTTGCAATGTAATTCCCAACTAGTTTTAGCGATGGCTATTGCAATTCTGGAGTTCTTTAGCAAAGTCTGCTGATGATAGAACTTGGTAGTTCTTGAAATAGCTATACAGACAACCTGCTCACCTTTTTGTGTGTTGCCTTTGAAATAATCTTCTTTTGTAAGATTGACCTCGAGCCGTCTAAGTTCGATTGAAATTTCAATAGGTCGTAATCTCTAACCAGATAACACTAACGAAAGGCACGCCGTTACTTTGGAATTTGTATTCCAAAAAAATCCCTTTTTTCTATATGGTACAATATACCGTGTGTAAAATAACAGGTCGTGAATTTAGTTTGTTAAGGGCAAAGCTCTTACACTAATATTTCATAGCGCCTAAGGGTATGCACAAAAAGGTGGTCTTGGATTTTGTAGGCTTCGCCAACTTTTTTTGCTTCAATTTAGTTGCAATGTAATTCCCAACTAGTTTAAGCGTTAAGGACATGGTATGGCTATTGCAATTCTGGAGTTCTTTAGCAAAGTCTGCTGATGATAGTACTTGGTAGTTCTTGAAATAGCTATACAGACAACCTGCTCACCTGTTTGTGTGTTGCTTTTGAAATAATCTTCTTTTGTAAGACTGACCTGGTGACGGCTAAGTTCGATTTAAATTTCAATAGGTCGTAATCTCTAACCAGATAATACTAACGGAAGGCACGCCGTTACTTTGGAATTTTTATTCCAAAAAACCCTTTTTTCTATATGGTACAATATACCGTGTGTAAAATAACAGGTCGTGAATTTAGTTTGCTAAAGGCAAAGCTCTTACACTAATTTTTCATAGCGCCTAAGGGTATGCACAAAAAGGTGGTCCTCAGATTTTGTAGGCTTCGCAACTTTTTTCGCTTCATTTAGTTGCAATGTAATTCCCAACTAGTTTTAGCGTTGAAGACATGGTATGACTAGTGCAATTCTGGAGTTCTTTAACAAAGTCTGCTGATGATAGAACTTGGTAGTTCTAGAAATAGCTATACAGACAACCTGCTTACCTTTTTGTGTGTTGCCTTGGAAATAGTCTTCTTTTGTAAGATTGACCTCGAGCCGGCTAAGTTCGATTTAAATTTCAATAGGTCGTAATCTCTAACCAGATAATACTAACGGAAGGCACGCCGTTACTTTGGAATTTTTATTCCAAAAAAAACATTTTTTCTATATGGTACAATATACCGTGTGTAAAATAACAAGTCGTGAATTTAGTTTGCTAAGGGCAAAGCTCTTACACTAATTTTTCATAGCGCCTAAGGGTATGCACAAAAAGGTGGTCTTCGATTTTGTAGGCTTCGCAACTTTTTTCGCTTCATTTAGTTGCAATGTAATTCCCAACTAGTTTTAGCGTTGAAGACATGGTATGACTAGTGCAATTCTGGAGTTCTTTAACAAAGTCTGCTGATGATAGAACTTGGTAGTTCTTGAAATAGCTATACAGACAACCTGCTTACCTTTTTGTGTGTTGCCTTGGAAATAGTCTTCTTTTGTAAGATTGACCTCGAGCCGGCTAAGTGCGATTTAAATTTCAATAGGTCGTAATCTCTAACCAGATAATACTAACGGAAGGCACGCCGTTACTTTGGAATTTTTATTCCAAAAAACCCCTTTTTCTATATGGTACAATATACCGTGTGTAAAATAACAGGTCGTGAATTTAGTTTGTTAAGGGCAAAGCTCTTACACTAATATTTCATAGCGCCTAAGGGTATGCACAAAAAGGTGGTCTTGGATTTTGTAGGCTTCGCCAACTTTTTTCGCTTCATTTAATTGCAATGTAATTCCCAACGAGTTTTAGCGATGGCTATTGCAATTCTGGAGTTCTTTAGCAAAGTCTGCTGATGAGAGAACTTAGTAGTTCTTGAAATAGCTAAACAGACAACCTGCTCACCTTGTTGTGTGTTGCGTTTTAAATAATCTTCTTCTTTTGTAAGATTGACCTCGAGCCGGCTAAGTTCGATTTAAATTTCAATAGGTCGTAATCTCTAACCAGATAACACTAACGAAAGGCACGCCGTTACTTTGGAATTTTTATTCCAAAAAAAACCCTTTTTTCTATATGGTACAATATACCGTGTGTAAAATAACAGGTCGTGAATTTAGTTTGCTAAGGGCGAAGCTCTTACACTTATTTTTCATAGCGCCTAAGGGTATGCACAAAAAGGTGGTCTTCGGTATTGTAGGAATTTAGTCGTGAATTTAGTTTGTTAAGGGCAAAGCTCTTACACTAATATTTCATAGCGCCTAAGGGTATGCACAAAAAGGTGGTCTTGGATTTTGTAGGCTTCGCCAACTTTTTTCGCTTCAATTTAGTTGCAATGTAATTCTCAACTAGTTTAAGCGTTAAGGACATGGTATGGCTATTGCAATTCTGGAGTTCGTTAGCAAAGGCTGCTGATGATAGAACTTGGTAGTTCTTGAAATAGCTATACAGACAACCTGCTTACCTTTTTGTGTGTTGCCTTGGATATAGTCTTCTTTTGTAAGATTGACCTCGAGCCGGCTAACTTCGATTTAAATTTCAATAAGTCGTAATCTCTAACCAGATAACACTAACGGAAGGCACGCCGTTACTTTGGAATTTTTATTCCAAAAAAAAACCCTTTTTTCTATATGGTACAATATACCGTGTGTAAAATAACAGGTCGTGAATTTAGTTTGCTAAGGGCAAAGCTCTTACACTAAATTTTCATAGCGCCTAAGGGTATGCACAAAAAGGTGGTCTTCGGTATTGTAGGCTTCACCAACTTTTTTCGCTTCATTTAGTTGCAATGTAATTCCCAACTAGTTTTAGCGACGGCTATTGCAATTCTGGAGTTCTTTAGCAAAGTCTGCTGATGATAGAACTTGGTAGTTCTTGAAATAGCTATACAGACAACCTGCTTACCTTTTTGTGTGTTGCCTTGGATATAGTCTTCTTTTGTAAGATTGACCTCGAGCCGGCTAAGTTCGATTTAAATTTCAATAGGTCGTAATCTCTAACCAGATAATACTAACGGAAGGCACGCCGTTACTTTGGAATTTTTATTCCAAAAAAACCCTTTTTTCTATATGGTACAATATACCGTGTGTAAAATAACAGGTCGTGAATTTAGTTTGCTAAGGGCAAAGCTCTTACACTAATATTTCATAGCGCCTAAGGGTATGCACAAAAAGGTGGTCTTGGATCTTGTAGGCTTCGCCAACTTTTTTCGCTTTATTTAATTGCAATGTAATTCCCAACGAGTTTTAGCGATGGCTATTGCAATTCTGGAGTTCTTTAGCAAAGTCTGCTGATTAGAGAACTTAGTAGTTCTTAAAATAGCTAAACAGACAACCTGCTCACCTTGATGTGTGTTGCGTTTTAAATAATCTTCTTCTTTTGTAAGATTGACCTCGAGCCGGCTAAGTTCGATTTAAATTTCAATAGGTCGTAATCTCTAACCAGATAACACTAACGAAAGGCACGCCGTTACTTTGGAATTTTTATTCCAAAAAAAACCCTTTTTTCTATATGGTACAATATACCGTGTGTAAAATAACAGGTCGTGAATTTAGTTTGCTAAGGGCGAAGCTCTTACACTTATTTTTCATAGCGCCTAAGGGTATGCACAAAAAGGTGGTCTTGGATTTTGTAGGCTTCGCCAACTTTTTTCGCTTCAATTTAGTTGCAATGTAATTCTCAACTAGTTTAAGCGTTAAGGACATGGTATGGCTATTGCAATTCTGGAGTTCGTTAGCAAAGGCTGCTGATGATAGAACTTGGTAGTTCTTGAAATAGCTATAGAGACAACCTGCTCACCTTTTTGTGGGTTGCCTTTGAAATAATCTTCTTTTGTAAGATTGACCTCGAGCCGGCTAAGTTCGATTTAAATATCAATAGGTCGTAGTCTCTAACCAGATAACACTAGCGAAAGGCACGCCGTTACTTTGGAATTTTTATTCCAAAAAAAACCTTTTTTTCTATATGGTACAATATACCGTGTGTAAAATAACAGATCGTGAATTTAGTTTGCTAAGGGCAAAGCTCTTACACTAAATTTTCATAGCGCCTAAGGGTATGCACAAAAAGGTGGTCTTCGGTATTGTAGGCTTCACCAACTTTTTTCGCTTCATTTAGTCGCAATGTAATTCCCAACTAGTTTTAGCGTTGAAGACATGGTATGACTAGTGCAATTCTGGAGTTCTTTAGCAAAGTCTGCTGATGATAGAACTTGGTAGTTCTTGAAATAGCTATACAGACAACCTGCTTACCTTTTTGTGTGTTGCCTTGGAAATAGTCTTCTTTTGTAAGATTGACCTCGAGCCGGCTAAGTTCGATATAAATTTCAATAGGTCGTAATCTCTAACAAGATAATACTAACGGAAGGCACGCCGTTACTTTGGAATTTTTATTCCAAAAAAAACCTTTTTTCTATATGGTACAATATACCGTGTGTAAAATAACAGGTCGTGAATTTAGTTTGTTAAGGGCAAAGCTCTTACACTAATATTTCATAGCGCCTAATGGTATACACAAAAAGGTGGTCTTGGATTTTGTAGGCTTCGCCAACTTTTTTTTGCTTCAATTTAGTTGCAATGTAATTCCCAACTAGTTTAAGCGTTAAGGACATGGTATGGCTATTGCAATTCTGGAGTTCTTTAACAAAGTCTGCTGATGATAGAACTTGGTAGTTCTTGAAATAGCTATACAGACAACCTGCTCACCTTGTTGTGTGTTGCCTTTTAAATAATATTCTTTTGAAAGATTGACCTTGAGCCGGCTAAGTTCGATTTAAATTTCAATAGGTCGTAGTCTCTAACCAGATAATACTAACGGAAGGCACGCCGTTACTTTGGAATTTTTATTCCAAAAAAAACATTTTTTCTATATGGTACAATATACCGTGTGAAAAATAACAAGTCGTGAATTTAGTTTGCTAAGGGCAAAGCTCTTACACTAATTTTTCATAGCGCCTAAGGGTATGCACAAAAAGGTGGTCTTCGATTTTGTAGGCTTCGCAACTTTTTTCGCTTCATTTAGTTGCAATGTAATTCCCAACTAGTTTTAGCGTTGAAGACATGGTATGACTAGTGCAATTCTGGAGTTCTTTAACAAAGTCTGCTGATGATAGAACTTGGTAGTTCTTGAAATAGCTATACAGACAACCTGCTTACCTTTTTGTGTGTTGCCTTGGAAATAGTCTTCTTTTGTAAGATTGACCTCGAGCCGGCTAAGTGCGATTTAAATTTCAATAGGTCGTAATCTCTAACCAGATAATACTAACGGAAGGCACGCCGTTACTTTGGAATTTTTATTCCAAAAAAACCCTTTTTTCTATATGGTACAATATACCGTGTGTAAAATAACAGGTCGTGAATTTAGTTTGCTAAGGGCAAAGCTCTTACACTAATATTTCATAGCGCCTAAGGGTATGCACAAAAAGGTGGTCTTGGATTTTGTAGGCTTCGCCAACTTTTTTCGCTTCATTTAATTGCAATGTAATTCCCAACGAGTTTTAGCGATGGCTATTGCAATTCTGGAGTTCTTTAGCAAAGTCTGCTGATGAGAGAACTTAGTAGTTCTTGAAATAGCTAAACAGACAACCTGCTCACCTTGTTGTGTGTTGCGTTTTAAATAATCTTCTTCTTTTGTAAGATTGACCTCGAGCCGGCTAAGTTCGATTTAAATTTCAATAGGTCGTAATCTCTAACCAGATAACACTAACGAAAGGCACGCCGTTACTTTGGAATTTTTATTCCAAAAAAAACCCTTTTTTCTATATGGTACAATATACCGTGTGTAAAATAACAGGTCGTGAATTTAGTTTGCTAAGGGCGAAGCTCTTACACTTATTTTTCATAGCGCCTAAGGGTATGCACAAAAAGGTGGTCTTCGGTATTGTAGGAATTTAGTCGTGAATTTAGTTTGTTAAGGGCAAAGCTCTTACACTAATATTTCATAGCGCCTAAGGGTATGCACAAAAAGGTGGTCTTGGATTTTGTAGGCTTCGCCAAGGTTTTTCGCTTCAATTTAGTTGCAATGTAATTTCCAACTAGTTTAAGCGTTAAGGACATGGTATGGCTATTGCAATTCTGGAGTTCGTTAGCAAAGGCTGCTGATGATAGAACTTGGTAGTTCTTGAAATAGCTATAGAGACAACCTGCTCACCTTTTTGTGGGTAGCCTTTGAAATAATCTTCTTTTGTAAGATTGACCTCGAGCCGGCTAAGTTCGATTTAAATATCAATAGGTCGTAGTCTCTAACCAGATAACACTAGCGGAAGGCACGCCGTTACTTTGGAATTTTTATTCCAAAAAAAACCTTTTTTTCTATATGGTACAATATACCGTGTGTAAAATAACAGATCGTGAATTTAGTTTGCTAAGGGCAAAGCTCTTACACTAAATTTTCATAGCGCCTAAGGGTATGCACAAAAAGGTGGTCTTCGGTATTGTAGGCTTCACCAACTTTTTTCGCTTCATTTAGTCGCAATGTAATTCCCAACTAGTTTTAGCGTTGAAGACATGGTATGACTAGTGCAATTCTGGAGTTCTTTAGCAAAGTCTGCTGATGATAGAACTTGGTAGTTCTTGAAATAGCTATACAGACAACCTGCTTACCTTTTTGTGTGTTGCCTTGGAAATAGTCTTCTTTTGTAAGATTGACCTCGAGCCGGCTAAGTTCGATTTAAATTTCAATAGGTCGTAATCTCTAACAAGATAATACTAACGGAAGGCACGCCGTTACTTTGGAATTTTTATTCCAAAAAAAACCTTTTTTCTATATGGTACAATATACCGTGTGTAAAATAACAGGTCGTGAATTTAGTTTGTTAAGGGCAAAGCTCTTACACTAATATTTCATAGCGCCTAATGGTATACACAAAAAGGTGGTCTTGGATTTTGTAGGCTTCGCCAACTTTTTTTTGCTTCAATTTAGTTGCAATGTAATTCCCAACTAGTTTAAGCGTTAAGGACATGGTATGGCTATTGCAATTCTGGAGTTCTTTAACAAAGTCTGCTGATGATAGAACTTGGTAGTTCTTGAAATAGCTATACAGACAACCTGCTCACCTTGTTGTGTGTTGCCTTTTAAATAATATTCTTTTGAAAGATTGACCTTGAGCCGGCTAAGTTCGATTTAAATTTCAATAGGTCGTAGTCTCTAACCAGATAACACTAACGGAAGGCACGCCGTTACTTTGAAATTTTTATTCCAAAAAAACCCTTTGTTCTATATGGTACAATATACCGTGTGTAAAATAACAGGTCGTGAATTTAGTTTGCTAAGGGCGAAGCTCTTACACTAATTTTTCATAGCGTCTAAGGGTATGCACAAAAAGGTGGTCTTCGGTATTGTAGGCTTCGCCAACTTTTTTCGCTTTATTTAGTTGCAATGTAATTCCCAGCTAGAAGACATGGTATGGCTACTGCAATTCTGGAGTTCTTTAGCAAAGTCTACTGATGATAGAACTTGGTAGTTCTTGAAATAGCTATACAGACAACCTGCTCACCTTTTTGTGTGTTGCCTTTGAAATAATCTTCTCCTGTAAGATTGACCTCGAGCCGGCTAAGTTCGATTTAAATTTCAATAGGTCGTAATCTCTAACCAGATACTACTAACGGAAGGCATGCCGTAACTTTAAAATTTTTAATCCAAAAAACCCCTTTTTTATATATGGTATAATATACCGTGTATAAAATAACAGGTCGTGAATTTAGTTTGTTAAGAGCGAAGCTCTTACACTAATTTTTCATAGCGTCTAAGGGTATGTACAAAAAGGTGGTCTTCGGTATTGAAGGCTTCGCCAACTTTTTTCGCTTCATTTAATGGCTATTGCAATTCTGGAGTTCTTTAGCAAAGTCTGCTGATGATAGAACTTGGTAGTTCTTGAAATAGCTATACAGACAACCTGCTCACCTTTTTGTGTGTTGCTTTTGAAATAATCTTCTTTGTAAGACTGACCTCGTGCCGGCTAAGTTCGATTTAAATTTCAATAGGTCGTAATCTCTAACCAGATAACACTAACGGAAGGCACGCCGTTACTTTGGAATTTTTATTCCAAAAAACCCCTTTTTTCTATATGGTACAATATACCGTATATAAAATAACAGGTCGTGAATTTAGTTTGTTAAGGGCAAAGCTCTTACTTCATTTTTCATAGCGTCTAAGGGTATGCAAAAAAAGGTGGTCTTCGGTATTGAAGGCTTCGCCAACTTTTTTCGCTTCATTTAATGGCTATTGCAATTCTGGAGTTCTTTAGCAAAGTCTGCTGATGATAGAACTTGGTAGTTCTTGAAATAGCTATACAGACAACCTGCTCACCTTTTTGTGTGTTGCCTTTGAAATAATCTTCTCCTGTAAGATTGACCTCGAGCCGGCTAAGTTCGATTTAAATTTCAATAGGTCGCAATCTCTAACCAGATAACACTAACGGAAGGCACGCCGTTACTTTGGAATTTTTATTCCAAAAAACCCCTCTTTTCTATATGGTACAATATACCGTATATAAAATAACAGGTCGTGAATTTAGTTTGTTAAGGGCGAAGCTCTTACACTAATTTTTCATAGCGCCTGGAGGGTATGCACAAAAAGGTGGTCTTCGGTATTGAAGGCTTCGCCAACTTTTTTCGCTTTATTTAGTTGCAATGTAATTCCCAGCTAGAAGACATGGTATGGCTATTGCAATTCTGGAGTTCTTTAGCAAAGTCTACTGATGATAGAACTTGGTAGTTCTTGAAATAGCTATACAGACAACCTGCTCACCTTTTTGTGTGTTGCCTTTGAAATAATCTTCTCCTGTAAGATTGACCTCGAGCCGGCTAAGTTCGATTTAAATTTCAATAGGTCGTAATCTCTAACCAGATAACACTAACGGAAGGCATGCCGTAACTTTGAAATTTTTATTCCAAAAAACCCCTTTTTTCTATATGGTACAATATACCGTATATAAAATAACAGGTCGTGAATTTAGTTTGTTAAGGGCAAAGCTCTTACTTCATTTTTCATAGCGTCTAAGGGTATGCAAAAAAAGGTGGTCTTCGGTATTGAAGGCTTCGCCAACTTTTTTCGCTTCATTTAATGGCTATTGCAATTCTGGAGTTCTTTAGCAAAGTCTGCTGATGATAGAACTTGGTAGTTCTTGAAATAGCTATACAGACAACCTGCTCACCTTTTTGTGTGTTGCCTTTGAAATAATCTTCTCTTGTAAGATTGACCTCGAGCCGGCTAAGTTCGATTTAAATTTCAATAGGTCGTAATCTCTAACCAGATAACACTAACGGAAGGCACGCCGTTACTTTGGAATTTTTATTCCAAAAAACCCCTCTTTTCTATATGGTACAATATACCGTATATAAAATAACAGGTCGTGAATTTAGTTTGTTAAGGGCGAAGCTCTTACACTAATTTTTCATAGCGCCTGGAGGGTATGCACAAAAAGGTGGTCTTCGGTATTGAAGGCTTCGCCAACTTTTTTCACTTCATTTAGTTGCATTGTAGTTCCCAACTAGTTTTAGCGTTGAAGACATGGTATGGCTATTGCAATTCTGGAGTTCTTTAGCAAAGTCTGTTGATGATAGAACTTGGTAGTTTTTGAAATAGCTATACAGACAACCTGCTCACCTTTTTGTGTGTTGCTTTTGAAATAATCTTCTTTTGTAAGACTGACCTCGTGCCGGCTAAGTTCGATTTAAATTTCAATAGGTCGTAATCTCTAACCAGATAACACTAACGGAAGGCACGCCGTTACTTTGGAATTTTTATTCCAAAAAACCCCTTTTTTCTATATGGTACAATATACCGTATATAAAATAACAGGTCGTGAATTTAGTTTGTTAAGGGCGAAGCTCTTACACTAATTTTTCATAGCGCCTAAGGGTATGCACAAAAAGGTGGTCTTCGGTATTGAAGGCTTCGCCAACTTTTTTCGCTTCATTTAATGGCTATTGCAATTCTGGAGTTCTTTAGCAAAATCTGCTGATGATAGTACTTGGTAGTTCTTGAAATAGCTATACAGACAACCTGCTCACCTTTTTGTGTGTTGCCTTTGAAATAATCTTCTCCTGTAAGATTGACCTCGAGCCGGCTAAGTTCGATTTAAATTTCAATAGGTCGTAATCTCTAACCAGATAACACTAACGGAAGGCACGCCGTTACTTTGGAATTTTTATTCCAAAAAACCCCTCTTTTCTATATGGTACAATATACCGTATATAAAATAACAGGTCGTGAATTTAGTTTGTTAAGGGCGAAGCTCTTACACTAATTTTTCATAGCGCCTGGAGGGTATGCACAAAAAGGTGGTCTTCGGTATTGAAGGCTTCGCCAACTTTTTTCACTTCATTTAGTTGCATTGTAGTTCCCAACTAGTTTTAGCGTTGAAGACATGGTATGGCTATTGCAATTCTGGAGTTCTTTAGCAAAGTCTGCTGATGATAGAACTTGGTAGTTCTTGAAATAGCTATACAGACAACCTGCTCACCTTTTTGTGTGTTGCTTTTGAAATAATCTTCTTTTGTAAGACTGACCTCGTGCCGGCTAAGTTCGATTTAAATTTCAATAGGTCGTAATCTCTAACCAGATAACACTAACGGAAGGCACGCCGTTACTTTGGAATTTTTATTCCAAAAAACCCCTCTTTTCTATATGGTACAATATACCGTATATAAAATAACAGGTCGTGAATTTAGTTTGTTAAGGGCGAAGCTCTTACACTAATTTTTCATAGCGCCTAAGGGTATGCACAAAAAGGTGGTCTTCGATTTTGTAGGCTTCACCAACTTTTTTCGCTTCATTTAGTTGCAATGTAATTCCCAACTAGTTTTAGCGTTGAAGACATGGTATGACTAGTGCAATTCTGGAGTACTTTAACAAAGTCTGCTGATGATAGAACTTGGTAGTTCTTGAAATAGCTATACAGACAACCTGCTTACCTTTTTGTGTGTTGCCTTGGATATTGTCTTCTTTTGTAAGATTGACCTCGAGCCGGCTAAGTTCGATTTAAATTTCAATAGGTCGTAATCTCTAACCAGATAACACTAACGGAAGGCACGCCGTTACTTTGGAATTTTTATTCCAAAAAAAAACCTTTTTTCTATATGGTACAATATACTGTGTTTAAAATAACAGGTCGTGAATTTAGTTTGCTAAGGGCGAAGCTCTTACACTAATTTTTCATAGCGCCTAAGGGTATGCACAAAAAGGTGGTCTTCGGTATTGTATGCTTCGCCAACTTTTTTCGCTTCATTTAGTTGCAATGTAATTCCCAACTAGTTTTAGCGTTGAAGACATGGTATGGCTATTGCAATTCTGGAGTTCTTTAGCAAAGTCTACTGATGATAGAACTTGGTAGTTCTTGAAATAGCTATACAGACAACCTGCTCACATTTTTGTGTGTTGCCTTTGAAATAATCTTCTCTTGTAAGATTGACCTTGAGCCGGCTAAGTTCGATTTAAATTTCAATAGGTCGTAATCTCTAACCAGATAACACTAACGGAAGGCATGCCGTTACTTTGAAATTTTTAATCCAAAAAACCCCTTTTTTGTATATGGTATAAAATACCGTGTATAAAATAACAGGTCGTGAATTTAGTTTGTTAAGGGCGAAGCTCTTACACTAATTTTTCATAGCGTCTAAGGGTATGCACAAAAAGGTGGTCTTCGGTATTGTAGGCTTCGCCAACTTTTTTCGCTTTATTTAGTTGCAATGTAATTCCCAGCTAGAAGACATGGTATGGCTATTGCAATTCTGGAGTTCTTTAGCAAAGTCTACTGATGATAGAACTTGGTAGTTCTTGAAATAGCTATACAGACAACCTGCTTACCTTTTTGTGTGTTGCCTTGGAAATAGTCTTCTTTTGTAAGATTGACCTCGAGCCGGATAAGTTCGATTTAAATTTCAATAGGTCGTAATCTCTAACCAGATAACACTAACGGAAGGCATGCCGTTACTTTGAAATTTTTAATCCAAAAAACCCCTTTTTTATATATGGTACAATATACTGTGTTTAAAATAACAGGTCGTGAATTTAGTTTGCTAAGGGCGAAGCTCTTACACTAATTTTTCATAGCGCCTAAGGGTATGCACAAAAAGGTGGTCTTCGGTATTGTATGCTTCGCCAACTTTTTTCGCTTCATTTAGTTGCAATGTAATTCCCAACTAGTTTTAGCGTTGAAGACATGGTATGGCTATTGCAATTCTGGAGTTCTTTAGCAAAGTCTACTGATGATAGAACTTGGTAGTTCTTGAAATAGCTATACAGACAACCTGCTCACATTTTTGTGTGTTGCCTTTGAAATAATCTTCTCTTGTAAGATTGACCTTGAGCCGGCTAAGTTCGATTTAAATTTCAATAGGTCGTAATCTCTAACCAGATAACACTAACGGAAGGCATGCCGTTACTTTGAAATTTTTAATCCAAAAAAAACCTTTTTTTCTATATGGTACAATATACCGTGTGTAAAATAACAGATCGTGAATTTAGTTTGTTAAGGGCGAAGCTCTTACACTAATTTTTCATAGCGCCTAAGGGTATGCACAAAAAGGTGGTCTTCGATTTTGTAGGCTTCACCAACTTTTTTCGCTTCATTTAGTTGCAATGTAATTCCCAACTAGTTTTAGCGTTGAAGACATGGTATGACTAGTGCAATTCTGGAGTACTTTAACAAAGTCTGCTGATGATAGAACTTGGTAGTTCTTGAAATAGCTATACAGACAACCTGCTTACCTTTTTGTGTGTTGCCTTGGATATTGTCTTCTTTTGTAAGATTGACCTCGAGCCGGCTAAGTTCGATTTAAATTTCAATAGGTCGTAATCTCTAACCAGATAACACTAACGGAAGGCACGCCGTTACTTTGGAATTTTTATTCCAAAAAAAAACCTTTTTTCTATATGGTACAATATACTGTGTTTAAAATAACAGGTCGTGAATTTAGTTTGCTAAGGGCGAAGCTCTTACACTAATTTTTCATAGCGCCTAAGGGTATGCACAAAAAGGTGGTCTTCGGTATTGTATGCTTCGCCAACTTTTTTCGCTTCATTTAGTTGCAATGTAATTCCCAACTAGTTTGAGCGTTGAAGACATGGTATGACTAGTGCAATTCTGGAGTACTTTAACAAAGTCTGCTGATGATAGAACTTGGTAGTTCTTGAAATAGCTATACAGACAACCTGCTTACCTTTTTGTGTGTTGCCTTGGATATTGTCTTCTTTTGTAAGATTGACCTCGAGCCGGCTAAGTTCGATTTAAATTTCAATAGGTCGTAATCTCTAACCAGATAACACTAACGGAAGGCACGCCGTTACTTTGGAATTTTTATTCCAAAAAAAAACCTTTTTTCTATATGGTACAATATACTGTGTTTAAAATAACAGGTCGTGAATTTAGTTTGCTAAGGGCGAAGCTCTTACACTAATTTTTCATAGCGTCTAAGGGTATGCACAAAAAGGTGGTCTTCGGTATTGTAGGCTTCGCCAACTTTTTTCGCTTTATTTAGTTGCAATGTAATTCCCAGCTAGAAGACATGGTATGGCTATTGCAATTCTGGAGTTCTTTAGCAAAGTCTGCTGATGATAGAACTTGGTAGTTCTTGAAATAGCTATACAGACAACCTGCTCACCTTTTTGTGTGTTGCTTTTGAAATAATCTTCTTTTGTAAGACTGACCTCGTGCCGGCTAAGTTCGATTTAAATTTCAATAGGTCGTAATCTCTAACCAGATAACACTAACGGAAGGCACGCCGTTACTTTGGAATTTTTATTCCAAAAAACCCCTTTTTTCTATATGGTACAATATACCGTATATAAAATAACAGGTCGTGAATTTAGTTTGTTAAGGGCGAAGCTCTTACACTAATTTTTCATAGCGCCTAAGGGTATGCACAAAAAGGTGGTCTTCGATTTTGTAGGCTTCGCCAACTTTTTTCGCTTCATTTAGTTGCAATGTAATTCCCAACTAGTTTTAGCGTTGAAGACATGGTATGACTAGTGCAATTCTGGAGTACTTTAACAAAGTCTGCTGATGATAGAACTTGGTAGTTCTTGAAATAGCTATACAGACAACCTGCTTACCTTTTTGTGTGTTGCCTTGGATATTGTCTTCTTTTGTAAGATTGACCTCGAGCCGGCTAAGTTCGATTTAAATTTCAATAGGTCGTAATCTCTAACCAGATAACACTAACGGAAGGCACGCCGTTACTTTGGAATTTTTATTCCAAAAAAAAACCTTTTTTCTATATGGTACAATATACTGTGTTTAAAATAACAGGTCGTGAATTTAGTTTGCTAAGGGCGAAGCTCTTACACTAATTTTTCATAGCGCCTAAGGGTATGCACAAAAAGGTGGTCTTCGGTATTGTATGCTTCGCCAACTTTTTTCGCTTCATTTAGTTGCAATGTAATTCCCAACTAGTTTTAGCGTTGAAGACATGGTATGGCTATTGCAATTCTGGAGTTCTTTAGCAAAGTCTACTGATGATAGAACTTGGTAGTTCTTGAAATAGCTATACAGACAACCTGCTCACCTTTTTGTGTGTTGCTTTTGAAATAATCTTCTTTTGTAAGACTGACCTCGTGCCGGCTAAGTTCGATTTAAATTTCAATAGGTCGTAATCTCTAACCAGATAACACTAACGGAAGGCACGCCGTTACTTTGGAATTTTTATTCCAAAAAACCCCTTTTTTCTATATGGTACAATATACCGTATATAAAATAACAGGTCGTGAATTTAGTTTGTTAAGGGCGAAGCTCTTACACTAATTTTTCATAGCGCCTAAGGGTATGCACAAAAAGGTGGTCTTCGATTTTGTAGGCTTCACCAACTTTTTTCGCTTCATTTAGTTGCAATGTAATTCCCAACTAGTTTTAGCGTTGAAGACATGGTATGACTAGTGCAATTCTGGAGTACTTTAACAAAGTCTGCTGATGATAGAACTTGGTAGTTCTTGAAATAGCTATACAGACAACCTGCTTACCTTTTTGTGTGTTGCCTTTTAAATAATCTTCTTTTGTAAGATTGACCTTTGAGCCGGCTAAGTTCGATTTAAATTTCAATAGGTCGTAGTCTCTAACCAGATAATACTAACGGAAGGCACGCCGTTACTTTGGAATTTTTATTCCAAAAAAAAACCTTTTTTCTATATGGTACAATATACTGTGTTTAAAATAACAGGTCGTGAATTTAGTTTGCTAAGGGCGAAGCTCTTACACTAATTTTTCATAGCGCCTAAGGGTATGCACAAAAAGGTGGTCTTCGGTATTGTATGCTTCGCCAACTTTTTTCGCTTCATTTAGTTGCAATGTAATTCCCAACTAGTTTTAGCGTTGAAGACATGGTATGGCTATTGCAATTCTGGAGTTCTTTAGCAAAGTCTACTGATGATAGAACTTGGTAGTTCTTGAAATAGCTATACAGACAACCTGCTCACATTTTTGTGTGTTGCCTTTGAAATAATCTTCTCTTGTAAGATTGACCTTGAGCCGGCTAAGTTCGATTTAAATTTCAATAGGTCGTAATCTCTAACCAGATAACACTAACGGAAGGCATGCCGTTACTTTGAAATTTTTAATCCAAAAAACCCCTTTTTTATATATGGTATAAAATACCGTGTATAAAATAACAGGTCGTGAATTTAGTTTGTTAAGGGCGAAGCTCTTACACTAATTTTTCATAGCGTCTAAGGGTATGCACAAAAAGGTGGTCTTCGGTATTGTAGGCTTCGCCAACTTTTTTCGCTTTATTTAGTTGCAATGTAATTCCCAGCTAGAAGACATGGTATGGCTATTGCAATTCTGGAGTTCTTTAGCAAAGTCTACTGATGATAGAACTTGGTAGTTCTTGAAATAGCTATACAGACAACCTGCTTACCTTTTTGTGTGTTGCCTTGGAAATAGTCTTCTTTTGTAAGATTGACCTCGAGCCGGATAAGTTCGATTTAAATTTCAATAGGTCGTAATCTCTAACCAGATAACACTAACGGAAGGCATGCCGTTACTTTGAAATTTTTAATCCAAAAAACCCCTTTTTTATATATGGTATAATATACCGTGTATAAAATAACAGGTCGTGAATTTAGTTTGTTAAGGGCGAAGCTCTTACACTAATTTTTCATAGCGTCTAAGGGTATGCACAAAAAGGCGTTCTTCGGTATTGTAGGCTTCGCCAACTTTTTTCGCTTTATTTAGTTGCAATGTAATTCCCAGCTAGAAGACATGGTATGACTAGTGCAATTCTGGAGTTCTTTAACAAAGTCTGCTGATGATAGAACTTGGTAGTTCTTGAAATAGCTATACAGACAACCTGCTCACCTTGTTGTGTGTTGCCTTTTAAATAATCTTCTTTTGTAAGATTGACCTTGAGCCGGCTAAGTTCGATTTAAATTTCAATTGGTCGTAGTCTCTAACCAGATAACACTAACGGAAACTTTGAAATTTTTATTCCAAAAAAACCCTTTTTTCTATATGGTACAATATACCGTGTGTAAAATAACAGGTCGTGAATTTAGTTTGTTAAGGGCAAAGCTCTTACACTAATATTTCATAGCGCCTAAGGGTATGCACAAAAGGTGGTTTTGGATTTTGTAGGCTTCGCCAACTTTTTTCGCTTCAATTTAGTTGCAATGTAATTCCCAACTAGTTTAAGCGTTAAGGACATGGCATGGCTATTGCAATTCTGGAGTTCTTTAGCAAAGTCTGCTGATGATAGAACTTGGTAGTTCTTGAAATAGCTATACAGACAACCTGCTTACCTTTTTGTGTGTTGCCTTTTAAATAATCTTCTTTTGTAAGATTGACCTTTGAGCCGGCTAAGTTCGATTTAAATTTCAATAGGTCGTAGTCTCTAACCAGATAATACTAACGGAAGGCACGCCGTTACTTTGGAATTTTTATTCCAAAAAAAAACCTTTTTTCTATATGGTACAATATACTGTGTTTAAAATAACAGGTCGTGAATTTAGTTTGCTAAGGGCGAAGCTCTTACACTAATTTTTCATAGCGCCTAAGGGTATGCACAAAAAGGTGGTCTTCGGTATTGTATGCTTCGCCAACTTTTTTCGCTTCATTTAGTTGCAATGTAATTCCCAACTAGTTTTAGCGTTGAAGACATGGTATGGCTATTGCAATTCTGGAGTTCTTTAGCAAAGTCTACTGATGATAGAACTTGGTAGTTCTTGAAATAGCTATACAGACAACCTGCTCACATTTTTGTGTGTTGCCTTTGAAATAATCTTCTCTTGTAAGATTGACCTTGAGCCGGCTAAGTTCGATTTAAATTTCAATAGGTCGTAATCTCTAACCAGATAACACTAACGGAAGGCATGCCGTTACTTTGAAATTTTTAATCCAAAAAACCCCTTTTTTATATATGGTATAAAATACCGTGTATAAAATAACAGGTCGTGAATTTAGTTTGTTAAGGGCGAAGCTCTTACACTAATTTTTCATAGCGTCTAAGGGTATGCACAAAAAGGTGGTCTTCGGTATTGTAGGCTTCGCCAACTTTTTTCGCTTTATTTAGTTGCAATGTAATTCCCAGCTAGAAGACATGGTATGGCTATTGCAATTCTGGAGTTCTTTAGCAAAGTCTACTGATGATAGAACTTGGTAGTTCTTGAAATAGCTATACAGACAACCTGCTTACCTTTTTGTGTGTTGCCTTGGAAATAGTCTTCTTTTGTAAGATTGACCTCGAGCCGGATAAGTTCGATTTAAATTTCAATAGGTCGTAATCTCTAACCAGATAACACTAACGGAAGGCATGCCGTTACTTTGAAATTTTTAATCCAAAAAACCCCTTTTTTATATATGGTATAATATACCGTGTATAAAATAACAGGTCGTGAATTTAGTTTGTTAAGGGCGAAGCTCTTACACTAATTTTTCATAGCGTCTAAGGGTATGCACAAAAAGGCGTTCTTCGGTATTGTAGGCTTCGCCAACTTTTTTCGCTTTATTTAGTTGCAATGTAATTCCCAGCTAGAAGACATGGTATGACTAGTGCAATTCTGGAGTTCTTTAACAAAGTCTGCTGATGATAGAACTTGGTAGTTCTTGAAATAGCTATACAGACAACCTGCTCACCTTGTTGTGTGTTGCCTTTTAAATAATCTTCTTTTGTAAGATTGACCTTGAGCCGGCTAAGTTCGATTTAAATTTCAATTGGTCGTAGTCTCTAACCAGATAACACTAACGGAAACTTTGAAATTTTTATTCCAAAAAAACCCTTTTTTCTATATGGTACAATATACCGTGTGTAAAATAACAGGTCGTGAATTTAGTTTGTTAAGGGCAAAGCTCTTACACTAATATTTCATAGCGCCTAAGGGTATGCACAAAAAGGTGGTTTTGGATTTTGTAGGCTTCGCCAACTTTTTTCGCTTCAATTTAGTTGCAATGTAATTCCCAACTAGTTTAAGCGTTAAGGACATGGCATGGCTATTGCAATTCTGGAGTTCTTTAGCAAAGTCTGCTGATGATAGAACTTGGTAGTTCTTGAAATAGCTATACAGACAACCTGCTTACCTTTTTGTGTGTTGCCTTTTAAATAATCTTCTTTTGTAAGATTGACCTTTGAGCCGGCTAAGTTCGATTTAAATTTCAATAGGTCGTAGTCTCTAACCAGATAATACTAACGGAAGGCACGCCGTTACTTTGGAATTTTTATTCCAAAAAAAACCTTTTTTCTATATGGTACAATATACTGTGTTTAAAATAACAGGTCGTGAATTTAGTTTGCTAAGGGCGAAGCTCTTACACTAATTTTTCATAGCGCTTAAGGGTATGCACAAAAAGGTGGTCCTCGATTTTGTAGGCTTCGCAACTTTTTTCGCTTCATTTAGTTGCAATGTAATTCCCAACTAGTTTTAGCGTTGAAGACATGGTATGACTAGTGCAATTCTGGAGTTCTTTAACAAAGTCTGCTGATGATAGAACTTGGTAGTTCTTGAAATAGCTATACAGACAACCTGCTTACCTTTTTGTGTGTTGCCTTGGAAATAGTCTTCTTTTGTAAGATTGACCTCGAGCCGGATAAGTTAGATTTAAATTTCAATAGGTCGTAATCTCTAACCAGATAACACTAACGGAAGGCATGCCGTTACTTTGAAATTTTTAATCCAAAAAACCCCTTTTTTATATATGGTATAATATACCGAGTATAAAATAACAGGTCGTGAATTTAGTTTGCTAAGGGCAAAGCTCTTACACTAATTTTTCATCCTTTTTTCTATATGGTTCAATATTCCGTGTATAAAATAACAGGTCGTGAATTTAGTTTGCTAATGGCGAAGCTCTTACACTAATTTTTCATAGCGCCTAAGGGTATGCACAAAAAGGTGGTCTTCGGTATTGTATGCTTCGCCAACTTTTTTCGCTTCATTTAGTTGCAATGTAATTCCCAACTAGAAGACATGGTATGGCTATTGCAATTCTGGAGTTCTTTAGCAAAGTCTACTGATGATAGAACTTGGTAGTTCTTGAAATAGCTATACAGACAACCTGCTCACATTTTTGTGTGTTGCCTTTGAAATAATCTTCTCTTGTAAGATTGACCTCGAGCCGGCTAAGTTCGATTTAAATTTCAATAGGTCGTAATCTCTAACCAGATAACACTAACGGAAGGCATGCCGTTACTTTGAAATTTTTAATCCAAAAAACCCCTTTTTTATATATGGTATAATATACCGTGTATAAAATAACAGGTCGTGAATTTAGTTTGTTAAGGGCGAAGCTCTTACACTAATTTTTCATAGCGTCTAAGGGTATGCACAAAAAGGTGGTCTTCGGTATTGTAGGCTTCGCCAACTTTTTTCGCTTTATTTAGTTGCAATGTAATTCCCAGCTAGAAGACATGGTATGGCTATTGCAATTCTGGAGTTCTTTAGCAAAGTCTACTGATGATAGAACTTGGTAGTTCTTGAAATAGCTATACAGATAACCTGCTCACCTTTTTGTGTGTTGCCTTTGAAATAATCTTCTCCTGTAAGATTGACCTCGAGCCGGCTAAGTTCGATTTAAATTTCAATAGGTCGTAATCTCTAACCAGATAACACTAACGGAAGGCATGCCGTAACTTTGAAATTTTTAGTCCAAAAAACCCCTTTTTTATATATGGTATAATATACCGTGTATAAAATAACAGGTCGTGAATTTAGTTTGTTAAGAGCGAAGCTCTTACACTAATTTTTCATAGCGTCTAAGGGTATGCACAAAAAGGTGGTCTTCGGTATTGAAGGCTTCGCCAACTTTTTTCGCTTCATTTAATGGCTATTGAAATTCTGGAGTTCTTTAGCAAAGTCTGCTGATGATAGTACTTGGTAGTTCTTGAAATAGCTATACAGACAACCTGCTCACCTTTTTGTGTGTTGCCTTTGAAATAATCTTCTTTTGTAAGACTGACCTCGTGCCGGCTAAGTTCGATTTAAATTTCGATAGGTCGTCGTCTCTAACCAAATAACAGTAACGAAAGGCACGCCGTTACTTTGGAATTTTTATTCCAAAAAAACACTTTTTTTCTATATGGTACAATATACCGTGTATAAAATATCAGGTCGTGAATTAAGTTTGCTAAGGGTGAAGCTCTTACACTAATTTTTCATAGCGCCTAAAGGTATGCACAAAAAGGTGGTCCTCGATTTTGTAGGCTTCGCAACTTTTTTCGCTTCATTTAGTTGCAATGTAATTCCCAACTAGTTTTAGCGTTGAAGACATGGTATGACTAGTGCAATTCTGGAGTTCTTTAACAAAGTCTGCTGATGATAGAACTTGGTAGTTCTTGAAATAGCTATACAGACAACCTGCTCACCTTGTTGTGTGTTGCCTTTTAAATAATCTTCTTTTGTAAGATTGACCTTGAGCCGGCTAAGTTCGATTTAAATTTCAATAGGTCGTAGTCTCTAACCAGATAACACTAACGGAAGGCACGCCGTTACTTTGAAATTTTTATTCCAAAAAAACCCTTTTTTCTATATGGTTCAATATTCCGTGTATAAAATAACAGGTCGTGAATTTAGTTTGCTAATGGCGAAGCTCTTACACTAATTTTTCATAGCGCCTAAGGGTATGCACAAAAAGGTGGTCTTCGGTATTGTATGCTTCGCCAACTTTTTTCGCTTCATTTAGTTGCAATGTAATTCCCAACTAGAAGACATGGTATGGCTATTGCAATTCTGGAGTTCTTTAGCAAAGTCTACTGATGATAGAACTTGGTAGTTCTTGAAATAGCTATACAGATAACCTGCTCACCTTTTTGTGTGTTGCCTTTGAAATAATCTTCTCCTGTAAGATTGACCTCGAGCCGGCTAAGTTCGATTTAAATTTCAATAGGTCGTAATCTCTAACCAGATAACACTAACGGAAGGCATGCCGTAACTTTGAAATTTTTAGTCCAAAAAACCCCTTTTTTATATATGGTATAATATACCGTGTATAAAATAACAGGTCGTGAATTTAGTTTGTTAAGAGCGAAGCTCTTACACTAATTTTTCATAGCGTCTAAGGGTATGCACAAAAAGGTGGTCTTCGGTATTGAAGGCTTCGCCAACTTTTTTCGCTTCATTTAATGGCTATTGAAATTCTGGAGTTCTTTAGCAAAGTCTGCTGATGATAGTACTTGGTAGTTCTTGAAATAGCTATACAGACAACCTGCTCACCTGTTTGTGTGTTGCTTTTGAAATAATCTTCTTTTGTAAGACTGACCTGGTGACGGCTAAGTTCGATTTAAATTTCAATAGGTCGTAATCTCTAACCAGATAACACTAACGGAAGGCACGCCGTTACTTTGGAATTTTTATTCCAAAAAACCCCTTTTTTCTATATGGTACAATATACCGTATATAAAATAACAGGTCGTGAATTTAGTTTGTTAAGGGCAAAGCTCTTACTTCATTTTTCATAGCGTCTAAGGGTATGCACAAAAAGGTGGTCTTCGCTTCATTTAATGGCTATTGCAATTCTGGAGTTCTTTAGCAAAGTCTGCTGTTGCTAGTACTTGGTAGTTCTTGAAATAGCTATACAGACAACCTGCTCACCTTTTTGTGTGTTGCCTTTGAAATAATCTTCTTTTGTAAGACTGACCTCGTGCCGGCTAAGTTCGATTTAAATTTCAATAGGTCGTCGTCTCTAACCAAATAACAGTAACGGAAGGCACGCCGTTACTTTGGAATTTTTATTCCAAAAAAACCCTTTTTTTCTATATGGTACAATATACCGTGTATAAAATATCAGGTCGTGAATTAAGTTTGCTAAGGGTGAAGCTCTTACACTAATTTTTCATAGCGCCTAAGGGTATGCACAAAAAGGTGGTCCTCGATTTTGTAGGCTTCGCCAACTTTTTTCGCTTCATTTAGTTGCAATGTAATTCCCAACTAGTTTTAGCGTTGAAGACATGGTATGACTAGTGCAATTCTGGAGTTCTTTAACAAAGTCTGCTGATGATAGAACTTGGTAGTTCTTGAAATAGCTATACAGACAACCTGCTTACCTTTTTGTGTGTTGCCTTGGAAATAGTCTTCTTTTGTAAGATTGACCTCGAGCCGGATAAGTTAGATTTAAATTTCAATAGGTCGTAATCTCTAACCAGATAACACTAACGGAAGGCATGCCGTTACTTTGAAATTTTTAATCCAAAAAACCCCTTTTTTATATATGGTATAATATACCGAGTATAAAATAACAGGTCGTGAATTTAGTTTGCTAAGGGCAAAGCTCTTACACTAATTTTTCATAGCGCCTAAGGGTATGCACAAAAAGGTGGTCTTCGATTTTGTAGGCTTCGCAACTTTTTTCGCTTCATTTAGTTGCAATGTAATTCCCAACTAGTTTTAGCGTTGAAGACATGGTATGACTAGTGCAATTCTGGAGTTCTTTAACAAAGTCTGCTGATGATAGAACTTGGTAGTTCTTGAAATAGCTATACAGACAACCTGCTCACCTTGTTGTGTGTTGCCTTTTAAATAATCTTCTTTTGTAAGATTGACCTTGAGCCGGCTAAGTTCGATTTAAATTTCAATAGGTCGTAGTCTCTAACCAGATAACACTAACGGAAGGCACGCCGTTACTTTGAAATTTTTATCCCAAAAAAACCCTTTTTTCTATATGGTTCAATATTCCGTGTATAAAATAACAGGTCGTGAATTTAGTTTGCTAATGGCGAAGCTCTTACACTAATTTTTCATAGCGCCTAAGGGTATGCACAAAAAGGTGGTCTTCGGTATTGTATGCTTCGCCAACTTTTTTCGCTTCATTTAGTTGCAATGTAATTCCCAACTAGAAGACATGGTATGGCTATTGCAATTCTGGAGTTCTTTAGCAAAGTCTACTGATGATAGAACTTGGTAGTTCTTGAAATAGCTATACAGACAACCTGCTCACATTTTTGTGTGTTGCCTTTGAAATAATCTTCTCTTGTAAGATTGACCTCGAGCCGGCTAAGTTCGATTTAAATTTCAATAGGTCGTAATCTCTAACCAGATAACACTAACGGAAGGCATGCCGTTACTTTGAAATTTTTAATCCAAAAAACCCCTTTTTTATATATGGTATAATATACCGTGTATAAAATAACAGGTCGTGAATTTAGTTTGTTAAGGGCGAAGCTCTTACACTAATTTTTCACAGCGTCTAAGGGTATGCACAAAAAGGTGGTCTTCGGTATTGTAGGCTTCGCCAACTTTTTTCGCTTTATTTAGTTGCAATGTAATTCCCAGCTAGAAGACATGGTATGGCTATTGCAATTCTGGAGTTCTTTAGCAAAGTCTACTGATGATAGAACTTGGTAGTTCTTGAAATAGCTATACAGATAACCTGCTCACCTTTTTGTGTGTTGCCTTTGAAATAATCTTCTCCTGTAAGATTGACCTCGAGCCGGCTAAGTTCGATTTAAATTTCAATAGGTCGTAATCTCTAACCAGATAACACTAACGGAAGGCATGCCGTAACTTTGAAATTTTTAGTCCAAAAAACCCCTTTTTTATATATGGTATAATATACCGTGTATAAAATAACAGGTCGTGAATTTAGTTTGTTAAGAGCGAAGCTCTTACACTAATTTTTCATAGCGCCTGAGGGTATGCACAAAAAATGTGGTCTTCGGTATTGTAGGCTTCGCCAACTTTTTTCGCTTCATTTAGTTGCAATGTTATTCCCAACTAGTTTTAGCGTTGAAGACATGGTATGGCTATTGCAATTCTGGAGTTCTTTAGCAAAGTCTGCCAGATGATAGAACTTGGTAGTTCTTGAAATAGCTATACAGACAACCTGCTCACCTTTTTGTGTGTTACCTTTGAAATAATCTTCTTTTGTAAGACAGACCTCGTGCCGGCTAAGTTCGATTTAAATTTCAATAGGTCGTAATCTCTAACCAGATAACACTAACGGAAGCACGCCGTTACTTTGGAATTTTTATTCCAAAAAAAACCCTTTTTTCTATATGGTACAATATACCGTGTATAAAATAACAGGTCGTGAATTAAGTTTGCTAAGGGCGAAGCTCTTACACTAATTTTTCATAGCGCCTAAGGGTATGCACAAAAAGGTGGTCCTCGATTTTGTAGGATTCGCCAACTTTTTTCGCTTAATTTAGTTGCAATTCTGGAGTTCTTTAGCAAAGTCTGCTGATGATAGAACTTGGTAGTTCTTGAAATAGCTATACAGACAACCTGCTCACCTTGTTGTGTGTTGCCTTTGAAATAATCTTCTTTTGTAAGATTGACCTCAGGCCGGCTAAGTTCGACTTAAATTTCAATAGGTCGTAATCTTTAACCAGATAACACTAACGGAAGCACGCCGTTACTTTGGAATTTTTATTCCAAAAAACACCTTTTTTCTATATGGTACAATATACCGTATATAAAATAACAGGTCGTGAATTTAGTTTGTTAAGGGCGAAGCTCTTACACTAATTTTTCATAGCGCCTGAGGGTATGCACAAAAAATGTGGTCTTCGGTATTGTAGGCTTCGCCAACTTTTTTCTCTTCATTTAGTTGCAATGTAATTCCCAACTAGTTTTAGCGTTGAAGACATGGTATGGCTATTGCAATTGTGGAGTTCTTTAGCAAAGTCTGCTGATGATAGAACTTGGTAGTTCTTGAAATAGCTATACACACAACCTGCTCACCTTTTTGTGTGTTGCCTTTGAAATAATCTTCCTTTGTAAGATTGACCTCAGGCCGGCTAAGTTCGACTTAAATTTCAATAGGTCGTCGTCTCTAACCTCGATTTTGTAGGATTCGCCAACTTTTTTCGCTTCATTTAGTTGCATTGTAATTCCCAACTAGTTTTAGCGTTGAAGACATGGTATGGCTATTGCAATTCTGGAGTTCTTTAGCAAAGTCTGCTGATGATAGAACTTGGTAGTTCTTGAAATAGCTATACAGACAACCTGCTAACCTTTTTGTGTGTTGCCTTTGAAATAATCTTCTTTTGTAAAACTGACCTCGTGCCGGCTAAGTTCGATTTAAATTTCAATAGGTCGTAATCTCTAACCAGATAACACTAACGGAAGGCACGCCGTTATTTTGAAATTTTTATTCCAAAAAACCCCTTTTTTCTATATGGTACAATATACCGTATATAAAATAACAGGTCGTGAATTTAGTTTGTTAAGAGCGAACCTCTTACTTCATTTTTCATGGTCTTCGGTATTGTAGGCTTCGCCAACTTTTTTCGCTTCATTTAGTTGCAATGTAATTCCCAACTAGTTTTAGCGTTGAAGACATGGTATGGCTATTGCAATTCTGGAGTTCTTTAGCAAAGTCTGCCAGATGATAGAACTTGGTAGTTCTTGAAATAGCTATACAGACAACCTGCTCACCTTTTTGTGTGTTGCCTTTGAAATAATCTTCTTTTGTAAGACTGACCTCGTGCCGGCTAAGTTCGATTTAAATTTCAATAGGTCGTAATCTCTAACCAGATAACACTAACGGAAGGCACGCCGTTATTTTGGGATTTTTTATTGCAAAAAACCCCTTTTTTCTATATGGTACAATATACCGTATATAAAATAACAGGTCGTGAATTTAGTTTGTTAAGGGCGAAGCTCTTACACTAATTTTTCATAGCGCCTGAGGGTATGCACAAAAAATGTGGTCTTCGGTATTGTAGGCTTCGCCAACTTTTTTCGCTTCATTTAGTTGCAATGTAATTCCCAACTAGTTTTAGCGTTGAAGACATGGTATGGCTATTGCAATTGTGGAGTTCTTTAGCAAAGTCTGCTGATGATAGAACTTGGTAGTTCTTGAAATAGCTATACACACAACCTGCTCACCTTTTTGTGTGTTGCCTTTGAAATAATCTTCCTTTGTAAGATTGACCTCAGGCCGGCTAAGTTCGACTTAAATTTCAATAGGTCGTAATCTTTAACCAGATAACACTAACGGAAGCACGCCGTTACTTTGGAATTTGTATTCCAAAAAACACCTTTTTTCTATATGGTACAATATACCGTATATAAAATAACAGGTCGTGAATTTAGTTTGTTAAGAGCGAACCTCTTACTTCATTTTTCATGGTCTTCGGTATTGTAGGCTTCGCCAACTTTTTTCGCTTCATTTAGTTGCAATGTTATTCCCAACTAGTTTTAGCGTTGAAGACATGGTATGGCTATTGCAATTCTGGAGTTCTTTAGCAAAGTCTGCCAGATGATAGAACTTGGTAGTTCTTGAAATAGCTATACAGACAACCTGCTCACCTTATTGTGTGTTGCCTTTGAAATAATCTTCTTTTGTAAGACTGACCTCGTGCCGGCTAAGTTCGATTTAAATTTCAATAGGTCGTAATCTCTAACCAGATAACACTAACGGAAGGCACGCCGTTATTTTGGAATTTTTATTCCAAAAAACCCCTTTTTTCTATATGGTACAATATACCGTATATAAAATAACAGGTCGTGAATTTAGTTTGTTAAGGGCGGCTTCGCCCTAAGAGCTTCTTACACTAATTTTTCATAGCGCCTGAGGGTATGCACAAAAAGGTGGTCTTTGGTATTGTATGCTTCGCCAACTTTTTTCGCTTTATTTAGTTGCAATGTAATTCCCAACTAGTTTTAGCGTTGAAGACATGGTATAGTCTGATGATGATAGAACTTGGTAGTTCTTGAAATAGCTATACAGACAACCTGCTCACTTTTTTGTGTGTTGCCTTTGAAATAATCTTCTTTTGTAAGATTGACCTCGAGCCGGCTAAGTTCGATTTAAATTTCAATAGGTCGTCGTCTCTAACCAGATAACACTAACGGAAGGCACGCCGTTACTTTGGAATTTTTATTCCAAAAAAACCCTTTTTTTCTATATGGTACAATATACCGTGTATAAAATAACAGGTCGTGAATTAAGTTTGCTAAGGGCGAAGCTCTTACACTAATTTTTCATAGCGCCTAAGGGTATGCACAAAAAGGTGGTCCTCGATTTTGTAGGATTCGCCAACTTTTTTCGCTTGAATTTAGTTGCAATGTAATTCCCAGCTAGTTTTAGCGTTGAAGACATGGTATGGCTATTGCAATTCTGGGGTTCCTTAGCAAAGTCTACTGATGATAGAACTTGGTAGTTCTTGAAATAGCTATACAGACAACCTGCTCACCTTTTTGTGTGTTGCCTTTGAAATAATCTTCTTTTGTAAGATTGACCTCAGGCCGGCTAAGTTCGACTTAAAATTCAATAGGTCGTAATCTTTAACCAGATAACACTAACGGAAGCTCGCCGTTACTTTGGAATTTTTATTCCGAAAAAACCCTTTTTTCTATATGGTACAATATACCGTGTATAAAATAACAGGTCGTGCATTAGTTTGTTAATAGCGAAGCTCTTACACTAATTTTTCATAGCGCCTAAGGGTATGCACAAAAAGGTGGTCCTCGATTTTGTAGGATTCGCCAACTTTTTTCGCTTCATTTAGTTGCAATGTAATTCCCAACTAGTTTTAGCGTTGAAGACATGGTATGGCTATTGCAATTCTGGAGTTCTTTAGCAAAGTCTGCTGATGATAGAACTTGGTAGTTCTTGAAATAGCTATACAGACAACCTGCTCACCTTTTTGTGTGTTGCCTTTGAAATAATCTTCTTTTGTAAGATTGACCTCAGGCCGGCTAAGTTCGACTTAAAATTCAATAGGTCGTAATCTTTAACCAGATAACACTAACGGAAGCTCGCCGTTACTTTGGAATTTTTATTCCAAAAAAACCCTTTTTTCTATATGGTACAATATACCGTGTATAAAATAACAGGTCGTGAATTAGTTTGCTAAGGGCGAAGCTCTTACACTAATTTTTCATAGCGCCTAAGGGTATGCACAAAAAGGTGGTCCTCGATTTTGTAGGATTCGCCAACTTTTTTCGCTTCATTTAGTTGCAATGTAATTCCCAACTAGTTTTAGCGTTGAAGACATGGTATGGCTATTGCAATTCTGGAGTTCTTTAGCAAAGTCTGCTGATGATAGAACTTGGTAGTTCTTGAAATAGCTATACAGACAACCTGCTCACCTTTTTGTGTGTTGCCTTTGAAATAATCTTCTTTTGTAAGATTGACCTCAGGCCGGCTAAGTTCGACTTAAATTTCAATAGGTCGTAATCTTTAACCAGATAACACTAACGGAAGCTCGCCGTTACTTTGGAATTTTTATTCCAAAAAAACCCTTTTTTTCTATATGGTACAATATACCGTGTATAAAATAACAGGTCGTGAATTAAGTTTGCTAAGGGCGAAGCTCTTACACTAATTTTTCATAGCTCCTAGGGGTATGCACAATAAAGGTTGTCTTCGGTATTGTAGGCTTCGCTAACTTTTTTCGCTTCATTTAGTTGCAATGTAATTCCCAACTAGTTTTAGCGTTGAAGACATGGTATGGCTATTGCAATTCTGGAGTTCTTTAGCAAAGTCTGCTGATGATAGAACTTGGTAGTTCTTGAAATAGCTATACAGACAACCTGCTCACCTTTTTGTGTGTTGCCTTTGAAATAATCTTCTTTTGTAAGACTGACCTCGTGCCGGCTAAGTTCGATTTAAATTTCAATAGGTCGTAATCTCTAACCAGATAACACTAACGGAAGGCACGCCGTTATTTTGGGATTTTTTATTGCAAAAAACCCCTTTTTTCTATATGGTACAATATACCGTATATAAAATAACAGGTCGTGAATTTAGTTTGTTAAGGGCGAAGCTCTTACACTAATTTTTCATAGCGCCTGAGGGTATGCACAAAAAATGTGGTCTTCGGTATTGTAGGCTTCGCCACCTTTTTTCTCTTCATTTAGTTGCAATGTAATTCCCAACTAGTTTTAGCGTTGAAGACATGGTATGGCTATTGCAATTCTAGAGTTCTTTAGCAAATTCTGCTGATGATAGAACTTGGTAGTTCTTGAAATAGCTATATAGACAACCTGCTCACCTTTTTGTGTGTTGCCTTTGAAATAATCTTCTTTTGTAAGATTGACCTCAGGCCGGCTAAGTTCGACTTAAAATTCAATAGGTCGTAATCTTTAACCAGATAACACTAACGGATGCTCGCCGTTACTTTGGAATTTTTATTCCAAAAAACCCTTTTTTTCTATATGGTACAATATACCGTGTATAAAATAACAGGTCGTGAATTAAGTTTGCTAAGGGCGAAGCTCTTACACTAATTTTTCATAGCGCCTAGGGGTATGCACAATAAAGGTTGTCTTCGGTATTGTAGGCTTCGCTAACTTTTTTCGCTTCATTTAGTTGCAATGTAATTCCCAACTAGTTTTAGCGTTGAAGACATGGTATGGCTATTGCAATTCTGGAGTTCTTTAGCAAAGTCTGCTGATGATAGAACTTGGTAGTTCTTGAAATAGCTATACAGACAACCTGCTCACCTTGTTGTGTGTTGCCTTTGAAATAATCTTCTCTTGTAAGATTGACCTCAGGCCGGCTAAGTTCGACTTAAATTTCAATAAAAATTTCACGCCGTTATTTTGGAATTTTTATTCCAAAAAACCCCTTTTTTCTATATGGTACAATATACCGTATATAAAATAACAGGTCGTGAATTTAGTTTGTTAAGGGCGGCTTCGCCCTAAGAGCTTCTTACACTAATTTTTCATAGCGCCTGAGGGTATGCACAAAAAGGTGGTCTTTGGTATTGTATGCTTCGCCAACTTTTTTCGCTTTATTTAGTTGCAATGTAATTCCCAACTAGTTTTAGCGTTGAAGACATGGTATAGCTATTGCAATTCTGGAGTTCTTTAGCAAAGTCTGCTGATGATAAAACTTGGTAGTTCTTGAAATAGCTATACAGACAACCTGCTCACCTTTTTGTGTGTTGCCTTTGAAATAATCTTCTCTTGTAAGATTGACCTCAGGCCGGCTAAGTTCGACTTAAATTTCAATAGGTCGAAATCTTTAACCAGATAACACTAACGGAAGCTCGCCGTTACTTTGGAATTTGTATTCCAAAAAACCCCTTTTTTTCTATATGGTACAATATACCGTGTATAAAATAACAGGTCGTGAATTAAGTTTGCTAAGGGCGAAGCTCTTACACTAATTTTTCATAGCGCCTAGGGGTATGCACAATAAAGGTTGTCTTCGGTATTGTAGGCTTCGCTAACTTTTTTCGCTTCATTTAGTTGCAATGTAATTCCCAACTAGTTTTAGCGTTGAAGACATGGTATGGCTATTGCAATTCTGGAGTTCTTTAGCAAAGTCTGCTGATGATAGAACTTGGTAGTTCTTGAAATAGCTATACAGACAACCTGCTCACCTTGTTGTGTGTTGCCTTTGAAATAATCTTCTCTTGTAAGATTGACCTCAGGCCGGCTAAGTTCGACTTAAATTTCAATAAAAATTTCACGCCGTTATTTTGGAATTTTTATTCCAAAAAACCCCTTTTTTCTATATGGTACAATATACCGTATATAAAATAACAGGTCGTGAATTTAGTTTGTTAAGGGCGGCTTCGCCCTAAGAGCTTCTTACACTAATTTTTCATAGCGCCTGAGGGTATGCACAAAAAGGTGGTCTTTGGTATTGTATGCTTCGCCAACTTTTTTCGCTTTATTTAGTTGCAATGTAATTCCCAACTAGTTTTAGCGTTGAAGACATGGTATAGCTATTGCAATTCTGGAGTTCTTTAGCAAAGTCTGCTGATGATAAAACTTGGTAGTTCTTGAAATAGCTATACAGACAACCTGCTCACCTTTTTGTGTGTTGCCTTTGAAATAATCTTCTCTTGTAAGATTGACCTCAGGCCGGCTAAGTTCGACTTAAATTTCAATAGGTCGAAATCTTTAACCAGATAACACTAACGGAAGCTCGCCGTTACTTTGGAATTTGTATTCCAAAAAACCCCTTTTTTCTATATTGTACAATATATCGTATATAAAATAATAGGTCGTGAATTTAGTTTGTTAAGGGCGAAGCTCTTACACTAATTTTTCATAGCGCCTGAGGGTATGCACAAAAAGGTGGTCTTCGGTATTGTATGCTTCGCCAACTTTTTTCGCTTCATTTAGTTGCAATGTAATTCCCAACTAGTTTTAGCGTTGAAGACATGGTATGGCTATTGCAATTCTGGAGTTCTTTAGCAAAGTCTGCTGATGATAGAACTTGGTAGTTCTTGAAATAGCTATACAGACAACCTGCTCACCTTTTTGTGTGTTGCCTTTGAAATAATCTTCTTTTGTAAGATTGACCTCAGGCCGGCTAAGTTCGACTTAAATTTCAATAGGTCGTAATCTTTAACCAGATAACACTAACGGAAGCTCGCCGTTACTTTGGAATTTTTATTCCAAAAAACCCTTTTTTTCTATATGGTACAATATACCGTGTATAAAATAACAGGTCGTGAATTAAGTTTGCTAAGGGCGAAGCTCTTACACTAATTTTTCATAGCGCCTAGGGGTATGCACAATAAAGGTTGTCTTCGGTATTGTAGGCTTCGCTAACTTTTTTCGCTTCATTTAGTTGCAATGTAATTCCCAACTAGTTCTAGCGTTGAAGACATGGTATGGCTATTGCAATTCTGGAGTTCTTTAGCAAAGTCTGCTGATGATAGAACTTGGTAGTTCTTGAAATAGCTATACAGACAACCTGCTCACCTTGTTGTGTGTTGCCTTTGAAATAATCTTCTTTTGTAAGATTGACCTCGAGCCGGCTAAGTTCGATTTAAATTTCAATAGGTCGTAGTCTCTAACCAGATAACACTAACGGAAGGCACGCCGTTACTTTGGAATTTTTATTCCAAAAAAACCCTTTTTTTCTATATGGTACAATATACCGTGTATAAAATAACAGGTCGTGAATTAAGTTTGCTAAGGGCGAAGCTCTTACACTAATTTTTCATAGCTCCTAGGGGTATGCACAATAAAGGTTGTCTTCGGTATTGTAGGCTTCGCTAACTTTTTTCGCTTCATTTAGTTGCAATGTAATTCCCAACTAGTTTTAGCGTTGAAGACATGGTATGGCTATTGCAATTCTGGAGTTCTTTAGCAAAGTCTGCTGATGATAGAACTTGGTAGTTCTTGAAATAGCTATACAGACAACCTGCTCACCTTGTTGTGTGTTGCCTTTGAAATAATCTTCTTTTGTAAGATTGACCTCGAGCCGGCTAAGTTCGATTTAAATTTCAATAGGTCGTAATCTCTAACCAGATAACACTAACGGAAGGCACGCCGTTATTTTGGAATTTTTATTCCAAAAAACCCCTTTTTTATATATGGTAAATTATACCGTGTATATAATAACAGGTCGTGAATTTAGTTTGTTAAGGGCGAAGCTCTTACACTAACTTTTCATAGCGTCTAAGGTTATGCACAAAAAAGTAGTCTCCGGTATTGTAGGCTTCGCCAACTTTTTTCGCTTCATTTAGTTGCAATGTAATTCCCAACTAGTTTTAGCGTTGAAGACATGGTATGGCTATTGCAATTCTGGAGTTCTTTAGCAAAGTCTGCTGATGATAGAACTTGGTAGTTCTTGAAATAGCTATACAGACAACCTGCTCACCTTTTTGTGTGTTGCCTTTGAAATAATCTTCTTTTGTAAGATTGACCTCAGGCCGGCTAAGTTCGACTTAAATTTCAATAGGTCGTAGTCTCTAACCAGATAACACTAACGGAAGGCACGCCGTTACTTTGGAATTTTTATTCCAAAAAACCCCTTTTTTCTATATGGTACAATATACCGTATATAAAATAACAGGTCGTGAATTTAGTTTGTTCAAAGCGAACCTCTTACTTAATTTTTCATAGCGCCTAAGGGTATGCACAAAAAAGGTGGTCTTCGGTATTGTAGGCTTCGCCAACTTTTTTCGCTTCCTTTAGTTATTTGCAATGTAATTCCCAACTAGTTTTAGCGTTGAAGACATGGTATGGCTATTGCAATTCTGGAGTTCTTTAGCAAAGTCTGCTGATGATAGAACTTGGTAGTTCTTGAAATAGCTAAACAGACGATCTGCTCACCTTTTTGTGTATTGCCTTTGAAATAATCTTCTCTTGTAAGATTGACCTCGAGCCGGCTAAGTTCGATTTAAATTTTAATAGGTCGTAATCTCTAACCAGATAACACTAACGGAAAGCATGCCGTTACTTCGAAATTTTTAATCCAAAAAAACCCTTTTTTCTATATGGTACAATATACCGTATATAAAATAACAGGTCGTGAATTTAGTTTGTTCAAAGCGAACCTCTTACTTAATTTTTCATAGCGCCTAAGGGTATGCACAAAAAAGGTGGTCTTCGGTATTGTAGGCTTCGCCAAACTTTTTTCGCTTCCTTTAGTTATTTGCAATGTAATTCCCAACTAGTTTTAGCGTTGAAGACATGGTATGGCTATTGCAATTCTGGAGTTCTTTAGCAAAGTCTGCTGATGATAGAACTTGGTATTTCTTGAAATAGCTATACAGACAACCTGCTCACCTTTTTGTGTGTTGCCTTTTAAAATAATCTTCTTTTGTAAGATTGACCTCGAGCCGTCTAAGTTCGACTTAAATTTCAATAGGTCGTAATCTCTAACCAGATAACACTAACGGAAGGCACGCCGTTACTTTGAAATTTTTATTCCAAAAAACCCCTTTTTTCTATATGGTAAATTATACCGTGTATATAATAACAGGTCGTGAATTTAGTTTGTTAAGGGCGAAGCTCTTACACTAATTTTTCATAGCGCCTGAGGGTACGCACAAAAAGGTGGTCTTCGGTATTGTATGCTTCGCCAACTTTTTTCGCTTCATTTAGTTGCAATGTAATTCCCAACTAGTTTTAGCGTTGAAGACATGGTATGGCTATTGCAACTCTGGAGTTCCTTAGCAAAGTCTGCTGATGATAGAACTTGGTAGTTCTTGAAATAGCTATACAGACAACCTGCTCACCTTTTTGTGTGTTGCCTTTTAAAATAATCTTCTTTTGTAAGATTGACCTCGAGCCGTCTAAGTTCGATTTAAATTTCAATAGGTCGTAATCTCTAACCAGATAACACTAACGGAAGGCACGCCGTTACTTTGAAATTTTTAATCCAAAAAACCCCTTTTTTATGTATGGTAAATTATACCGTGTATATAATAACAGGTCGTGAATTTAGTTTGTTAAGGGCGAAGCTCTTACACTAACTTTTCATAGCGTCTAAGGTTATGCACAAAAAGGTGGTCTCCGGTATTGTAGGCTTCGCCAACTTTTTTCGCTTCATTTAGTTGCAATGTAATTCCCAACTAGTTTTAGCGTTGAAGACATGGTATGGCTATTGCAATTCTGGAGTTCTTTAGCAAAGTCTGCTGATGATAGAACTTGATAGTTCTTGAAATATCTATACAGACAACCTGCTCACCTTTTTGTGTGTTGCCTTTGAAATAATCTTCTTTTGTAAGATTGACCTCGAGCCGTCTAAGTTCGACTTAAATTTCAATAGGTCGTAGTCTCTAACCAGATAACACTAACGGAAGGCACGCCGTTACTTTGGAATTTTTATTCCAAAAAACACCTTTTTTCTATATGGTACAATATACCGTATATAAAATAACAGGTCGTGAATTTAGTTTGTTAAGAGCGAACCTCTTACTTAATTTTTCATAGCGCCTAAGGGTATGCACAAAAAAGGTGGTCTTCGGTATTGTAGGCTTCGCCAACTTTTTTCGCTTCATTTAGTTGCAATGTAATTCCCAACTAGTTTTAGCGTTGAAGACATGGTATGGCTATTGCAATTCTGGAGTTCTTTAGCAAAGTCTGCTGATGATAGAACTTGGTAGTTCTTGAAATAGCTATACAGACAACCTGCTCACCTTTTTGTGTGTTGCCTTTTAAAATATTCTTCTTTTGTAAGATTGACCCCGAGCCGGCTAAGTTCGATTTAAATTTCAATAGGTCGTAATCTCTAACCAGATAACACTAACGGAAGGCACGCCGTTACTTTGAAATTTTTATTCCAAAAAACCCCTTTTTTCTATATGGTAAATTATACCGTGTATATAATAACAGGTCGTGAATTTAGTTTGTTAAGGGCGAAGCTCTTACACTAATTTTTCATAGCGCCTGAGGGTATGCACAAAAAATGTGGTCTTCGGTATTGTAGGCTTCGCCAACTTTTTTCGCTTCATTTAGTTGCAATGTAATTCCCAACTAGTTTTAGTGTTGAAGACATGGTATGGCTATTGCAATTCTGGAGTTCTTTAGCAAACTCTGCTGATGATAGAACTTGGTAGTTCTTGAAATAGCTATACAGACAACCTGCTCACCTTTTTGTGTGTTGCCTTTGAAATAATCTTCTTTTGTAAGATTGACCTCGAGCCGGCTAAGTTCGACTTAAATTTCAATAGGTCGTAGTCTCTAACCAGATAACACTAACGGAAGGCACGCCGTTACTTTGGAATTTTTATTCCAAAAAACCCCTTTTTTCTATATGGTACAATATACCGTATATAAAATAACAGGTCGTGAATTTAGTTTGTTAAGGGCGAAGCTCTTACACTAATTTTTCATAGCGCCTGAGGGTATGCACAAAAAGGTGGTCTTCGGTATTGTATGCTTCGCCAACTTTTTTCGCTTTATTTAGTTGCAATGTAATTCCCAACTAGTTTTAGCGTTGAAGACATGGTATGGCTATTGCAATTCTAGAGTTCTTTAGCAAAGTCTGCTGATGATAGAACTTGGTAGTTCTTGAAATAGCTATACAGACAACCTGCTCACCTTTTTGTGTGTTGCCTTTGAAATTATCTTCTCTTGTAAGATTGACCTTGAGCAGGCTAAGTTCGATTTAAATTTCAATAGGTCGTAATCTCTAACCAGATAACACTAACGGAAAGCATGCCGTTACTTCGAAATTTTTAATCCAAAAAACCCCTTTTTTCTATATGGTACAATATACCGTATATAAAATAACAGGTCGTGAATTTAGTTTGTTCAAAGCGAACCTCTTACTTAATTTTTCATAGCGCCTAAGTGTATGCACAAAAAAGGTGGTCTTCGGTATTGTAGGCTTCGCCAACTTTTTTCGCTTCCTTTAGTTATTTGCAATGTAATTCCGAACTAGTTTTAGCGTTGAAGACATGGTATGGCTATTGCAATTCTGGAGTTCCTTAGCAAAGTCTGCTGATGATAGAACTTGGTAGTTCTTGAAATAGCTAAACAGACAATCTGCTCACCTTTTTGTGTATTGCCTTTGAAATAATCTTCTCTTGTAAGATTGACCTCGAGCCGGCTAAGTTCGATTTAAATTTTAATAGGTCGTAATCTCTAACCAGATAACACTAACGGAAAGCATGCCGTTACTTCGAAATTTTTAATCCAAAAAACCCCTTTTTTCTATATGGAACAATATACCGTATATAAAATAACAGGTCGTGAATTTAGTTTGTTCAAAGCGAACCTCTTACTTAATTTTTCATAGCGCCTAAGGGTATGCACAAAAAAGGTGGTCTTCGGTATTGTAGGCTTCGCCAACTTTTTTCGCTTCCTTTAGTTATTTGCAATGTAATTCCCAACTAGTTTTAGCGTTGAAGACATGGTATGGCTATTGCAATTCTGGAGTTCTTTAGCAAAGTCTGCTGATGATAGAACTTGGTATTTCTTGAAATAGCTATACAGACAACCTGCTCACCTTTTTGTGTGTTGCCTTTTAAAATAATCTTCTTTTGTAAGATTGACCTCGAGCCGTCTAAGTTCGACTTAAATTTCAATAGGTCGTAATCTCTAACCAGATAACACTAACGGAAGGCACGCCGTTACTTTGAAATTTTTATTCCAAAAAACCCCTTTTTTCTATATGGTAAATTATACCGTGTATATAATAACAGGTCGTGAATTTAGTTTGTTAAGGGCGAAGCTCTTACACTAATTTTTCATAGCGCCTGAGGGTACGCACAAAAAGGTGGTCTTCGGTATTGTATGCTTCGCCAACTTTTTTCGCTTCATTTAGTTGCAATGTAATTCCCAACTAGAAGACATGGTATGGCTATTGCAATTCTGGAGTTCTTTAGCAAAGTCTACTGATGATAGAACTTGGTAGTTCTTGAAATAGCTATACAGACAACCTGCTCACCTTTTTGTGTGTTGCCTTTTAAAATAATCTTCTTTTGTAAGATTGACCTCGAGCCGTCTAAGTTCGATTTAGATTTCAATAGGTCGTAATCTCTAACCAGATAACACTAACGGAAGGCACGCCGTTACTTTGAAATTTTTAATCCAAAAAACCCCTTTTTTATGTATGGTAAATTATACCGTGTATATAATAACAGGTCGTGAATTTAGTTTGTTAAGGGCGAAGCTCTTACACTAACTTTTCATAGCGTCTAAGGTTATGCACAAAAAGGTGGTCTCCGGTATTGTAGGCTTCGCCAACTTTTTTCGCTTCATTTAGTTGCAATGTAATTCCCAACTAGTTTTAGCGTTGAAGACATGGTATGGCTATTGCAATTCTGGAGTTCTTTAGCAAAGTCTGCTGATGATAGAACTTGATAGTTCTTGAAATATCTATACAGACAACCTGCTCACCTTTTTGTGTGTTGCCTTTGAAATAATCTTCTTTTGTAAGATTGACCTCGAGCCGTCTAAGTTCGACTTAAATTTCAATAGGTCGTAGTCTCTAACCAGATAACACTAACGGAAGGCACGCCGTTACTTTGGAATTTTTATTCCAAAAAACACCTTTTTTCTATATGGTACAATATACCGTAAATAACAGGTCGTGAATTTAGTTTGTTCAGAGCAAACCTCTTACTTAATTTTTCATAGCGCCTAAGGGTATGCACAAAAAAGGTGGTCTTCGGTATTGAAGGCTTCGCCAACTTTTTTCGCTTCATTTAGTTGCAATGTAATTCCCAACTAGTTTTAGCGTTGAAGACATGGTATGGCTATTGCAATTCTGGAGTTCTTTAGCAAAGTCTGCTAATGATAGAACTTGGTAGTTCTTGAAATAGCTATACAGACAACCTGCTCACCTTTTTGTGTGTTGCCTTTTAAAATAATCTTCTTTTGTAAGATTGACCCCGAGCCGGCTAAGTTCGATTTAAATTTCAATAGGTCGTAATCTCTAACCAGATAACACTAACGGAAGGCACGCCGTTACTTTGAAATTTTTATTCCAAAAAACCCCTTTTTTCTATATGGTAAATTATACCGTGTATATAATAACAGGTCGTGAATTTAGTTTGTTAAGGGCGAAGCTCTTACACTAATTTTTCATAGCGCCTGAGGGTATGCACAAAAAATGTGGTCTTCGGTATTGTAGGCTTCGCCAACTTTTTTCGCTTCATTTAGTTGCAATGTAATTCCCAACTAGTTTTAGTGTTGAAGACATGGTATGGCTATTGCAATTCTGGAGTTCTTTAGCAAACTCTGCTGATGATAGAACTTGGTAGTTCTTGAAATAGCTATACAGACAACCTGCTCACCTTTTTGTGTGTTGCCTTTGAAATAATCTTCTTTTGTAAGATTGACCTCGAGCCGTCTAAGTTCGACTTAAATTTCAATAGGTCGTAGTCTCTAACCAGATAACACTAACGGAAAGCATGCCGTTACTTCGAAATTTTTAATCCAAAAAACCCCTTTTTTCTATATGGTACAATATACCGTATATAAAATAACAGGTCGTGAATTTAGTTTGTTCAAAGCGAACCTCTTACTTAATTTTTCATAGCGCCTGAGTGTATGCACAAAAAAGGTGGTCTTCGGTATTGTAGGCTTCGCCAACTTTTTTCGCTTCCTTTAGTTATTTGCAATGTAATTCCGAACTAGTTTTAGCGTTGAAGACATGGTATGGCTATTGCAATTCTGGAGTTCCTTAGCAAAGTCTGCTGATGATAGAACTTGGTAGTTCTTGAAATAGCTAAACAGACAATCTGCTCACCTTTTTGTGTATTGCCTTTGAAATAATCTTCTCTTGTAAGATTGACCTCGAGCCGGCTAAGTTCGATTTAAATTTTAATAGGTCGTAATCTCTAACCAGATAACACTAACGGAAAGCATGCCGTTACTTCGAAATTTTTAATCCAAAAAACCCCTTTTTTCTATATGGAACAATATACCGTATATAAAATAACAGGTCGTGAATTTAGTTTGTTCAAAGCGAACCTCTTACTTAATTTTTCATAGCGCCTAAGGGTATGCACAAAAAAGGTGGTCTTCGGTATTGTAGGCTTCGCCAACTTTTTTCGCTTCCTTTAGTTATTTGCAATGTAATTCCCAACTAGTTTTAGCGTTGAAGACATGGTATGGCTATTGCAATTCTGGAGTTCTTTAGCAAAGTCTGCTGATGATAGAACTTGGTATTTCTTGAAATAGCTATACAGACAACCTGCTCACCTTTTTGTGTGTTGCCTTTTAAAATAATCTTCTTTTGTAAGATTGACCTCGAGCCGTCTAAGTTCGACTTAAATTTCAATAGGTCGTAGTCTCTAACCAGATAACACTAACGGAAGGCACGCCGTTACTTTGGAATTTTTATTCCAAAAAACCCCTTTTTTCTATATGGTACAATATACCGTATATAAAATAACAGGTCGTGAATTTAGTTTGTTAAGGGCGAAGCTCTTACACTAATTTTTCATAGCGCCTGAGGGTATGCACAAAAAGGTGGTCTTCGGTATTGTATGCTTCGCCAACTTTTTTCGCTTTATTTAGTTGCAATGTAATTCCCAACTAGTTTTAGCGTTGAAGACATGGTATGGCTATTGCAATTCTGGAGTTCTTTAGCAAAGTCTGCTGATGATAGAACTTGGTAGTTCTTGAAATAGCTATACAGACAACCTGCTCACCTTTTTGTGTGTTGCCTTTGAAATTATCTTCTCTTGTAAGATTGACCTTGAGCAGGCTAAGTTCGATTTAAATTTCAATAGGTCGTAATCTCTAACCAGATAACACTAACGGAAAGCATGCCGTTACTTCGAAATTTTTAATCCAAAAAACCCCTTTTTTCTATATGGTACAATATACCGTATATAAAATAACAGGTCGTGAATTTAGTTTGTTCAAAGCGAACCTCTTACTTAATTTTTCATAGCGCCTAAGTGTATGCACAAAAAAGGTGGTCTTCGGTATTGTAGGCTTCGCCAACTTTTTTCGCTTCCTTTAGTTATTTGCAATGTAATTCCGAACTAGTTTTAGCGTTGAAGACATGGTATGGCTATTGCAATTCTGGAGTTCCTTAGCAAAGTCTGCTGATGATAGAACTTGGTAGTTCTTGAAATAGCTAAACAGACAATCTGCTCACCTTTTTGTGTATTGCCTTTGAAATAATCTTCTCTTGTAAGATTGACCTCGAGCCGGCTAAGTTCGATTTAAATTTTAATAGGTCGTAATCTCTAACCAGATAACACTAACGGAAAGCATGCCGTTACTTCGAAATTTTTAATCCAAAAAACGCCTTTTTTCTATATGGAACAATATACCGTATATAAAATAACAGGTCGTGAATTTAGTTTGTTCAAAGCGAACCTCTTACTTAATTTTTCATAGCGCCTAAGGGTATGCACAAAAAAGGTGGTCTTCGGTATTGTAGGCTTCGCCAACTTTTTTCGCTTCCTTTAGTTATTTGCAATGTAATTCCCAACTAGTTTTAGCGTTGAAGACATGGTATGGCTATTGCAATTCTGGAGTTCTTTAGCAAAGTCTGCTGATGATAGAACTTGGTATTTCTTGAAATAGCTATACAGACAACCTGCTCACCTTTTTGTGTGTTGCCTTTTAAAATAATCTTCTTTTGTAAGATTGACCTCGAGCCGTCTAAGTTCGACTTAAATTTCAATAGGTCGTAATCTCTAACCAGATAACACTAACGGAAGGCACGCCGTTACTTTGAAATTTTTATTCCAAAAAACCCCTTTTTTCTATATGGTAAATTATACCGTGTATATAATAACAGGTCGTGAATTTAGTTTGTTAAGGGCGAAGCTCTTACACTAATTTTTCATAGCGCCTGAGGGTACGCACAAAAAGGTGGTCTTCGGTATTGTATGCTTCGCCAACTTTTTTCGCTTCATTTAGTTGCAATGTAATTCCCAACTAGTTTTAGCGTTGAAGACATGGTATGGCTATTGCAACTCTGGAGTTCCTTAGCAAAGTCTGCTGATGATAGAACTTGGTAGTTCTTGAAATAGCTATACAGACAACCTGCTCACCTTTTTGTGTGTTGCCTTTGAAATAATCTTCTTTTGTAAGATTGATCTCGAGCCGGCTAAGTTCGACTTAAATTTCAATAGGTCGTAATCTCTAACCAGATAACACTAACGGAAGGCACGCCGTTACTTTGGAATTTTTTCTATATGGTACAATATACCGTATATAAAATAACAGGTCATGAATTTAGTTTGTTCAAAGCAAACCTCTTACTTAATTTTTCATATCGCCTAAGGGTATGCACAAAAAATGTGGTCTTCGGTATTGTAGGCTTCGCCAACTTCCCAACTAGTTTTAGCGTTGAAGACATGGTATGGCTATTCCAATTCTGGACTTCTTTAGCAAAGTCTGCTGATGATAGAACTTGGTAGTTCTTGAAATAGCTATACAGACAACCTGCTCACCTTTCTGTGTGTTGCCTTTTAAGATAATCTTATTTTGTAAGATTGTCCTCGAGCCGGCTAAGTTCGATTTAAATTTCAATAGGTCGTAATCTCTAACCAGATAACACTAACGGAAGGCACGCCGTTATTTTGGAATGTTTTCTATATGGTACAATATACCGTATATAAAATAACAGGTCGTGAATTTAGTTTGTTCAGAGCAAACCTCTTACTTAATTTTTCATATCGCCTAAGGGTATGCACAAAAAAGGTGGTCTTCGGTATTGTAGGCTTCGCCAACTTCCCAACTAGTTTTAGCGTTGAAGACATGGTATGGCTATTCCAATTCTGGACTTTTTTAGCGAAGTCTGCTGATGATAGAACTTGGTAGTTCTTGAAATAGCTATACGGACAACCTGCTCACCTTTTTGTGTGTTGCCTTTGAAATAATCTTCTTTTGTAAGATTGACCTCGAGCCGGCTAAGTTCGACTTAAATTTCAATAGGTCGTAATCTCTAACCAGATAACACTAACGGAAGTCACCCCTTTACTTTGGAATTTTTATTCCAAAAAACCCTTTTTTCTATATGCTACAATATACCGTGTATAAAATAACAGATCGCTCTTACACTAATTTTTCATAGCGCCTAAGGGTATGCACAAAAAGCTGGTCTTCGGTATTGAATCTCTTCGGTATCTCTGTCTTATTATTCTCGAATGATCCGATCTGTGAATTGTAACGGACATTCTCTTATTCCTGCTTTACATTCATTTTCTTGCTGCCTGCGCTGCAGCGAATATTCGTATGCATAATTTTAGTCTCTAATAAACCTCTACTTGAATAGGTTGTGGGCCCAGGCAGAAAGTAAAACTGTGGTTGGTCGGAAAGACTTGTAAGAGATTCGTTTTGTTAATTAAAGTTTGTGATTAACTTATTTGTTCAAGATGAGTACACAATTTTCAATCGAAAAACTAGATGGTGAAAATTATAGTGTATGATCAGTACAGATGAAAAGTCTGTTAATTCATTCTGATTTGTGGTCGGTGACATGTGGTCGGTTAAAAAAAGAGGCGTCTGATACGACTGAATAAAAGGAGTTGTTTGACAGTAAAGACGAGAAAACCCTCGCAAGTATATTGTTGTGCGTAAGACCGTCGCAGATCAACGGTATAAAACATTGTAAAACCGCAAGCGAAGCATGGGCAAAGTTATCCGCGATCCACATGCCCTCCGGTCCGGCTAGAAAAATACAGTTGACAACGCGAGCGAAAATAACAGTAAGAAGTCTTTTTCGGTATTCTCTACTTCTGGAACAAGAATCGGTTTGTCGAAAAGTGCGTGGTGTTTAGGCAGCGGAGCAACAGCTCATTTGTGTGCAGACAAATCAATGTTTACGAGTATGCGTGAGCACAAAGAGAAAATCAAGTTAGCAGGCAACAGTTATATAGAAGCCGAAGGTTGCGGTACAGTGGAACTAAAATGCAAAAATATCACCATCGAATTGGTTGATATGTTATATGTAAAGGACTTACAATGTAATTTTATATCAGTATCAAAGGAACAGAAAATGGCTTAAGAGTAATTTTTGTCAAAAACAAAGTGTTCGTTAAAGACAGTAACAATCGTGATTTAATGATCGCCGAGAAACACAGCGATTTGTTTTTGTTTGAAAGTAAAACAAAAACAGTGTTTGCTGCAGAAACAAATGTAAATCAGGTGGTCAAATGGCATGATCGGTTCGGACATTTAAATTTCGATAGTTTAAATAAAATGATTAAGCAGAAAATGGTCTATGGTCTCAATGCTAAAGTGTATAGTACAAATGACCTTGTATGTGAAACATCTGCAAAAAGTAAAATTGGCGTTAAGAAGTTTCCGAAGTTTACGGAAAGTCGCTCAAAGTAATTTTTGGGCTTGATTCATACAGACATTTGTGGACCTATGCGTACAGCGTCACAAGGTGGTGCGCGCTATTTCGCAACTTTCATAGACGATAATGTTACGTATCGGTGTACATGTTAAAGAATAAAAGCGATATTTTCCAGAAATTCAAAGATTTCAAAATGCTAGCAGAAAATCACACGGGTAAGCGTGTAAAAGCCATACGAACCGACAACGGTCGTGAGTACCTGAGCGATGTATTTGAACAGTTCTTGTCGAGTCATGGAATAAAAAGACAACTCACTGTTACCCACACTCCACAACAAAATGGTGTGGCAGAACGTGCCAATAGAACCTTGGTGGCGCGAAGCATGATAGTGCATGCTGGAGTTGGCGAATCTTTTTGGGGCGATGCGATAATGACGGCTGCATATTTACGGAATAGAGCAGAAACTGCAACTTTGCCTAACAATACTCCATACGAGGTTTGGCATGGGAAAAAGCCGAGCGTATCTCATTTTAAAGTATTTGGTATGAAAGCTATTGTATTAGATAAAACTCATAAGAACAAGTTTGCGGCGAAAGGGAAGCAGCATATTTTGGTAGATTACTTAGAGACTGCCAAGGCTTATCGTCCTTACAACCCTGTCAAAAGGACCGTAGTAGTATCCCGAGATGTCGTGTTTTTGGAGCACAAGTTCATGAAAGAGTTGGAACACGGTCGAGAATCATCATGTGAGTCAGATGTGGTAATTTTTCAGCCAAGGGTAAAACTTCATTGCGAGCATAATGATGAAATCCAAGAAAATTCTGTGGAGCAGCAAATTCCAATTGTTGATGAGCAAAGTGGTGACGAAGAGAGTGCTGAGGAGGAGCAACCATATACCCGAAGAGGACCAGGGAGACCAAAGATTGTTCGCACTGGACGTGTTGGTCGTTCACGAAGAGAGTACAATTTGCTGAGTGTACTAGATGCGAAAGACGTTACTGTTCCTACCTGTATAAATGAGGCATACAAGGAAACCTTTTCCCAGGTTACACGTTATTCCTTAATCAGACTGATGATTGCGTTGGCGGTGGAGCACGAGATGCACTTGCATCAGATGGATGTCTCTGCAGCATACTTCAATAGTGAGCTACAAGATGACGTTGATATGCGACAACCAAGTGGAACCAAAAGCTGGATAGCATTCTTTTGAAGATTGGTTTCGTTCCGTGTGCAAGCGAACCGTGTATATACATGAGCAAAGTCAATGGGTATTTATCTATTGTTGTTGTATATGATGACGATTTTATACTTGCATGTACCAGAAAAGACGACGTGGCTAACATAAAGCAGATCATATCAAACGAATTTGATATTGTCGACGGCGGTGAACTCCATCATTTTTTGGGGATGGCAATCGAGCGAGATGGCAAGACTGGCAATGTCTCCATAGGCCACAAGCAGTACATCGAATGCTTGTTGCATGAATATGGTATTCAGGCCGAACGCGACTCCTCTGGAGGTTGGGTTTCACACGAAGTGCGATAGAAATGATTGCGGTCAGGTGGACAAGACACGCTATCAATCACTCATTGGTTCGTTATTGTATTTGGCGTTGACTACACGGCCAGATGTAATACACTCTGTGGCTAAGTTGGCGCAGAAAAATTCAGATCCGCACAAGGAACATGAGGTTGCAGCCAAGAGGGTATTGAGATATCTAAGAGGTACCTCAGATGTGAGACTTCTTTATAACAAAACTGGTGTTCCTATCCACCGTTTTGTTGATGCGGACTGGGCTGGCGATTGCAACAATCGGAAGTCGTTCACCGGTTGGTCATTCCTTATTGCTGGAGCGGCGGAATCAAAGAAGAAAAATCTGGTTGCCCTCAGTAGCACGAAGGCCGAGTAAGTAGCACTTTCTACAGCAGCCTAAGAAGCGATATACATCAGAAAGCTGATCACCGAGATGGGATTCGGGCCGATGGCGAAGCTGCTAATTTTTAGCGACAACCAGAACGCAAAATGTCTTGCTAAAGATGCTAAATTTTATCCACGTAGCAAGCATATTGAAAAAAAATATCATCTTATTAGGGACATGTATAAAGATAATGTAATTGATATCATACATTCCCACAGATAGCATGACCTCAGATATTTTAACAAAGAACTTATGTAAGGTCAAACATATAAACTTTACAGAAATGTTGGTATTAAAATAATTTTTTTTAAGATAGACTTCGCGTTGAGAAGGAGTGTTAAAATATGTATATGACCACCGCAGTATGCCTATCTCTTTCTTAATATTCTCGAATGATTCGATATGTGAATTGTAGCGGACATTCTTTCATTTCGGCTTTACATTCATTTTCTTGCTGCCTGCGCTGCAGCGCATATTCTTGCGCATAAGTTTAGTTTGTAATCAACCTCTACTCGAATAGGTATTGTAGGCTTCGCCAACTTTTTTCGCTTCATTTAGTTGCAATGTAATTCCCAACTAGTTTTAGCGTTGAAGACATGGTATGGCTATTGCAATTCTGGAGTTCTTTAGCAAAGTCTGCTGATGATAGAACTTGGTAGTTCTTAAAATAGCTATACAGACAACCTGCTCACCATTTTGTGTGTTGCATTTGAAATAATCTTCTTTTGTAAGATTGACCTCGAGCCGGCTAAGTTCGATTTAAATTTCAATAGGTCGTAATCTCTAACCAGATAACACTAACGGAAGGCACGCCGTTACTTTGGAATTTTTATTCCAAAAAAAACCTTTTTTCTATATGCTACAATAAACCGTGTATAAAATAACAGGTCGTGAATTTAGTTTGTTAAGGGCGAAGCTCTTACACTAATTTTTCATAGCGCCTAAGGGTATGCACAAAAAAGGTGGTCTTCGGTATTGTAGGCTTCGCCAATTTTTTTCGCTTCATTTACTTGCAATGTAATTCCCAACTAGTTTTAGCGTTGAAGACATGGTATGGCTATTGCAATTCTGAAGATGTTTAGCAAACTCTGCTAATGATAGAACTTGGTAGTTCTTGAAATAGCTATACAGACAACCTGCTCACCTTTTTGTGTGTTGCCTTTGAAATAATCTTCTCTTGTAAGATTGACCTCGAGCCGGCTAAGTTCGATTTATATTCAACTAGAACTGACCCGGCGAACTTTGTTCCGCCTTAATAATGACAATAAATAAGCAGATTGTGTTTTTTTTTTTTTTTTGGAAAAAATATCTTTCATTATATTCATTATTATTTCTGTATTTAGTACATAGGTTGCTCTTCACTTAAGTAACTTGTTATACACGACATTTTTTGTTTTATTATCAGGCGCAAAAACAAACAACGCAGATGGTCTCCCGACCCGTGAACATGCCACGTATAATTGACCATGGGAAAAACATGAATGCTCTAGATTTAAACCACAAACTTTTAAGGATTGGCCTTGTGATTTGTTGATGGTCATGGCAAATGCAAGACGTATCTGAAATTGAAGTCTTTTAAATTCAAACGGCATATCGGTTGGGATCATCGGGATCCTCGGAATGAGAACTTCTTCACCTTTGAATTTTCCTATCATTCTCGCAGCGTAAATTACATTGTTCATCAATTTACTAACCACCAAACGCGTACCGTTGCACAGTTTTGGTTGGTTTATGTTTCGAAGCATGATTACTACGGAGCGAACCTTTATGGGAGCTACATGATAAAGTCACCCGGTCTTTATCAAATTCGGCGCAGTCATTAACAGATATATTAAACTAACAAATGTTTAATTTGAAAGCAATCGCGTTAAAAGTAACAAAGTTATTGACAAAAGTCACTGTTTTCGACCTATCGTTCCTTAGGGTGCTATATGATATAGTCACCCGATCTCGATCAAATTTGGCACAGTTTATAAAGGTAATAAATTAACCAATATTAAATTTCACGACAATAGCTCAGAAAATAACGAAATTATTGAGAAAAGTCACTGTTCGTGACTTTGCCATTTGTATGGGAGCTATTCGATATAGTGGTCCGATCCGGCTGAATCCGAGATATCCAACCGCTGCAGTATACACAAGCCTACATGCAAATTTTAACACTGTAGCTCTTACGGTCTAGGAGGAGTTTCGTTGATCCAGACGGAGGGACAGACGGACAGACGGACGGACGGACGTGGCTATATGAACTCGTCTCGCCATGCTGAATATATATATATATAGTTTATATGGTCGCACATGCTTCCTTCTATGCGTTGCATACTTCTGACCAAAATTAATATACACTTTTTGCAAGGGTATAAATATAAGAGAAAACAACCCCTTAATTCATTTTATCATGTTCATTTTTCCAGCAAAGCGACATAGACTCGCTCGCGTCGAAATGCTTCAACAGACTAATTCTGTTTTAACGCTCTTTTATTTATATTATATATAAATTGAGATGTTGGGTTCGTCCACTGGTTCCTGTTGGGGGTTGCCGTTGGTGGGATCCAACTTATGAATTGATTTAGGTTGATTAGGATCAGATACGATTAAGTATCTGAAACACCGTCCTTGTGGATCAGTAATATATTAGAGACTATAATTTGTGTTATGGCCAAGTACCGGAGTTATGCGTCTTTATTGTTTAATTGGTTATACAAAACTGAATATGTTGAAGGAAATAAAAGAGAACTAAACCCAAGTACATAAATGGGAATATGAATCTAAAGCTAAATACATAAGAAGTAAATATGTAAGGCGTATGGTCATGCTATGGGCTCATGGTTAGACGCTGTGTCAGCGTATTTATGCTTATGTGTCATATGTCAATTCGTCACATCGACGATGCAGCTGCACAGATTCCTCTAGACTTGGTGCAAGGGCAGTTCGCTAGATTGTTTGTTAACTTCTCCCCTTCTAAGTTCTTTGCCGGCTTCGGTGATGCATGACTCTTGATCGAATCTTTGCAATTTAGCAGCTGACTTCCTCTGGTAGCGGCAATGACCAGCTACGACGAGGCTACAGAGCAAGAAGCTTACGATCGCGAACCATACCTTGGAGGATCCGTTGGATGTCATATCCTCATTCAGCTTCCTGATGGCGTTTAGGTTGATTTCTTTCATTCGCTGTAGCAGAGGTAGACTTAACACATGATCGTGTCCCGTTATATGCAGCAACGGGGAAGCCGGAATGCCAGGAACCTTGTTTATGACCTTGTTGTGGTTGAGGCACATGGGTCCGTTTATGATAGCGCTTTTCTCAAACGTTATAAAATGGGTTCCGTTGTGCGTGTAACTGATGCCTGCAAGCTTATTGTCAACCCTTGAAATGTGTTGCAGGTGACTGGGCTGCGTACGGTACATAGCTGATTGCCTGAATGTAGTCCGCGAGCGCATGTCATGCTTAGCCAATTTGCAAAATGTTACGTTATTGTTTGTAACGCATTTGGTGACCGACTTCACTCTGCCGCCGCATTCTGCCACTACGTTATCGTGTATCTGTAGTATGGTGCAAAATCGTTAGATCTTATATTTGTATTGGATTTTTCTTATTGTGTTGTCTCTAGGATCGAACCATTAGTTCTTCCCGAAGACAAATTGCATCCTACATTAAATTTAAAAATTGTTGCCCTTGCTTTCACCATTACTTGGTTTAAATAAGTTACCTCTAACTAGGTGCTTTCGTAAGAATGACTTTGCCATCCTTAATAAAAACATTATTACTACCGATTGGTCCTATCTATACAATTGTAGAGGTATGAACTCTGCTGTTCGCTTCTTTTATGATACTCTGAATTCACTCTTTGATATTTGCGTGCCTCTTGGTAGGTAGGAGCGGCTTAACAAACCTCCTTGGTTTTCTCGAGAGTTATCCTATTTGAAAAATGTGAAGACTCGATATTATAAAAAGTTTCAAAAAACGCTCTGTATACAGTCGCTCGTTCAAAATTCATGATGCTAATACACAATGCTATAAGAATTATCTTCAGCGCTGTAATCTTCAGTTTAATTTTTTAATTTTGTTAATTCTAAACGTAAGACCTATGTGCACCCATCTTTTTTGTACTTTCAGAATAAAAAAGCTAGTACTGATCAGGCAATTGCCGATATGTTTGCGAGTTTTTTCAAAACAACTTATTCCTCAACGGAATATCGAGCAAATCCGTATCCTCATCATTTAAAAAAGGCCAATTGCATTTTTAATCCAGTGATTGATGAAAGTTCTCTTCTTAGTGAACTTAAATTTGTTAAACCTGTTTATTCTCCAGGCCAAGATGGTCTTCCTGGATGTGTACTTAGGATCTATGCAAACGCATTATGTAAACCCATTTTTATTGTCTGTCGAATCTTCCTCTTTTCCATCTATTTGGAAGAAGTCGTATATCATTCCTCTGCATAAAAATGGCAAAAGTCCGAAGCATCTAACTATAGGGGTATCTCAAAATTGTCCGCTATCCCGAAAGGATACATTTTAAGTCTTCTTTTTCCGATTCCATTCCTGTGACTTGTGGTGTACCTCAAGGTAGTCCCCTTGGCCCTCTGCTTTTCACACTATTCATTAACGATCTTCCATCAGTCATTGTTCATTCGCGTGCGCTTATGTATGCTGACGATGTCAAGCTTTGTCTTACTTATAAAGATACAGATTTAGTCGGCTACAAGCTGATCTTAAAAACTTTCAATCCTGGTGCCAGTTTAATCTATTAGTCCGTTCAAAAGCAGTTCTTGCTATTTGCTCTTCGTGGCTTAAGTTGGGATCGCAATGTTAATTTGCCTTCGTATTCTAGTAGACTTCTCTTGATTAACCTTGCTTCCTTAACTAACCGTAGAATTATGCTTGGTCTTACTTTTATGCACAAGCTAAATCTGTCGTTACCATGTAGACGGAGTAGACATCCTATTATACCTTTAAACCTTTGTCGTTGTTCTTCTATCTGTAATTCTTTTCTGTAATCTGCGCAGAGTCTTCTATTTCTATACTTAAAACTTCTATCCTTTCCTATTTAGTCCATAGATAGTTATAGTATTATTTTTGTTAGTCTGTGTTTTCTATTGTTTACTTGTCCACGCGATACGTGGCGTGCGTTATATGGCTGCACGCCTCGGTCGGTCGGGTGGGAGGTGTGCTACTTTTGCTTGGGCTCGAGCGTAACAAGCTTTTTCCTGGTTTCGTAAGGCCTACTTGAACGTACTACGCAGTGTCGTCAACGTCCGCTAAGATTTCTTGCTAGTAACGTTTCGTATAAGTGTGGGATATTAGTAATTTCACCACTTCTGGATTGTATTATTTTATCAAAGTAAATTGATTTGCCGTTGAGTTTTTGTGTTAATTATTAATTGTCTTTTGTTAAATTGAGTTAGCAGTGCTTCTGTTATTTTGATCAGAACACAGTGGGGATAGTTTGTTTCCCAATTTTTTATTATTCTTACTGAATACCTTTTCACCTACGTCGAATACTCTATTTTGCCTAACTGCGTTGCATCTGCTGAATAAATTGTTTTACTATATTCTGTTGCTGCTCTTACTAAGATTTGGGTCGTATCATTGAGTTGTCTATAAATTTTCATGCTTCTGGCTATCGCTTGCAATGTACTGTGGAATCGTTCCATTTGTCCATTCGAGCAGCTACGCAATGGAGATGTGTTTACTATGTCTATGAATTAAACGATGCTTTGTTCTGACAATAAATTGTCTTTATTTTTGGAAAAATATTGACTAACTGCAATATGGGGAAAGAAATATCCGCAATTGTTCGGGACAGTAAGGGTTGTACAACAACAAATTCGGAAAACTTGTACACGCAAGTCAGGAATAGCTTGTGTTCAGTGGAGAATATATTAATAAGCAACATTTCGCCGGGATGAGACGGAATGGGCATTTCCCCAAGTTCTTGTTTTTTGGGTGACGGTCGTACTTAGCTGTAGTGCAGACTTTGCAATTTAAGACGATTTCATTGGTTAATTTAGCAATTTTTGGAAAGTAATACTTACTTCCGAAGTATTTGTTTGATATTTTCTTGTGCCTCTCTATGTGCGCGATTGTGCCCGGTATTAACTATCTGAATTTGATCATCTTTGTTGGTTGTATCGGTTCCCATATTTTTGCAATGCCAAAACTTTGTTGTAGGGAAAAGTCGCACTAATCCATGTTGAAAGGCAGCTAATGTAGGAAAATCGCAATGGAAAGCATCACGTTTCACTACAAGCTTTAAGGATTCAAGGAGATCGTTCTTGCCTGTGAATTCTATCACAGAATTAGTCTCCGATGCAAGTTGTTGCGCGCCTCTTCTAGGATTATTTGGGTTCTAAAAAGATCAATCATTGTCTCAATTGTGTAGGTCAAGGAAAGCTCACTGTGGACGGTGGCAGCACATGATTGAATTTCATCTTGTAGGGCATTCACATTTTGTCATGATAAGGCATCTGCCACCAGCTTTTCTCTCCCTGGCGTGTAATGAATTTGAGCGTTTTATTCTTGATTACCGCTTTCTGCTCTCTGACGTGACGGTCGTGTTTTTTCATAGCTCCTGAGTTTTTATCAATATTTATTGTTTCTTTCAATTTTTAATTGTGCTTAGTTTGTTAATAATTAATAATTTGTTAATAATTTGCCAAATTAATTAGTTTTTTTTTCGTGATTAGTGTTTGGTGCATTTTATATATATATATTTTTTTTTTTTAACTTTCTCTGCTTCTGTTTTTTTTTTGTGCTTGTGCTCAACTTCTCTCCCACGTAATTACTTTTGTAACGCCGCCTCTCAAAGCTTGACTTATAACTGTTCTTGCACTCTTTCTTGTGCTGTGCAATCTAGCTGTCTCTTTGTTTTATTTGTATTTATTGATTTTTTATCGATAATTATGTTAGTGCTGAGTTTTTAAATTTTCTATAATCTATATATATAAAATTGTAAGCCTTTTTTTGTAGGTTAATAAGTCATTCAGGAATCAACCAATTTTGCCCATTTTTTTTTTTGTAAATGTTGGTTGTGGCCCAAAGAAGGGTTTTTTTCCAAAAGAAAGTTAGTTTTCAGTTTAACCAATTAACTGAAGGCGTTTTAAAATGAATGAATAAAACCAGTATTATACAACACTATACGTTAGAGGTATAAGCCAATTTTTTGCGTTCAATAAGAGAAGTGAGCTTAGAATTTAAAAAATTAAATGAATTTTATATAAACCACATTCAAAATGCCACTTCCACGACGTTCAAATACTGGTAGACGAACACGAAACGCCACAGGTGTTAGAGAATTTCGTAAACGTAATGCGAACACGGTTGACAACAACATGGAATTTGCGGCTTATAATTATGATAGCACAATTGATTATAGCATATATTCCAATATTGGACAAATGAATAAAGAATGTGTGCATTGCAGAGCATTGAAATTTATGAACGAAACGCCTGCCATGTGCTGTGCTTCTGGAAAAGTTCAATTGCATGCATTAGAACCTCCACTAGACCCTTTGCACTCATTAATTTATGGCAATTCACAAGCGTCAAAGGAGTTTTTGAAAAATATTCAAAAGTACAATTCGTGCTATCAAATGACATCTTTTGGGGCTACAAATATTATAAGAGATGGATTTATGCCGACCTTTAAGGTAATTACTTCTTACATTAGTACTTTCTATGCCATTTGATTTATGAGAAAAAAAATTCCAGATTCAAGGTCAGATATACCATAGGGCTATAGGACAATACCCGATTTTGTTCTGGAGAGGAGATGACGGGTATCATATCAATATACCAATGATAAATGCAATAACTGGTATAAAAAATTACGATCAGTATCAACCAAAATAGTAATTCTTATAATTTTTAGGTCAGGAAACAACGAAAAAAGTTATTGCGATTGTAAGATTCCAATTATTTAAAGTCTGTTAAATGCTCATGTATATATATCGATTGTTAGTAATAAGTATCGATTGTTAGTAATAAGTATCGATTGTTAGTAATAAGTATCGATTGTTAGTAATAAGTATCGATTGTTAGCGATAAGTCCTCGATAGGTCGAGAGACGGCGTCTCTCTTCTCTTCCGGCGATGCAACGAGCAAGTTGCATCTGCGCAAAACCAAAAGATTAAATCCGACCAATACAAACTAATCTTTATCATTTTTACTTAATAATTAGGTGTTTACAACTCAGAAGTGGGATGACCACCCGAAAGGATACATATTTCGGGACACGGCACGCCACACGTTCCAAATCTAGGACGGCCGCCTCCACGCCCACCGCTGTTAGTGCACCCACTGCGGTGACTACCGCTGCAGTACCGAGAACCGCTGTGCCGACTGCTGACACACGCACCCCTGCCGGGCCCGCCGCTGCTGGGCCAACTGCCGCCATACGAGCCCCTGCGGGGCTAACTGATGCCACATTCGCCCCTGCCGGGCCCGCCGCTGCCGGGCCAACTGCCGCCACACTCGCCCCTGCCGGGCCCGCCGCTGCTGGGCCAACTGCTGATATACTCGCCCCTGCCGGGCCCGCCGCTGCTGGGCCAACTGCTGATATACTCGCCTCTGCCGGGCCCGCCGCTGCTGGGCCAACTGCCGCCATACGAGCCCCTGCCGGGCTAACTGATGCCACATTCGCCCCTGCCGGGCCCGCCGCTGGTGGGCCAACCGCTGACATACTCGCCCCTGCCGGGCCCGCCGACGCTGGGCCAACTGCCGCCATACTAGCCCCTGCTGGGCTAACTGATGCCACATTCGTCCCTGCCGGTCCCGCCGCCGCTGGGCCAACTGCTGCCATACTCGCCCATGTTGGGCCAACTGCTGGCATGCTTGCCCCTGCTGGGCCAACTGCTGCCATACTCGCTCCTGCTGTGCCAACTGCTGCATCCGCCCCTGCCGGGCCAATTGCTGCTGCATTCGCCCCTGCTGGGCCCTCCGCTGCTGCATCCGCCCCTCCTGGGCCAACCGCTGCTGCATCCGCCCCTGCTGGGCCCGCCGCTGCTGCATCCGCCCCTGCTGGGCTAACCGCTGTCACACTCGCCCCTGCTGGGCCAACTGCCGTCATACTCGCCACTGCTGTACCCACCACCGCTGCCACTGCTGTACCCGCCGCCGCTGCCGTCGCATCCATTTTGGTACCTGCCGCCGCTGCCACTGCTGTACCCGCTGCCACTGCTGTACCCGCTACCACTGCTGTGCCCGCTGCCACTGCTGTACCCACCACCGCTGCCACTGCTGTACCCGCCGCCGCTGCCGTCGCATCCATTACGGTACCTGCCGCCGCTGCCACTGCTGTACCCGCTGCCACTGCTGTACCCACCACCGCTGTACCCGCCGCCGCTGCCACCGCTGTACCCGCCGCCGCTGCCACCGCTGTACCTGCCGCCGCTGCCACTGCTGTACCCACCACCGCTGCCACTGCTGTACCCGCCGCCGCTGCTGTCGCATCCATTACGGTACCCGCCGCCGCTGCCACTGCTGTACCCACCACCGCTGTACCCGCCGCCGCTGCCACCGCTGTACCCGCCGCCGCTGCTGTCGCATCCATTACGGTACCTGCCGCCGCTGCCACTGCTGCACCCGCTGCCACTGCTGTACCCACCGCCGCTGCCACTGCTGTACCCACCGCCGCTGCCACCGCTGTACCCGCCGCTGTCGCATCCATTACGGTACCTGCCGCCGCTGCCACTGCTGCACCCGCTGCCACTGCTGTACCCACCGCCGCTGCACCCGCTGCCACTGCTGTACCCACCGTCGCTGCCACTGCTGTACCCGCTGCCACCACCGCTGCCGCCGTTGCACCCGCTGCCACTGCTGTACCCGCCGACTATATGTCTGCCATGCGGGCTGCGGCCTCGCTCGCCGCCCCCGCCACTGGTCCCGACGAGGACCCATGGGAAGAGATGCCCGTTTTAGTGCCCTCCGTATCGACTGCCGCGGCCGCCATCACACCGGCCACTTCCGCCTCCCCCAGCCTGGATGAGCAACTGGTGACGCTGCGAAAACAACATGAGTTGCTACAGCTACAGCATCAAATCCGCAAACTGCAGCAGGGGATTGACGAATCCCAAGCACCGAGGCAGCAAGTCTGTGACGTGAGTGTTATTGAGAGCATGGTGGCTCGATTTTCAGCGGATACCGCATACGATGTGAAGAAATGGCTGAACGATCTGGAAGACGCATTTGAAATTCTGCAGTTGAACGACCGAAGGCAGGCGAGGGATGTTTAAGATTCGCAATCGAGATGCAGGAGATTGCCATGAATGCTCCGATTCCGGAGAACGAGCTGGTCGACCTGATCATTGATGGACTGCGGGACAACTCTACTCGAGTCGGCATGCTGTACTCAGCTCGGACAATGGCTGAACTGAAGCCCCTACTGGAACGCTACGAGCGCCTCCGTATGCTGGCCGCTGCCTCCAGACAAAGCAATAGTGTGAAGGCGCAGCCAACAACAACTGCCGTGGCGCCTGGAAACAAATCGTCAGGCACCGTCACGAGTGAGACCAGATGCTTCAACTGCTCAGGATGGGGGCATTACAAGAGTCAATGCCCGAAACCAATGAGACCTCCGAATTCATGTTTCAAGTGTGGCATAGTGGGCCACAGCTACAAAAACTGCCCGTCGCGAATTGGGAATGCCACCAATATCACTGCCGCCGCCGCTGATGAAGCGGGAGATCGACTAGACCATTTACAACTGGTGAGTGTTGCTTTTGTTTGTGATGAAGTGCAAGATAGGAAATTTATAGATATGTTTTCCCTCCTGGATTCGGGCAGTCCAAAGAGTTTTATCCGTCAATCTGAAGTCCCCTCCAACTGCCGTCTTAGCCCCCGTACATTGAACTGCCGTGGTTTAGGAAATAGCCAACTTCTGTCCTTAGGCCAAGTCCAGTGTAGTGTTCGCCTCCGCAACACACAGACAATACATACGTTTGAAGTCCTGACGAACCAAGCAACCGAACTGCCGATGATTATAGGTAGAGATCTTCTGTATAAAATTAATATTAGACTCTGTAAACTGAAGGAACGAGAATATGAAAAAGAATCGTTGATACTCATGAATAAACCGACTGAATGTATAAATCCAAAACTTACTGCTGTTCTGAAGTCCTTTGACATATTTATGGAAAAGAGAGTGATACTGCCGTGTGATAGGAATGAGATTGTGCCTGCCGAATTGTTGTCTGATTCTCCCCTTCCGAAAACTTCTGCTGTACCTTCGGAAACATTGAACGATGCACTTATGGCGATAAATTCCATTGAGCTCCCTGCTGTCAGTGAAGTAGACTTTGATATAGAGCCCGCGTTACGGGAAGAGCAAACCGCAGCCCTTAAGTCTATTATTTCCACTTCGTATGTACAAGTTGATCCAGATTTAATCAAGCCCATGAACTATGAGATGAAAATAGAATTGACTAGCCAAACTCCGATTTTCTGCCGCCCCCGCCGTCTGTCGCACCACGAACGCATCGAGGTGCGTGAGATTTGTGACGATCTCTTGAAAGCTGGCATTATTCGCCACAGTAGTTCCCCTTACGCTGCCGCGATTGTCCCTGTACGCAAAAAGGACAACACCCTAAGAAAGTGTGTAGATTACCGCCCGTTGAACAAAATTACAGTTCGAGATCATTTTCCGATTCCTCTGTTAGATGATTGCATTGAACATCTGGGTGGCAAATCATTCTTCACTATCTTGGACTTGAAGAACCGTTTCCACCATGTGAAAATGCACCCAGACTCAATCAAATATACTGCCTTTGTAACCCCTGATGGCCAGTTTGAATATGTACGCATGCCCTTCGGACTTTGTAATGGCCCTTCCGTGTTCGCTAGATTCGTTTATTTTGTCCTTAAGGAATTTATAAACCGAGGTCAACTGGTGATATATATGGACGACATTCTAGTCGCGTCGCATGACTTTGAAACCCACCTTGAGATTCTGAAGGAAATATTGTATGTGTTAAGAGTGAACGGGCTATGCCTGAAGCTGACGAAATGCCGTTTTGCGTATAGGGAACTAGAGTACTTGGGCTACTTAGCCAATTCCGCCGGTATCACGCCTAAACCAGCTCATATTCAGGCGATACGGGACTTGCCCATTCCAAGGGATAGCAAGGAATTAGAGCGTTGCCTAGGCCTATTCTCATACTTCCGCCGATTTGTATCAGGTTTCGCTAAGATTGCGTGTCCGCTGTCCCGATTGTTAAGAAAAGATACCCCTTATGTCTTCTCCGATGAATGCCTTGAAGCCTTCCGAACACTGAAGTTGAAATTGATCGAATCCCCCGTGTTATCTATTTACAACCCGAAGTCTGAAACAGAGTTACACTGCGATGCTAGTTCAATTGGTTTCGGAGCAGTGCTCCTCCAGAAACAAACAGACGGTAAATTACACCCAGTGTCCTACTTCTCTAAGATGGCCTCCGCCGCTGAATCGAAACTACACAGTTATGAGCTAGAGACGTTAGCTATAGTGTATTCCTTAAAACGTTTTGAGACGTACCTTAAGTTCATCCCGTTCAAAATCGTGACCGATTGTAATTCCCTTGCGCTGACACTGAGAAATGGTGGACATTCCGCCAAGATTGCTCGCTGGACCCTGCTGTTAGAAAACTATAACTACACGATTGTACACCGCTCGGGGTTGGTATGCCCCATGCTGATGCTCTAAGTAGAATAGAAACTGCCGCATACGTTGACGATATAAACCTTGACTTCCAACTGCAGTTAACCCAGAACCGGGACCCTGAGATTGTCAAACTCCGAGATGAGTTAGAGAAATATGAGATAGCGGATTTCGAACTGCGAGATGGAGTAGTGTACCGCCTGTCCTCGACGAGTGTACCCCAACTTTATGTCCCTTCCGAAATGATAAATCATGTCATACGAGTAGTGCACGAGAAGCTTGGCCATATGGCCACGGAGAAATGTTGTGCACAGATCAAGAAGCATTACTGGTTCCCGTGTATGAAGTCTTATGTTAACAATTACATTAAAAATTGCCTCAAGTGTATCTACTACTCCGCGTCCGCTTCGGACCACCGTGTCACGCTACATAGTATTCCGAAAGTGCCCCTTTCGTTTGATACCGTCCATATTGACCATTTGGGCCCCCTTCCGTCCATACGTTCTAAGAAAAAGTATCTTCTGGTTGTCATTGACGCTTTCACCAAATTTGTGAAGCTGTACCCTGCCGCCACGACTAATTCACGTGAAGTATGCCAGACATTAGAATCTCAGTATTTCGCAAATTACAGTAGACCCCGCCGAATCATCAGTGATCGAGGTACCTGCTTTACTTCCTCCGAGTTTGAAGAATTTCTGAAGGCCAATAATATAATTCATGTGCTGAATGCCACTGCCTCACCCCGGGCCAACGGCCAAGTCGAGCGGGTTAACCGTGTGTTGGGCCCCATGTTGGGTAAACTGACGGAACCTGTGGACCACGCAGATTGGGTCCAACAACTGCCGAACATAGAGTTTGCATTGAATAACTCCGTCCACTCCACAACCAAATTTGCCGCTTCCGTACTTCTATTCGGTGTTGAACAACGAGGTGTGGTAGTAGATGAACTAACCGAACGGTTGGGTGAGAGAACGGAGGAGGTCGATGCCTCAGAGGTAGACGTCCGGAGATTAGCCTTCCGTAACATTGTTAAGTCCCAAGAATATAATTCGGAATATTATTCGAAGCATCACCTCCCTGCCGTTAGTTTTGAGGAGGGGGATTTCGTAGTTATTAAGAATGTGGATACTTCGGCAGGCACGAACAAAAAGCTTATCAGGCGGTATCGTGGTCCGTATGTGGTTCATAAAAAACTTCCGAATGACCGATATGTTATCCGGGATGTAGAGGGCTCCCAAATCACCCAACTACCATATGATGGTGTCCTAGAAGCCTCCAAATTAAAGCTATGGGTTGCCCCTGATCAAGATTGCACTTCTGATAGCCAAACAAAGGCGACACCAGCCACTTAAGATTCTTATTTACCCCCCCCCCTCCGTTGTTACCAATTGGAATCGAGGTCGATTCCTCGTCAGGACGGCCGAGTTGTAAGATTCCAATTATTTAAAGTCTGTTAAATGCTCATGTATATATATCGATTGTTAGTAATAAGTATCGATTGTTAGTAATAAGTATCGATTGTTAGTAATAAGTATCGATTGTTAGTAATAAGTATCGATTGTTAGCGATAAGTCCTCGATAGGTCGAGAGACGGCGTCTCTCTTCTCTTCCGGCGATGCAACGAGCAAGTTGCATCTGCGCAAAACCAAAAGATTAAATCCGACCAATACAAACTAATCTTTATCATTTTTACTTAATAATTAGGTGTTTACACGATGAATTATTATTCGTATCGATTGATGATTCGTTATCAAGATGACAATTACATTTTAAGATGCAATAAACTTTTTCAGAATGAGAATGAGATCGGAAGAATACGTACATTTACGTGATGCAATATTGAATGATGTGGATGTACATGAAATTGGACGTTTCATGATATTACCATCGTCACATATCGGTAGCCCACGACATATGCAACGAGTATACCCAAGATGCCATGACATATGTTCGTCAATACGGCCGTCCAGATCTGTTCATCACATTTACTTGCAACCCTAAATGGACTGAAGTGTATGAATACCTAGTTAATGGTCAGGTGCCAACAGATCGACACGATTTAAAAGCTCGCATATTCTACCAAAAATTGAAAAAATTAATGGATTTCATTGTCAAGCTTCGTGTGTTTGGAGAAGTGCGCTGCCATATGTATCGAATTGAATGGCAAAAAAGGGGTTTGCCGCACGCTCACATTTTGATATGGTTGGTACGGAAGTTAACACCAGATGTATTAATTCCAAGGATTCCATTGATATCAACCGACATGCCATTCGAATTGAAACATCTTCAATTCCCAGTGCGTTTATCATTTGCAATGACGATAAATAAAGCGCAACGACAAACCCTTCAAGTGTGTGGGGTAAATTTAGAAGAGCCGTGGTTTTCTCACGGACAATTATACGTGGCATGTTCCAGGGTGGGAGCACCAAATAATTTGTTTATTTATGCACCTGGAAACAAAACAAAAAATATTGTATACTCAATAGTATTAAACTAAGTTAAGTGCGTAGCAAAAAATTTGAAAATTGCCACGTCGAACATTTATGAACTAAACATTTAATTCGCCAGCAAGTAAAAAAGGGGGCAGAGCAACGCTTGACGGGCCAGCTAGTTATTTATATATTTTTGCCTTTGTTTCTTTCGGCTTTTCAATGACTTGTTGTCTACCTACTTGCAAGCATTCTGATCGTTTTGATGATCGGTATACAGCAATATCTTGTTGGCTCTGCGATAATCTAATTCACCTAAAATGTGCTGGCCTGAACGGCCGCGACTATGACAAATTTTCTGAATATCTGTGTGAACTTGCCCATCTTGTGCCAGCCACCAGTTTGACTTTAGTCGTATGTAAAGGGATCTTCGTTTAAAGTTTCTTTCTTTAAACAAACTGGCCAAGCAGCTGTCTAGCGAGTGTGACTCTAGCATACATTTATTGTCACAATTCAAGTTTGTTCCACCTTCTGAGAAGTTGCCCAAGAAATGTACCCTTGAGTTGCCTCATAAGCAGTCTCCAGCACTCTCTTACATCGTCTCCCATTATACTTTCGCCTACACCATCTTCTTGTCCCTCTTTATGCTCTTCTTTTCAGATTGAAGTACCTAGCACAAGCCCTGGTGTACCCGGTGGAGAAATGAGTGTTTCTCATCTATGGTAGACCCTAATTTTTGGCTAGAGGGCCTAGTTGTACACGAGTTTGCGCCCAATTAGCGCTCCCGTCCTCTGCCTGTCCACCTTCCTAATTCATCTTCTGCTTCAAAAAAATTAATAATGTCTAGTCTTTCATTATCATTCATTATCAAAATGTAAGAGGACTTCTTACCAAGCTCTCGAAACTGTTCTGTGAAAGCCAAACCTTTTCGGCTGACATATTAGCTTTTTCTGAAACTTGGCTCAACTCCTCTGTTTTGGATAAGAAATTTTTTCTACTAACTTTATTTCTTATAGGCTTGATCGTGTTGGTCGTGGTGGCGGTGGAGTGCTCATTGCTGTCAACTCGAATTTGTGTTCAAGTATTGGGCCGATTAATCTGCCCTTAGGTGTTGAGTTTATTTGCGTTGAAGTTACATGTTCCAACTTGTTAGCTTATATATTTCTTATTCATATATTCCTCCAGCTTCTGATATCATGACCTACATGCACCTGATGCTTTGCAAACTATTTTTAGTCGTCTCAAAGATCGTGATTTCCTTACAGTTTTAGGTGACTTTAACTTGCCTAATATTTCTTGGCTTGTTGATGATAATCTACCTTTCTTAATTTTAGAAGTTACCATTTCTTCCAATTCCGTTACTAATTCATTTAACAACATCTCAGTTTCTGGTCGTAGATGTTTTCGTAAAACAAATTTCAATCTTCTTAACAACCTTATTTTCTCTTTTGATTGGTCATTTTTATTTGAGTGCTGCGATATAGATTGTGCAGTGAATTTTTTCTACTTTGCTCTTAATTCTCTAATTGATAAATGCGTTCCTTATGTGAACGTCTCTACCGTCTGCAGTGCGCAGGTCTGGTTCACACGTAGGCTGTCTAATCTCCGTAACATTAAATCGAGATATTTTAAAAGGTTTAAAAAACTGGTTCGCGACTCGACTATGCAAATTATTGTGTAGCGAGGTCTCAATTTTGTCTCTTAAATACTCAATGCTACAATAATTATATCGTGCGCTGTAAGGTTGAATTCTATTAGAACCCCAAGAGATTTTACAACTTTTTTAATTCTAAACGACGCTCTAATTTGCTACCTTCCACCTTCAGACTTAATGACCAGACTGCTAATAATGATTCAGATATTGCAGATCTGTTTGCTAAATTCTTTCAGTCGACTTATTCATTTACTGCTTCGGATCCCACATCCTATCCTTTCTCAATCCCACCTTTAAATTGTGTGTTTTTTCATAGTATTACTGAAGAGTGTATTATCTCTAGCTTATCATCTATGAAGTCTTCCTTCGTTCCCGGTCCTGATAATATACCTAGTTGCATCCTTAAAATGTGTTCGATTTCCCTATCTAAGCCTTTATCTCGGTTATTCATTATATCGAGTGAGACTTGTAGCTTTTCTGATATTTGGAAAGAGTCTTTTATTATTCCGTTTTTTAAAAACGGTAGCAAATCGGATATTTCTAACTACCGTGGCATTGCCAAACTTTCGGCAATACCTAAGCTGTTTGATAAATTATTACGTCTTCCCTTCAACACCTATCCAGATCCACTATTTCTCCTTGTCAGCATGGCTTCATGCAAGGTCGTTCGTCGCTTACTAACCTTGTAGAATTGACTACCCTTGTACACAATGGCTTCCGTAAAAAGTGTCAAACTGATGTTATTTATACTGACTTTAGTAAGGCTTTCGATACGGTTGATCATTCTAGGCTTCTTACGAAACTTAACATCATGGGTTTTTCCCCGAAACTATTGGCTTGGTTAAAGTCGTATCTTATTGGCAGGACCCAAACGGTGTCTTTTCGTTCCTCGATATCTAAAACTTTTCGAGTTACCTCAGGTGTCCCTCAAGGCAGTCATCTGGGCCCACTGTTATTTACCCTGTTTATTAATGATTTGCCCTTGGCCTTCGCTCATTCAAGATTTGTTATTCCTATAATGATCCTTCTTTCCAACAGTACTTGCAATCAGATCTCGATGCGTTCTGTGATTGGTGCCACGTTAATAAATTACACCTTAATGCCTCTAAGTGTTCTTTTATGACTTTCAGTCGTTGGTCTCCGTTCCTAGCACATTACTTTATCAAGTCTGTTCTGTTAGATTGTGTACCATCATTCAAAGACTTAGGCGTTATGTTTGAGCAAAAACTTTTATTTAATTTTCAAATCAATTGTCAATAGAGCATGTCTTCTTGGCTTCATAAAACGTTGGGCCAAAGAATTTGATGACCCCTACGTAACATAAGCTGTATATACTTCGTTAGTTCGCCCTACTCTTGAATATTGCTCGCCAGTGTGGAACCCTTAATATGATGTTCACCAGCGTAGTATTGAATTGGTCCAGAAGCAATTCCTTAAGTTCGCGCTACGCGGTCTTAATTGGGACCCGAGTCTTCGGGTACCTTCTTATCCTCCAAACTTCTCCTTATTTATCTTCCTTCACTTTACACTGCTTGTGTTTGGCATTCTCTTTGTCAATGAACTAGTCAACGGTGAAGTCATTTCTTCTAATTATCTGGATACGCTATATTTTTGTGTTCCCTCACGTCGGACCAGAAACTTTTTTCCTATTGACCTTAGTAGATGTCTGACTAACTACTCTCCTCACGAACCTTTTCGTGTTCTTTGTCAATCTTTTAACAACCTTATCTCTACTCACCTTTCTGTCACTTCTCTTCGCGCTATACTTTTCAATCATCTACAACGAAACCGCTGAATATGTTTTAGACTTGGATTGCTTGGGATGACTTCCACCCTGACCACATTGGCTGTGAATCATGGCATAGCTGGCACCTTGTGCAAATAAAACACCTCCACCGGGTCGGGGATGTTTAGTTGTGTATAAAGCTAAGCTACCTTCTTTAATTAATTTGTTATCTGTATTTTAGCTTAAGCTTTTTCGTCGACGTAAATAAATAAATAAATGCCATCCATTTTTTAATTCTCGCATTTGTGTTTTTTTGTGACACAGAAAATGTGAGCGGTTGGTGGTCTGTGAAAATGTGCAACTCTCTGGTTCCATACAGGTAGTTCTGTAATTTTCCAAGAGCCCACACGATAGCCAACAACTCCCTTTCATTGGTGGCGTAAAGTGACTCACTTTGCCTTAATAATCGGGATATCATTGTTATGAGCTCCCGCCGTGAGACAACACTCAAATGGCAAAGCCCAAAAATTATCTTAGTGATTAGAGGCTCTTTGGCTCGGGGAACTCCTGAATTGCCTTGACCTTTTCAGGATCAGTTTTTGTTCCTTCACTGGGTAAGACGAAATCCAAATATTTAACATGCTCGGCTTCATTTTCAGAAATCATTAGCGCGTCATCTACGTAGACGAAGCACATTTTCCCGATCTGTTCCCTTAGAAAATCATCGATTGCTCTCTGAAATATGCTTCCTGCATTTTTCAAACAACTGCTGTTTACTGTGAACGCCGTTTTCGCGCGATCCTTTTCAGCTAGATAAATTTGGTGGTACCTGGACTTTAAGTCTAATGTCGTGAAAAATTTTGACTTTCCAAGATTCGCTAGAATCATTGGAATACTTGGCATTGGATACCGGTCGGCAATGATCCGCTCGTTTAACTTTTAAAGTCAATGAATAGTAATTTGTTTTTGTTACCATTTGAGTCAATGCCTTTTTTGTCATGAAGTAATCTAATTTTAATTTTACTGGACCCATGTATGGAGTTCACAGTGTCGACAAGCGTTATGTTTCTTAAATCCTTTACGAACATAATTTTTTGCCACCCCAGTGTCGATTAGGATTTTTAGTATTCTACAAGCCAACTGTCGCTCGACGAACGGCAGTTTGCGTATTGTTGGTCTTGGGCCGAGTCTTTTTGAGAAATGTTGTTAACTTTCTGGCGACTCTGCCCGGTCATACGCTTCGATGCGTTCTGTCTCTTTTGAGATTCGCCGAAAGTGGCGCTACTGTGGGCTATACCCCAGCTACTAGTCTGCTAAAGCCGACATCAAAATTTAGCACAGTATTATGTGAGGTAAGCACTGCGCGTGCAGCACCACACACTTTATTTTTTAAAATTATCACTGCCTGGTAATGTGTTTCACTTCCCCTGTGGTCACCATTAAAATTCGGCACCGCTTTCGCAGTGTCCAATCTAACCTCACATCTAATGCTGGGGTCAATTGTTACGCTTTCGTACACCTACACTTGGGAAGCTTCTATTCTAAGTGAGCTTACTTGGTTTCTCAGATGATCGAGTTCGGCGTGAATCTCGCCTCTTATGCGTTGATCTTGTGCGCTAAGCGCGGTGCTGACTGCGTTCTCTATTATAGCTTTTAACATTGGTGTTAGCGTGTATTATAGTATCTTCGTCGCTATCAGATTCTTTTTTAATGTCCCTATAGGACCAACTCATTGGCAGTAGTCTAACACAGTGGCTTAGCGAAATAAATCCAACAACTGAACCGCACACATTCAAACTCACAATTAAGTTCAATGCAAATAAATTCAATGCAAATTAGTTACAAATTCCATGCAAATTACTCACAAGATCACTTTAAGCTGCCACTATTTTTTCCGAACAGTCACTTACATGTTTGTAGGGTGTGAATTCTTAGAGGGTAATCCAAATCCGGTTGGGCGCCAATTAAATTGTTGGGTCCGTCCACTGGTTCCTGATGGGGGTTGGTGGGATCCAACTTATGAGTTGATTTAGGTTGATTAGGATGAGATACGATTAAGTATCTGAGTCACCGTCCTTGTGGATAAGCAATATATTAGAGATTATAATTTGTGTTATGGCCAAGTGCCGGAGTTATGCGTCTTTATTGTTTAATTGGTTATACAAAACGGAATATGTAGAAGGAAATAAAAGAGAATTAAACCCAAGTATATAAATGGGAATATGAATCTAAAGCTAAATACATAAGTATGGGCTCATGGTTAGAAGCTGTGTCAGCGTATTTATGCTTATGTGGAATTCGTTACATCGACGATGCAGCTGCACAGATTCCTCTAAGACTTAGTACGAGGCAGCTCGTTAGATTGTTTCTTAACTTATATGCTGTTGTCAGCATCAGCTGGTCGTCGCCGGTTGGCACGCTGATGCTCCATCGATGGCGTAAAAGGCAGCCTGCCTTTCACACTTGTTGTCTCTGCTGCTGATGTCCTCAAACATGTGTATGCACAGTATGGCGAATACAGTGGTATAGGTTTTCTTGAGTGAAAGTGAGTTTCTGGCTTGTTGCTTGATTTCAATGACAGTCAAGTTCTTGCTTGACAAATTTGCTTTAATTGTTATTAAGTGTATTGACTCATTAATTATGTCAATCACTCCTTTTACACTCTTTGCGACTTGTATTTTCGGCAACACCGGTAGTTCGCCTCTTACGTTTACATTCTCAATCTTAAAATGAACAAATGAAGCAAGGACCGGGTTCTCTTAGGTTTTAAATATTAAAGGTGGACACGTCAGTGTCAGTCGGCTTGTTGCTTGATTTCAATGACAGTCAAGTTCTTGCTGTAGTTTTTGTGCTACTGCCAATGGAGGTGTTGCTTGATTTGAATATAATAGTCACTTAACGTGTGCTATTCTTTACTTAATTTTTTGCCATCTCTCACACTCTACTCACTCAGAATATCCATTGGCGTTTTATTTCTGTTTGCTGTTTTATCCTTCCTCTATGGATTCGTTTTTCTTTATAAAAATTTCTTACCCTTCCAATGCAGATTTTTTTGGGTTTCCACCTTTACTCCTCCAAATGCAGACTCGAGTATGTCTTTACGGTTTGAGTTGTACTTATTTATTAAATGTATAAATGTTTACATAAGAATATGTGTAATATGTGTGCCGTCGCAGCGGGAGAGGGAGGATGTATCTTACTGCATATTGTGACAGCGTGGTCATGGATGGTCATGTTACTTAAGAGGCATGGCACTTGAATGTTGTATACATAAATATTGTAATAAAGTGATACAATATGTTTATAATATTATTAATGTGTTTCACTGAGTACAGTGATCACTTGATATTACAGAACATGCTACAGAGGAAACGCCACTTATTTTTGTATACAGTTTAAATTTAGGTAATTTTAATATTTGAGCGGCCTCTTCAGACAAACAAGTGCTCTGTGAGCCACAATCTATAATGGCTCTTAGAATCAAATATCCCCCATTTACATTTTTTACTTGTATTACAGCCGTGGCCAACATTGTTGGTTTTGCCGTTACACAAGTATTAACTCCCTCCTGTTTTTCTTCAAAATGGAGTAAGGTATGCACAATGAACAGACCATTTCATTAGTGCGTACTTTATTGCTTGAATTTTTAAAGCATCTTGTGCAAAGCTGTACTTTTTTGGCCGTTTCATTCGTTTCCGTAAGTGACAAACCTTGAAACTTATAGCACCGATGTGCTTTATGCGAATACTGCAACCAACGTTTTTTGTAACGGTTTTTTCTCTTCCTTTCTCATGACACTTAGCGAGCAACATCTTTGGTCTAAGTATTCCATGACATTAGATAGCAATTGTACCTGCCTTGTTTTTTTTAATTTGACTCTCATATAATTGTAGAATCTCTCTGTCAAATCTTCCAAGTATGTGTTGAGCGAATATTACGTAAACTTCATCGGACAAATTTGCTTTAATTGTAATTAAGTGTATTGACTCATTAATTATGTCAATCACTCCTTTTACACTCTTTGCGACTTGTATTTTCGGCAACACCGGTAGTTCGCCTCTTACGTTTACATTCTCAATCTTAAAATGAACAAATGAAGCAAGGACCGGGTTCTCTTAGGTTTTAAATATTAAAGGTGGACACGTCAGTGTCAGTCGATTGTATTTTCCGGATTGATTCTATATTCCAAACTATTCTTTTGCTTAAGCTAAGTTTACAAATATATTCTTATGCTGCGACTTATGCGACAGCTCCAAAAGAGAGGGAGAGTGTCGGTACATACATACATATGGTTGGAGCGCTTGCATCAAAGTGTTCAAAGCGTTCACACGCTGGCCTGGCTCTAGCTCATGTTACGTTTGTGCATACATTGCTTATGTGAATATATGTATGTGCATATACAAATGTATATACATATATGATCATGCTTAGCTGTATATTTATGTGAATATGTTTATGTGCATACTTCAATGTAAAGATATAAACATATTAAAGTGCACAATTATATTTTAATGCGTATATGTTTAATTGTTTATATATGCAACAAAGTGTTACAAGTTGAGCTCTTTGTATTAAATGATTATTTGTATGAATGAAAACTACACCTCCCCTTTTTAGAGAATAACGTAATATTATGGAGTTATTATAATGATTATTGATAATTGAGTAAAGGTAAAATATAGGTAAAGTAAAGGTGTATCTCAGGAATATTGTTTTTAGTTTGTGTCTGGCCAGAAAAATGTTTTTTCTCTTTGTTTTCGAAATCGTGTGATATTTTCAATAATAGATGAATCCATAACAATTTTTATATATATGTTTTTTATACCATAAACCCATAGGGTGAAATGGTATATTAAAGTCGCCAAAATGTATGTAACAGGCAGAAGGAAGCATCTCCGACCCCACAAAGTATATATATTCTTGATCAGGATCAACAACGGAGTCGATCTAGCCATGTCCGTCTGTCCGTCCGTCCGTCCGTCCGTCTGTCCGTATGAACACCTAGATCTCAGAGACTGTAAGAGCTAGAGCCACCAAATTTGGTATGTAGACTCGTGTATTATGTAGAGTGATCAAGTTTATTTCAAATTTTTGCCACGCCCCTTTCCGCCCCCGCAATTTAAAAAAAGCGTTTATCTCAAAAACTATTCCAGCTAGAGACACCATATTTGGTATGTATTTTCGCTTAGTAAATGCACACATTTTGTATGTATACAAATTTTGCCACGCCCTTTTCCGCCCCCGTAATTTGAGAAACGATTATCTCCCGTATTTTTTTACCTTATGCAATTAGATTTGGCACACTTAAATTTAATACTAATATCTAGCAAAATACCAATAGCAATAATTTGGCTGGTGGGGGCGTTAGGGTGCTCGTATGATTGAGTGAGCGAGATACTAAGATATGCTTGTAAAAAGCATGTGAAAATGCATTTGTTTACTGGTGTATGGTATACCTAAGTCGGCGAGACGACTTACTTACTTCATTTTTAATTACTTTTGATATTATATTTTTTTTTAAATCTATCTTTATGTACTGTTTGTATCCTATTTTTATCGTTTCTAATTTTTATATTGATATTTTTACCTATTTCTACAACATCGAATGGTCCTAAATAGACTGAATCAAGCTTATGACCAGTTTCGTTTTTTAAGAAAACCTTGTCTCCTATTTCTATTTTAAAATCTGATACTTTCTTATTATTTATTTTTTTTTTGCTTAATTTTATTGTTTTCTCTCTCTTAAGCGCGTATTCTAATCTAAACTTAACTTCTTTAGAATAGTCTTATATTTTATATATTGGATCTATAGTATTAACGCTATTAAATTTTATTGGTAGGTTACTTAATAAATAAATAAATGAATAAATAAATAAATAAATAAATAAATAAATAAATAAATAAATAAACAAATAAACAAATAAATAAATAAATAAATAAATAAATAAATAAATAAATAAATAAATAAACAAATAAATAAATAAATAAACAAATAAATAAATAAATGTCTCGGAAAATTCAAATGATGGTCATTTCACTCGAGAACGCTAGTAAGGAGCTAAAGGTAAAAATCCAATATATGCACTGTAACTTAAAGCGAAAATATATCGCAAGTAACAGAAATCTGCTACATTTCCTAAAAAGAAAGGAAGTTTGGCTTGACGAGTATACAACATTCGTAGATTCCGAGAAGGAAGATGTTCAACTACCAAATTATTTTCACAATTTATATCTGCTATATCGGCTAAGAAATCGGAAAAGCTCCCTTTTTACCATGCACTCATAGAGCAAATTTTTTTCACAATTAATATCTGCTATATCGGCTAAGAAATCGGAAAAGCTCCCTTTTTACCATGCACTCATAGAGCAGAAGGAAACACTTCCGACCCCATAAAGTATATATATTCTTCATCAGGATCAACAGCTGAGTCGATATAGCAATGTCCGTCAGTCCGTCTGTCCGTATGAACACGTAGATCTTGGAGACCATAAGAGCTAGAGTCACCAAATTTGGTACTGAGATTCCTACGGTGTTCAAGTTAATTTCAAATTTTTGCCACTGAAAATTGTTTTTACCGCCCTTTCGGTTTGGTTTTCCTGTGGTGTTTAAGGCGCTATCAGCTGATAATAGTACCCCATTGTCCGTTATTACATCCCAAATCTGGCCAGAATCCTTTCCCGGAAAGCTTTGACCAAACTATCTGCAGTTGCCTTGCGGATTGGTATCCGCTCTGTCCATTTTGAGATTCGATCCACAATTACAAATAATATCGAATTTCCATATTTCATTCTAGGCCACGGTCTAACGAATTTGGCACCTAATTGGCGCCCATTGCTTTTCTCGCAATTGTTTTAACATCTTTTGCGCGGCCTGGTGTTGAATGGGTTTGAATTGCTGGCATATTGTACACTTCCCTACGAATTTTACTCTATTTTACTTACCACATAATCAGGATATTTCTGTGGCTGTTGTTGTATCTTTCCCAATATATCCTGAATCCATCCACACTCCTTGTTGGCTTGTGTCATCCTAGCGTTGTCTACGACTCTCCTGCAAACTTCCAGTGGCTGCCTTGACAGAGCATCGGCTACAATGTTAATCTTGCCATTTCGGTAAACTATTTCGAAGTCATATTGTTGGAGTTCTAATACCCATCGCGTTATGCAACCGGTGGGGCTTTCTATGCAGTTCAGCCTTTTCAACAACATGTGATATGTTACCACTTTGAAGTTATATCCTTCCGGCCTCAGTGAGCGCACCGCCCATAGAATAGACAGATAAACCTACAACTACAAACAGCAGCAGAGCAACAAGATAGTTGCAAAGAAGAGGCCGCTAGATAACGTACACTGCCAATACAAGGAAATCTGGTGCGATGACCGGCACCGGTATTGCCTGAGCTTATAGGCCCTGGACATTACCAGCTGAGCAACGAGAGAGCTAAAAAAAGAAAGTATATCAAAAAAAATACTGCACTACCGAGGATCGAGCTAAAGAATACAATCCAGACCACACTGGAGAAGATAGAAAAGTTAGATGCATAGTTAACTAGCACGATTCTTAACGAAGTCAGAGACATACAGAAGCAAAATGCTTTAAATGCATTTAATACAATGAGCTCAACTTATAACACTTTGTTGCAAGTATAAACAATTAAACATATACGCATTAAAATATAATTGTGCACTTGAATATGTTTATATGTATACATTGTTGTATGCACATAAACATATTCACATAAATATACAGCTACGCATGATCATATATGTATATACATTTGTATATGCACATACATATATTCACATAAGCAATGTATGCACAAACGTAACATGAGCTAGAGCCAGGCCAGCGTGTGAACGCTTTGAACACTTTGATGCAAGCGCTCCAACCATATGTATGTATGTACCGACACTCTCCCTCTCTTTTGGAGCTGTCGCATAAGTCGCAGCATAAGAATATATATGTAAACTTAGCTTAAGCAAAAGAATAGTTTGGAATATAGAATCAATCCGAAAAATACAATCGACTGACACTGACGTGTCCACCTTTAATATTTAAAATCTAATGGAACCCGGTCCTTGCTTCCTTTCACACTACAGAGTGGAGTAACCGAACACCTTTATTTCACAGATGGAAAAAATCAGGAAGGTTAAGATATGGCAGCCAGATTACTAGCCAAAGGAGAGTTAAGCAGGCAGTGTATTGGTGGTTCGGAAATCAGTGAAGCAGATGAAACGATGTTAGAAAATTTTGAGGACAGCAACGGAGAGTCGGGGGGAAATGCGACCTCCAGTAATGAAAACTCTAATGTTAACCAAGAGATTTTTATGAATAGAGCCCGACAGCTCCAGGAATATTTAAATAGGGTAACCACAGATTTACGCACTATAGATAATAATATATGTGAATGAGATCAATTATTTATGGAAGAAAGTAAAGACATACCAGGGTTTGACATAAGATGCAAAAATTTAAAAATGCTATGGATGATTTAGAATTCGATGTCCGGAATTCAGTATCAGTTTTAGAAATAAAAATAATCAATACGGAAAGTAAGATTGAGAATGTAAACGTAAGAGGCGAACTACCGGTGTTGCCGAAAATACAAGTACACACAATTTCTGGAGAGCCTCGAGAATGGGGCCTGTTTGTGAAATTATTTGCGGAATTAATTGAAAAAAGAGAGAATTGAGGTCTGGCTCTTCAGTTCCGCCGTAAAAGGCACGATCAAGGTACATGGTAGTTCATTTGCTGTCAGGTTCAGCTGACAACTATAGGGGTTCCCAAGCAGTATAAAAATAATCGGAGGGTATTTTCCGAACAATTAAGTCGGATCGTTGATTTACCGATGATCAACAATGAATTCGCAAAGAGTGTAAAAGGAGTGATTGACATAATTAATGAGTCAATACACTTAATTACAATTAAAGCAAATTTGTCCGATGAAGTTTACGTAATATTCGCTCAATACATACTTGGAAGATTTGAAAGAGAGATTCTACAATTATATGAGAGTCAAATTAAAAAAAACCAGGCAGGTACAATTGCTATCTAATGTCATGGAATACTTAGACCAAAGATGTTGCTCGCTAAGTGTCATGAGAAAGGAAGAGAAAAAACCGTTACAAAAAACGTTGGTTGCAGTATTCGCATAAAGCACATCGGTGCTATAAGTTTCAAGGTTTGTCACTTACGGAAACGAATGAAACGGCCAAAAAAGTACAGCTTTGCACAAGATGCTTTAAAAATTCAAGCAATAAAGTACGCACTAATGAAATGGTCTGTTCATTGTGCAGAAGAAGAAAAACAGAAAAACAGGAGGGAGTTAATACTTGTGTAACGGCAAAACTAACAATGTTGGCCACGGCTGTAATACAAGTAAAAAATGTAAATGGGGGATATTTGATTCTAAAAGCCATTATAGATTGTGGCTTACAGAGCACTTGTTTGTCTGAAGAGGCCGCTCAAATATTAAAATTACCTAAATTTAAACTGTATACAAAAATAAGTGGCGTTTCCTCTGTAGCATGTTCTGTAATATCAAGTGATCACTGTACTCAGTGAAACACATTAATAATATTATAAACATATTGTATCATTTTATTACAATATTTATGTATATGTCGGCGCATACCGAGTTTGTGTGTGTGAGGTTGTGGTTTTGCGTGTATCGCCGCATGTCGAGTTTGGGTGCGTGTGGTTGTAGTTTTGGATATTTCACATTAATGACAATTTCATCATTATCGTAATATTGCATCAGCCTCTAATTGTCTTGTGATTGGTTGTACTTTGTCGCTTTAAGAAGTACCGTTTTAGCGGGGCGTCAGCGTTCTGACGCTGTCGCCGAGTGTGGTTCGATGGTAGGCACAAGGAAGAGAGTTCAGATTCAAGGCAGCACAATTTGGAACTCGAGTGCGATCGAAACTCGCTGCGCTATAATGGCCGAAAATAATAGTGACCCGACATATGCGCATGCCTCTTAAGTAACATGACCATCCATGACCACGCTGTCACAATATGCAATAAGATACATCCTCCCTCTCCCGCTGCGACGGCACACATATTACACATATTCTTATGTAAACATTTATACATTTTATAAATAAGTACAACTCAAACCGTAAAGACATACTCGAGTCTGCATTTGGAGGAGTAAAGGTGGAAACCCAAAAAAATCTGCATTGGAAGGGTAAGAAATTTTTATAAAGAAAAACGAATCCAAAGAGGAAGGATAAAACAGCAAACAGAAATAAAACGCCAATGGATATTCTGAGTGAGTAGAGTGTGAGAGATGGCAAAAAATTAAGTAAAGAATAGCACACGTTAAGTGACTATTATATTCAAATCAAGCAACACCTCCATTGGCAGTAGCACAAAAACTACAGCAAGAACTTGACTGTCATTGAAATCAAGCAACAAGCCAGAAACTCACTTTCACTCAAGAAAACCTATACCACTGTATTCGCCATACTGTGCATACACATGTTTGAGGACATCAGCAGCAGAGACAACAAGTGTAAAAGTGTGTAACCATGAGCCCATACTTATGTATTTAGCTTTAGATTCATATTCCCATTTATGTACTTGGGTTTAGTTCTCTTTTATTTCCTTCAACATATTCCGTTTTGTATAACCAATTAAACAATAAAGACGCATAACTCCGGCACTTGGCCATAACACAAATTATAATCTCTAATATATTGCTTATCCACAAGGACGGTGACTCAGATACTTAATCGTATCTCATCCTAATCAACCTAAATCAACTCATAAGTTGGATCCCACCAACCCCCATCAGGAACCAGTGGACGGACCCAACAATTTAATTGGCGCCCAACCGGATTTGGATTACCCTCTAAGAATTCACACCCTACAAACATGTAAGTGACTGTTCGGAAAAAATAGTGGCAGCTTAAAGTGATCTTGTGAGTAATTTGCATTGAATTTGTAACTAATTTGCATTGAATTTATTTGCATTGAACTTAATTGTGAGTTTGAATGTGTGCGGTTCAGTTGTTGGATTTATTTCGCTAAGCCACTGTGTTAGACTACTGCCAATGAGTTGGTCCTATAGGGACATTAAAAAAGAATCTGATAGCGACGAAGATACTATAATACACGCTAACACCAATGTTAAAACCTATAATAGAGAACGCAGTCAGCACCGCGCTTAGCGCACAAGATCAACGCATAAGAGGCGAGATTCACGCCGAACTCGATCATCTGAGAAACCAAGTAAGCTCACTTAGAATAGAAGCTTCCCAAGTGTAGGTGTACGAAAGCGTAACAATTGACCCCAGCATTAGATATGAGGTTAGATTGGACACTGCGAAAGCGGTGCCGAATTTTAATGGTGACCACAGGGGAAGTGAAACACATTACCAGGCAGTAATAATTTTACAAAATAAAGTGTGTGGTGCTGCACGCGCAGTGCTTACCTCACATAATACTGTGCTAAATTTTGATGTCGGCTTTAGCAGACTAGTAGCTGGGGTATAGCCCACAGTAGCGCCACTTACGGCGAATCTCAAAAGAGACAGAACGCATCGGAGCGTATGACCGGGCAGAGTCGCTAGAAAGTTAACAACATTTTTCAAAAAGACTCGGCCCAAGACCAACAATACGCACGTATAGCAGAGTCTGTAGTCGCAGAGAACGACTCTATACCGGACAATGATTTGTTAAATTATTTAGGGAACGCTCCCAACTGCCGTTCGTCGAGCGACAGTTGGCTTGTAGAATACTAAAAATCCTAAACGACACTGGGGTGGCAAAAAATTATGTCAAACCCGTAAAGGAGTTAAGAAACATAACACTTGTCGACACTGTGAACTCCATACATGGGTCCAGTAAAATTAAAATTAGATTACTTCATGACAAAAAAGGCATTGACTCAAATGGTAACAAAAACAAATTACTAGTCATTGACTTTAAAAGTTAAACGAGCGGACCATTGCCGACCGGTATCAACTGCCAAGTATTCCAATGATTCTAGCGAATCTTGGAAAGTCAAAATTTTTCACGACATTAGACTTAAAGTCCAGGTACCACCAAATTTATCTAGCTGAAAAGGATCGCGCGAAAACGGCGTTCACAGTAAACAGCAGTTGTTTGAAAAATGCAGGAAGCATATTTCAGAGAGCAATCGATGATTTTCTAAGGGAACAGATCGGGAAAATGTGCTTCGTCTACGTAGATGACGCGCTAATAATTTCTGAAAATGAAGCCGAGCATGTTAAATATTTGGATTTCGTCTTACCCAGTGAAGGAACAAAAACTGATCCTGAAAAGGTCAAGGCAATTCAGGAGTACCCCGAGCCAAAGAGCCTCTAAGCACTAAGATAATTTTTGGACTGTTGACCTGTTTGTGGAATTATTTGCGGAATTAATTGAAAAAAGAGAGGATTGAGGTCTGGCTCTTCAGTTCCGCCGTAAAAGGCACGATCAAGGTACATGGTAGTTCATTTGCTGTCAGGTTCAGCTGACAACTATAGGGGTTCCCAAGCAGTATAAAAATAATCGGAGGGTATTTTCCGAACAATTAAGTCGGATCGTTGATTTACCGATGATCAACAATGAATTCGCAAAGAGTGTAAAAGGAGTGATTGACATAATTAATGAGTCAATACACTTAATTACAATTAAAGCAAATTTGTCCGATGAAGTTTACGTAATATTCAAAGAAGCTAACATAGGCTATGCTTAAGTTTATATACCCTTGCAGTCCTTGGTAATAATAATTTTACATGTTCAAAATTTGTTTTCTGCAACTCAATTCATCAATATACAAACAAAACAATTTTACTCTCTATTTTACAAATTGTTCTTCTTTTTCCCTCATTCCCAAAGCAAAGCAACGCACGCATACACATACAGTTCATGTAGCGTTGCGTCTGTGTGTGTATGCATGTACTCTGTTGATGACGAAAGATGTAGTAGACAGCAAGCAGCGCTGCCGGCAGATCTGGGAGCAGAGCCGATTAATATATTGACTGTAACTTGTGTTATATTTATCCGATCACATTCAAATTTTGGGATCTGGGGTTTTATATCCAATATTATCACATATGTAAATTTCATAGCATACTCCAATTTTTATGAAAATGTTTCTTCTAGTTCTTCTAGAGCTATATGATATAGTGGTCCTGATGGTTTTCATACTTTATTTTTCCCGGGTAATAAAAAAAACCCCGAAAAAATATTTCAACCCGATAGCTTTTAAGACGGCTGAGTAAAACGCATACGCACAGACGGACGGACAGGCGGACATGGCTTTATCAACTCAGCTTCTCATGCTGATCAAGAATATATATACTTTATGGGGTCGGAAACGTCTCCTTCTGTGCGTTACAAACATCTGACCAATTTTATAATATCCTCTGCAAGGGTATAATAAATGCACCAAACAGTAATCACGAAACAGAAAAAAAAGTTTAAACTGTTTAATTTGGCGAATTATGGAAATAAAACACAAGGGTGTCAAGCAAACAACACCAGCGAAAGCGTAGACAAACTAAGTACAATTAAAAATTGAGAGAAAACAATAAATATTAATAAAAACTCAGGAGCTATGCAAAAACACGACCGTCACGTCAGAGAGCTGAAGCTTTTTTATATTGACACTACTTCATGATTGGAGAGACTGTTTGGTCAGTTCCACTGGGATTTATTTTTTGAGCTCTCTAGCCCAATGCCCCTTTTTTTGTATGACCTCACCTCATCAACATTTGTCCCTAAGGCAAAGATGCTTTAGGAAAAGATGCTAATCGTCCTGTAAACTCTACATTCCATGATACATTCCAAATGTCATTTTGAAGCCGCTGCAAAAGTAAATGCCAAGGCTACAACTCACACACCTGTCAGTCAATTGAAAGTAACCAGTAGGCTTCGACTTATTAGTCACACTTGTGACATTTGACTAATAAGACTAAAAAATTGTTAGCACGAGCTGCATAAAAATTAAAAAATTTGTATAAGTCAGATTAGCATCTAGCATAAGGTAACTAGCAACATTATGTATGCATTAAGTGAGATACAGAAGCAAAGTTACCATGCATGTGTCCTGTTTCTTGACTTATTTTGAGAATTCATAAAAAAAATAGAGAATCTTACCCTTAAATTCAATTATTTAAAATCCGAGTTAAAGGGCGAAGCGAGTAGCATGGTAGCCCACCTATTGCCCAGTTCAGCTGACAATTATAGAGATGCTTGGGAGATTTTAACCAAGCGGTATCAAAATAAAAAGAAATTAAGGCAAATGCAAATACTATATGATATTATGGAATACTTGGAGCAGGGATATTGTTCCCTAAGTGCCATGAGGAAAGAAGAGAAACAACTACGCTACAAACTGTTTCATATGCGGTATTCGAAGATATGTAACTGTCTGATTTGCCAAGTTGCCCGGCATCAGTGCTTTATATATTATACAGAAAAAAGTGGCGGGTGCTCAATAAAAGCGAAAAAATCTCGCATTGCATTAAATCAAAAAGCTATAAATCTGTAGTGGCAACCACAATAGATGTCACAGGTTGTGAATGGTTTTAAAGGAAGAAGCAAAGTATAAAGGAAATAGTATGTATGTTCTCCAGCAGGGCCTCAGGAAGCTGAGGTAAGCAAATAACTTGTCAAAATATTTATAAAAGGACAACATTTAATAATAAACAGAATATCCTCTCATCCGCTATCAGCGATATTTAAAAACAGTAGAGAAAATATCACAACGGATCACGAATACTATGTAATTAATACTGTGTTTCAAGTTGAAATCTGTAAAATTACGAAAGTTGGCGGCCGTTAAGTTGAGTGGTGTCAAGCGCTCTGTGCCGGAGCGCAAATTTTCAAACGTGTTTTTCTCAAAACTAAATTTTTGGAGCTCATGGAAGTCCTACAATTAACCAATCGCTATGAAATTTTTTACACATGTTCTTCATGTAGAATTGGCCAAAAATATTGGAAATTGTTAATTTAAAAAATTAATTAGTAACGAAAAATAGGCAAAAAATAAATTTTTTTCTAAAAAAGCTAATTTTTATCCTTTTTTCCCAATTCTACTACCAGCGCTGCGGAAAAATGTCTAGATTAAGACAAAATTTTCATTTTCGGGTTCAGACTTCATTTGCGAACGGTAGGACTTCCATAAGAACGAAATGGGGATGCCTTTGGAAAATTAGCCCCACCTCCCCCTTCACGAATCGCCGTAAAAAAAAATTTTATACATAGAATAAAGTTTTCCCAAAAACTGTGGAAAATTTCATTCCTTGATCTATTATACTTTTAAATTACCCCTTAAATTTCCATCATATAAAAAAGTCAACGCAGTAATACGCATCAGGAGTGGGTAGATATCCCGAAACTGAAATTGTTGTGTATTAGGCGATATTAGTAATATGCCAAATATACATAGTATGGAATCCATTAGAATCCAATTAAGTTAACCATACGGCGGAATTGGAATAAATAGGAAGGCAGTTGCTGTCGTTAAAGCAACATTATATTGATTTGCTAGGGTAAACTGTAATCATGTAGCTGGTCGCGCTTCTTGAACAACAGTTATAATTTGTTATAACAGTCAACTAACTATAAAAAAAGGGTCCAAAACATCGAATTTTAATGTTTATGATTAAGATAAAACATCGTGTTCATCTGAAGTTGCCTTAAAGAAAATATAATGCAACTATACTTTTATCACAAACAACTAACCTTGCAAATTACTAGAATCACAATCAGCCACACACGTTGTGGAAAAACACTTGTACTTTTAAACTTAACCAAAATATCACAACAGCAAGATATCAAATGGACGACGCCGTGCCCAAAAATAATAATTTTTTAACCCCCAAAAACGTGTGTTTGAATTTTACTAAAATAAGATCTTCTAAGAACAATTTTCACCCGCTAGAGCCTAAGATTCACCATATAAACTCCGTACTTTTGAAAATATAATAAGTTTATATTTTAAATTTAACAAATGCAAATTCCTTCTCCCTGGAATCCTTGTTAAGGGGAATGGACCTGTTCTCGTTTCCGAACATTTTTAATCGAAATGCTTATGCCATCCTTTATAGTTGACAGAAAAAAAATTCATTTTTCAGGACGAGAATCAAAATAGTTTAAAAAGAATTTAAAAATCAAAGATGTGAATTCAGGATTTGCGCTTAAAATGTATACCTAAATAATTAAAAAGCTCGGCAAGGTTGTAGTCTGACATAGTAGGCTGAACAACAGTGTTTCAATTAGAGAGCTGCATGAATGAGAGAAAAACGATAGTCGAATGAATCCATTCGAATTGATTTCAAATGATTGAGTGACAACTATAAATGAGTGTCAATATTAGTACTTGTCAAATCTCTAAAAATACGTAATTATGATTAATGAAAAGGAATGATTTGAGTGTCAAACATCGAAAAATATTAAGGCACTCAAATCATTCGAATGTTGTGCGACTGAGTTTTACGTCCGCACACTCATTCACTTCATTTAAAAATTGCGGGAAACAATCGTTTTTTCTCAAATTATATGGATGTAGAACAAGTTTTTAGTAATAAGTATCTTATAAGAAAATCAGTTTTGTATAAATCCAAAAATGTGTTTCATTTTCATTTTCATTGGTGTAATAGAACTAACAAGAGTCAATGAAGTTCAATGTTTACCTAACAGATGGATATTGCGAAGTAGTGCGGTGTAAAGTCGTAAGCCATTTGAGTAGGGACACCTCGCCTAAAAAATACTCAGCATGTATGCAGCGTTGATTTAATGATCGCTACTATATTTATTTATTTATTAATATTTTAATTGTTTGATGACCATCAAGTTCAATATATTGTTAAGAATTTATTCACCGTCTTATAACTTAATAAATAACACTGGACTACTTTTGGGCCTTGACGTGCGACTCAGTTGACAGTTTCTTTGCGAATGATTTACGGCATCTTTAACCAGCTCTTTTTTAACTTATATAATGATCCTATGCTCTGCTATCTCTACTACTACTAGAATGTTCGGCCACTACGTGTTTGTTTCTTCTCTTCTATCACTTTGGATTTCGCTCTCTGAATGCTATTTCCCACATTATAAAAATATAGAAATACTACCTTACTAGATATATCCGTTTTAGAAATATTGGACTTTTAATTACCCGATAGAAAAAGGCTACGGGAACAGGGTTACTTAAAGTTTAGTATTTTTTTTTAATTTACCGCTTACATATGTACATGTATGGAATTTTTCCAATGGATTTCAGAAGTGTACGGAATTTATTTTGAAGCTTACCTAAACACTGTCTCGGTTAGGATAAAGAAAACTTATAACACACCTTTCTAGGTTGTACACAAAAAAGTAGGCTATATGCAAGCTGAATTCTATTGGAAGCTAGGATTAATTTTTAAAATGATAAAATTACATCTTTAATAACAGGTGTTATATTTCAAGGAGATTTACTTGTTAACTTTTAACGGAATTGTAGCACTTAATAAAGTATTGGTGCTTAAAATTTGAATTAATATATACATATTTCAATTATATACCATTTTTGCAAGGGTATAATAAAAGCGAAGCCGAGAGCTAACCATAGGAATGAGTGTTTCCAAAAAGAATATGGACTACGATTGATTTTACAATGCTGGTGGTGTGACAGAAAATTGGGTTTTTATTATATATACAGCTATACATACATATGTACATTTTATATACATAAGTAGATTTGAGTTAAGAGTTATAGAACATATCATATTTTGTATTTAAACCAGAGGGCCGGGCTAACTTCGACCACGTCAAAGTTTGTATACCCTTGCAACTTTTTTGGTAACTTTTTCCTTACCTAGAGCCATCAAAGTGGAAAAACGTTTTATCTAATAAGGCTAATGTTTGCGAAAGAACGGCCAACAATCTTTGCATAGAAAATAACGAAGATATTGATCAAAGTCACTGTTCTCCACCGATCGTTCCTATGGGAGCTTTATGATATAGTAACCCGATATTTATCAAATTCGGCACAGTCATTAACAGATATACTAAACTAACAAATATTTAATTTGAAAGCAATTGCGTCAAAAGTAACGAAGTTATTGAAGAAAGTCACTGTTTTCGACCGATCGTTCCTATGGGAGCTATATGATATAGTAACCCGATCTTGATCAAATTTGGTACAGTCGTTTATAGGTATAATAAACTCACCAATATTAAATTTCACGACAATAGCTCAGAAAGTAACGAAGTTATTGAGAAAAGTCACTGTTCGTGACTTTGCGGTATGGGAGCTATAGGATATAGTGGTCCGATCCGGCTGAGTCCGAGATATACAACGCCTGCAGTATATACAAGCCTACATGCAAAATTTCAGCTCTGTAGCTCCAACGGTCTAGGAGGAGTTTGCGTTGATCCAGACGGACGGACAGACGGTCAGACGGACAGACGGACAGACGGACGGACGGACAGATAGACATGGCTATATGAACTCGTCTCGTCATGCTGATCAAGAATATATATACTTTATATGGTCGGAGATGCTTCCTTCTATGCGTTGCACACTTCTGACCAAAATTAATATATCCTTTTTGCAAGGGTATAAAAACCATGATTACTTTAGCTTACTTTTTCGCAGCAACAAGTTTTTACAATGTACTGATATTGCTTTGTAAAAATCAAGCCATCAAGGCTATATTAACTTATTTTTAGCATACTCATATCAAGGCATCACATTTGGATTATTAACGGTTGTATGGGTGAAAGTTGAATGTTTAAATGTGTTAACCCAAATCTGCATAAGGTCTGCATAAATTTATCTATATGGAGCTAGGGTTAAAACGAATAAATTAAACTAAATTAGATGAAAAGAAAAATCTATTTAGTTGCTTTATTACAATTTTTCATACTCTCAATCCCTTTTTCTTTCCGTAAAAAAGACCGCCAGTTTTATTATGACTGCTTGCCTCTGGCTACCGTTCTAAAAATAAATCTATCTCGTTTACTCTAACTGCATAATATAGACAGCTTGTTGCTTCACTTGTTGTCAGGGCGCATGCGCATTATGCAATGGAATCCACAAGTAAAACACCAGTGTTTATGTACATATGTATAGTTTTGAAGGTTACAGGTGGGTGGTAGTAGTAGCTGACAAAAAATGCATGAAGCTCTTTTTCGTCTCCACACATATTTTACTTTACGCACACACACATCCATTCCCAGTGCACCCAGGTCAAATTTTCCGTTATCTCACACCTCCAAACATTAAATAGTTGCTATGTGTGGATGCTATTACGGAAAATGTTTAGCCAACAGCGGGAAAAAAATTACTTGTGCTTTCATCCCTTTTTGAAGCACCGCGCCCAAGTTGCCATAGATATTCTAACTCAAACCTCCCTTTCTATAGCAAAAGCGGCGACGCGTCGTTAACTTTTCTGCTGTCGTGGCATATGCTGCTGCTCCCTATCTTAGCTTGCTGTCCGATAAAATTTTAGGCATCGCAATAGTCACTGACTGACTGTCAACTGTTCTGGTACCCTTAACTGTTTATATAGGACTCTACTTTTCCTTGAACACAACTAAATTAAAAATTCAAATATTTTGGAACATAAAAAAGTGAAAAAACAGGAAACAAAGTAAATTCAAACTTTTTCGTTTTTTTTTTTTTTACCAGAGAGTACTAAAATTTGGCATATCACTTAGCATTCATTCAATCCATTATACGTATGTAGACATGAATTAAATAATATTTATGTAAGTATTATATTATATTATAAATGTTGACTTAAGACACACAAATGTAACCAGAATTTCTCTGCAAGTCAGATAACCATATGGTAGTTAAATTGATAACACGAATAGTATAAGCAAACGTAAAAGTTCACAACCAAGAAGCTCGAAGCCCAACACGATTCAACCGTAAGTGAAACTTTCAAAGTTATTTTCCTTATTAGAGCATTGGTTTTACTAAAATTACAACTTTTCAAATTAAGCAGAATAACCATAAATTATTAAGCAATACGGCTGAAAAGGTTGTAATTTTTACCCAAATTTAAAAAAAAAAGTTGAAGCGTACTGACCACGCCCAGCTAATATACCTCATTTCATTTTTTTCATATTCTTGGTTGAGGCTATACATTTTTTTTCGAATTTGTTTTCTCATATTTCTTGACGCTTCCTTTTCAAAAGCCACAACAGCTTCAATACGATGAATTGAATTTCTCATAAATTTAGGTAAACTTTTGAGCACATTTTTTGTGGTGGCCCAAATTTTGTTTTAATTTTGCTGTCTCTTCTCATTGTTGGAAACTTTACTCTGACTGCATCTTTTTCCACATCTTTCCTTCTCCCATTGAAGTTAAGTTAAAAAATTCTGCATTCAATCCGTCATCAATTCGAAGACTATTTTCTACTTTATCAACCGTTATAGGGCTTCATAAGTTTTTTCATTTAGTTCATGTAAGATAAATAGGCATTGAACCAACTGATTTTGTTGGTTAAAACCAACTATTTGTAAAGACTATTGGTTGGTTTTTTATGATCAATCGAATTCAAATCTGCTGTTTTTGCATTTTTGAGACAATATATTTTTTTTATCTTTTGGTACTATAGTAGTCTTTAACGAGAAAATATCAAAGAAGCTAACTTCAGCTATGCCGAAGTTTATATGCCCTTGATAATAATATTTATACTTCTCTAAAATTCTTTTTCTGCAACTCAATTACATCAATCAATACACAAATAAAACATTCAAATTATTTTTTTTACTAGAATTTTTTCATATTCTTCCTTCATTACCTAAGCAAACCACGGCACGCATATACATAGAGCAGGGTCATGCACAAAGAGAGCCAACGATAATTGACGATGTATGTGTGCGCTTAAATTGCTTAACACTGCGCGAAATGAAAAGTGATCAAATTCGGCGTCAAATCAAGAAAATGAGCGCAGCCGATAATCTGATCAAATAGAAAGATAGAGAAAACAAAGTAGCGATAAATTTTCTCATGTTTGTTCTCTTAACAAAGCAACATAGATCTGCTTGCGTCGAAATGCTGTGGGAAACTAAATCCACCCTCATGGTCTTGATTTTTTGAGTGGGGACTTCCGCTGCCGTTCGTCTTACATGCATAAGAGTTGCCGAAGTGTTCGTCCCCCGTGGGACGTAGTAGGCAGCAGGCAGCGCTTAAGCAGAGCCGACTTAAATTTAAATTGATTGTATCTTGTTTTCTATTTATCCGATCAGATTGAAATTTTGGGATCTAATGTTTTATATTCAATACTATCACATTAGTTATTTCATAGCGATACTTTATACTTTATAAGGTCGGAAACGTCTCCTTCTCTCCTATTTGCTGCAATAATTGCGTCGTCTATGTAGGATAGTACAATACCTCGGCGAGTAAATGGTGGAAATATTGCGTCAATGTACCCTTGAAAAATACCAGGCGTCAGTCTCTCTTGCTCGCTTGTAAATTATATCGTTGTTTATCCAATCTGAAATTTATTCGCCGAATATTTTTGTTTCTTGAAACGTAGTTTGCGCGGTCGCAAAAATATTGGGGTTTTGGCATCTAATATTATGTTCATATTGAATAGTGCGCCGTAATATTCCACACAGCTTAAATGTCGACATATTTTACAACATATCCAAAATTCATCCAAATCGGTGATTCGCATACCTGAAGTTCCCCTTGTTAAAATTCTGAAAGCCATTCCTCAATTCTAATTGAATTTGTTTCATCGAATGTTCTAATTGTGTTCTCTGTGTGACGAAAATTCATTCCAAAACACATAGAAATGTCTCTAAACCGGTTTTCGACCCCACTGTTTTTTTACTTCTTCGTGAATTCTCTCTTTCGATTTGTTTTACGTTTTCTTCTGCCTCATTGTACACTCTTCTGCCTCATTGTACACTCTACTGTCAATTAGAATTGAGCGGCACTTTCATTACCTTCTTGGTGGCCAAATTCGTCGCTGCTTTCGTCGTGGCATTCTTCGTTGCGCTCTTCGTTTTTATAAAGCAAACAGCGAAGTTTGTGTAAATTATGCGACTGCAAATTCTCGACTAGTATGTTACAAATAGAAACGAGATCACGTTCAGAAAAGTTCTGTTCAACGTATATTTTCTTGCTTTCGTACTATGCGTCATTCTCATCGAAGCTAAATTCAGAAAATTTCTCATACACATACTTATGCAAAGCAACTATTTTTTTACTGCATATATTGTTTTAAATTCTATTAGTTATTTGCATCTTTAAGTTCTTTATACTTTTTTTCACAGTTTTTTTTCACCGTTCGCTTTTTACTATTATCTTTTCACAGCTGTCCCGTTTAGGTTTGTATTTAGTTATATGGTAATAGGTTCTATTTAAGATTACAATTAGGTTTTAGTAACTATAAAAATGATAGAATTGAATGGAAAATATTTCGTCTTTAAGTTTTTAATCAGAGCGTCGTTTCTCATTCGTCTTTACACGTCATTCGTCTTCAATACTTCTTCACTCTTTTTATACACGTCTTATCGTCGTTGGCTTGTCTTAAAATGTGTTCTTCCTCGTCGTCGCGTAGCAGCCTTGCCAAATCGTTGTTTTGTGTTTCGCTTGCCCCCTCATCTCTAATGAATCGCTATCCACATCTTCGTTAAACAACTGTTGTGAGGTGGTCTGACTATTTGGCATTACCAACCCAACCCCACATATGTATATACTAGTTTAGTTAGCGCGCAAAAACTATTTGCCCTCTTCCGCCCCCGAAAGTTGTATAAAACTGATTTTCTTACAAATTATAAGAGCTATAGACATTAAATTTGGTATGTACAATAATACCTACCTTAATAGAGGCGCAGATATTGTTAGTTTAAAAATTTTACCACGTCCACTTTCGCACCCTCAAATTAAATAAAACTAATTTTCTGATTTGTAATTTAATTTTCTGAAAACTAGCACAGTTCAAGTGACCAAAAAATTATATATAAAATTATAGTTATTGAAATATTTTTTACACCGACTTCCTCCTCCATAATTTACAAAAAACTGATTGCTTCCCGCAATTATTTGACTATCGTAATCAAATTCGGCAGACTAAATATTCTTATGTATTTTTGCCAACCCAGAAATCGGACTAGAAACATGCCAAACATACTTTTCAACGTATTTCACAAGTCGGTCCATAACGGCAGAGTTTGCTACGGCAAACTCAACGCTATATAGTGCTCGTGCGTTTGAGGCATGAAAAAAAAGTTTAATAGATATACATTTAGTTTTCGAAATTTGAAATATTTTCTCTCTTGGTGCATGGTGCATGCGACTTACTTACTTTATATCTCGAGTGAAGTTGATGGTTTCCATTCTAGTTTACTCTTCACTTTTTTCGCAGACCGTCCGTAAAAAAGATTCGCTTTAAAGTATCAAAGAAGCTATCAAAGAAGCTTGGGCAATGTTCCAAGCTCTTTTTCTGTGCGTCAGGTTGTGTATTTGTGTGCATATTTGCATATACCTACATAGTTCTTAAATTCTCACTCTATCCCATTCTATTTCGTTAGACCCGAAATTGTTTTTTTAGCTCCTTACCCCTCCTCTTTGCAAACCCATCATGTGTGTACATACCAACTGCATTAAGTTATAAATTTTACGGTCCACTCAATTATTGAGTTTGATTTTCTTCGATCCGGTCGTTTGCACCGCTTGAATGAGCGGATCGAAAATTTTGCTTCCACACAAGGGAGTGATCGTCCAGTTTGGATTGGCCAGAAATCCGAAGTTAGTTTTTCGACAACAATTAAGATTGCAGATCGTTGATTGCTAACAGTTTTGTTGCAATGTCCTAAATGATTTTTTTGCTTAAGGTGGGTGAGCAGAGATTTCATGTTGTTGCTGAGCTGTTGAGTGAAATGGAGTTCATGTAGTTTGATTGTGCCTACAATTCTCTGGTAAATATGTAAATATATATCAGCAACCGGGATGCATACAATTACAATTTATGCTTGCTTTGCTTTGATCACTTCTTTTATTTCGTTATTTTTTTTTTATCGGATATTTTTTAGTTAGTTAATTTCTCCCATTAATTTGGCATATTACCTTCCTTCTATTAACGGACGACAATCGTTCGATCGACCAAAAATACGTCATTTATGACCAAAATTTTTGTGTCGTCTCTCAAAACCTACTTTTTACTCTGCTTAGCCTCAGCCTGTGTTGCTCTGGCTAATAAGTGCACTTCCCGTGGCCACCCTTGGTCCAAGCCAAGTAAAAAAAAGGTGCGGTAGTGGAACGAAATAAGAAATAGCCGGGAACAACAACAGCCGAAAAAAGTCTTCAATGCTAGAGTTTGCAAAATGGCGCACAAACAAGTCTACCTAACAAATTGGGTGATTTTAATTTTGGCAATCTTCGAGAAAATCAGCTTTATTCAAATACCGAAGGCGGAAGCGGGTGTGTCAATATTTCCCCGCGTGTTGAGCAAGTACACGTATCTAATTTGATGTTTTAAGCTAATATAGTCTTTGAGAAAAACAATTTTATTTAAATTAAACGCGTCTTCCGAGTTCATTTTTTTTGCGGCTTTCCTTGAGCCGGGTATTGTACCCTTACTATTACTGAAAAACAGTCTCTTTCTCATAATGGACACTGTATATTGCTTTTAATCTCTGTTTTACGCGTTAGATTGGACGACTTTGTATGTCTTTCCCTTTTTAAGCGACAGATTTGGTTCACCAACTTTCAACTTACAACCATCCTAAAGATACAAAGTATTTGAGACAATTATACTTACCATCTGAAAAAAGGAGCTTCCGAAAGAACTTTGAAATTCAGAGTTTTAGTTTTTGAAATTTCTTAACTCCAACTATACTGGAAACTTCTGGAAAAATTATTATATTATTTTTTAATATTCCCTCCAAAACATACCCCATAGTTTTCTTCTTTACCATTCTAATTATTCATTTTTAGCCCTATATCTATATTGTATGAAAGTTATAGTTTTAAGCAACTTTTAGCTTGTCACATCATCATTCTCTTCAAATATAAATGTGTGGAGATTACTTCCTCCTTCAGTGGAAGTTTTATATTGTAAAAAGAAAGTGTCAGTATATTGTAATTGAAAATTACAAAAGTTTTGTCCTACAACCGAATATTTTATTCAGTAGGCAGTATTTACTGCCTACTTTATACCAACAAGGAGAACATTTTTTAAATATTTGTAGATTACAATTTTTCGATGCAGTCTCAACTAGGATGCAAGGAAAATTAAAATGAAGGATTATTGAAATATTTGAATTATTTTAACTAATTGACTAAAATATCATTTTTATGAAAATTGGCATGGTGAATTAAAAATTGTTACCTTTAAAGATTTTTATAGTGGAAACTTCGACTAACTATTTCAGCCGCAATCTTAACCACTATGGTCAGATGTATTTTTAATGTTATCCGTTAACTTTTATTCTTATTGAAAGAGAGTAATGCAACAATCCAAATTACAAATCTAGTACTGAACCTGGAGTGCAGTGCCACTTGTTAAACCACGGGAAGAGGAGGTCTCGTGGTCTGTCTATCAGGACACCGCAGTTGTACAGCTACTGACTAGCTTCAATGAAGCAGTGCCATAGTCCCTGGAGACTCGTGCTGCTACAACGAAGCAGGCGGCGATAATGCTTCATTCTCACACTCAGATCCGGCGGGACTCAAATCCTCTTGTAAGAGGAAAGGTTGTCAGAAAACTAAGTCCAATATAAAGCTGCCTGGCCGAGCGTAACGACTCCCTCACTGCTGAGGGTAAGAGTACACTCGCCTGGGTGGACCAAGCGATTGTGGGGAGCGGTTAACACGGAGGATCCTACCCAGGAATGGATCTCCAGAACAGTACCTAGCCTGGAAGGTTATGAGGAGCTGGAGTTAGTGGACAGGACTAATATTCTGACCGTACCGAAGGCCAAGGTGTTTCGCCAGCGAGCCGTACCGTAGGCGCAGGCAACTCAACATAAGAATCTTGATGTATGAACCTCAGACTGGAAAGCGCTGCATGCGTCCGATCCATGGCATAGTAGCGACGGAGGGCAAGGGCTTGTCCTCTTAATCAACAAGGTGGCCGAGAAGATGTCGTGGTGTGTAGGGAGCATGAACCTACGTCTCAAAAAAAAAAAAACGACATCCAGGGACGCGAGCGAACCCTAGAGTCCGGGGAGGTTGAGCGAGACTTAGGTCTCGAGGCCATTACCGTGACGCGCATTGGGAACGGTTGACGCGGAGGAAGGCATTGTTGGAGTCGCCCCACAAGAGAAATCGCGTAGCCGTGGAGCTTAGAGTAAATCGGCGTCGGCGGAACTCCTTATAAACCTCCTTTAGGCCGCCGACACTGCTATAGCCCAGAAACTGGGAATAACGTCGGGCAATACGATTTCCGGCTTGAGATCGCCTAACTTTTATCTCTTATACCACACCACAATAAATAGAACTAGAACAGCCATCATGATTCGCAAAGAACTACATGCTTGTTTAATTTCTCTATAAGCAGGCCTTGCTTCGACCGAAACATTATACCTAACCAAGGCTGAGGTATGTGCCAGTAAGCTGGAGGACAGAACGGGATGTGCTTATACCCCAAGCAGGTAAAACCAGAATGGTGCAACCAAAAGAATACGGGCCCATAAGCCTAACCTTATTCATGCTGAAAACGCTTGAAAAGTTGTTGGATCTGCAGTTTAGGCGGGTCAAAAGACGCTAGTCATCATCTAGTTAGCAACAGAGCCCCTCCTGAGGCTCTGGAAATGCCGCTTGGAATCGATCCACTAGACATCAAGTCAAAACTTATGGCGAGCAAGACAGCACTGCGTCTTGCTGCCAGCAACTCGATCAAAGTTATTGGGTGTTGTGTGCCCGTAATTCACTAACTAAGTAGACCCAATAACGACGTACCAGTCGATCTGGATCACGATGATTGGGAGACGGGTTAAACAACCCACAATGCAGCCGACGGATCAAAAATAGAGGAGTGGGGTCTGTGGTGTTCTGCCCAGAACCCCCTAGCTCATACAAGCTACCTGAATATTGCAGCATATTCAGGACACTTCTGCTTTTACTTTGATAAGTTCTTAATCAAAAAATATCAAAGAAGTTGACTTAATTTTAAAACACTATCTCAGGTTATACAAAAAATGAGGAGTAAATGTTTTTAAAAACAGTGCAAAAAACAGCCTGCCCACCAAGAATAAATATATAAAAATATATAAAATGTCTAAGGTTGGCAAAAGAACAGCTTATGCTGTAGCCATGCTGGACGCCATTTCCTCAAAGGTTTATATGACAGTTGTAGAATAAAGTTATCCTATATTGATCAAACTTGGTACTGTCGATGTGGCTGAATCTGAAATATACCACCTGTGCAGGCTCACATGCAAATTTTCAGCTCTGTAGCTTAAACTAAAAGGTTAGTGGTTGTAGATCTACGTTTCACAAGCCCATGTTGGGATCGCGAAATAATAGAGCTGCAAAAATGTTGCAATTGAGAAGTTATAATTTTCTCAAAAGCTTTCGGAATAGCGGACAATTTTGAGATACCCCTATAGTTAGAGGCTTCGGACTTTTTGCCATTTTTAAGCAGAGGAATGATATACGACTCCTTCCAAAAAGATGGTTCAACGCAAAAAGAAGAAGATTCGACAGACAATAGAAACAATTTTAAAATGGGTTTACATCATTATGTAACGCATTCGTTTGCACAGAACCTGAGTACACATCCAGGAAGACCATCTGGGCCCGGAGAATAAACGGGTTTAACTAATTTAAGTTCGCTAAGAATAGAACTTTCATCAACCACTGGATTGAAAATGCAATTAGCCTTTTTTAAATGATAAGGATACGGACTTGCTCGATATTCCGTTGAGGAATAAGTTGTTTTAAAAAAAAATTCGCAAACATATCGGCAATTGCCTAATCAGTGCTCGCTTTCTTATTTTGAAAGTACAAAAAAGATGGGTGCACAGAGGTCTTACGTTTAGAATTAACAAAATTATAAAATTGTTTAAGGTCAGAAGAAAACTGAAGCTTACACCTCAAAAGATAATTCTTATAGCATTGTGTATTTCATCACGAATTTTGAACGAGCGACTGTATACAGAGCGTAATCTGATGAACGACGTGTTTTTTGAAACTTTTTATAATATGAGTCTTCACATTTTTGAAATTGGATAAGTCTCGAGAGAACCAGGCAGGTTTCTTAAGCCACTTCAGCCCACCAAGAGGCACACAAATATCAAAGAGTGAATTCAGAGTATCATAAAAAAAAAAATTAAAAAAATTAAGATCTAACGATTTTTTATTAGAATTAAAGACAGGATTGACTTGTATATGCCCAGAAGGATATCAATAAAGTCATGGGACATAGAAGGCAGCAACATGGTGGATTCATCTGTTAGTGACCATGCTAAAGCAGGTAAACTAAAATCACCTACAACTATGAGCATGTCTTGACTGGAAACTAAAGAGGAGACAAACTGAATTGCCTCTAAATGATTTAAATATACCACCATGTCTGACAATAGAATATAGGAACATGTAATAAAAGCATTAAAAGATAAAGAAAGTTACTTTAACACCGACAAACTCAATCTTCTGGATACTAGAAAATTGAATAATTTCAGATGATAAAGCAGCATCAACAGCTATCAGAACGCCACCGCCTATGCGAGAAATCCGGTCACGTCTGAATATAGAAAAGTTTGTGGAAAAAACACCAGCAGATGCTGATGTGGCAGGAATAGTATTAGTTGTTGTTGTTGGCAAGCGAATTGGTTGCAGATTTTTCTTTTTTACAGTATATTCCTTAACTATTATATGTTTCGGCCAAAAATCTTCTCGACATATATTGTCGAAGATATTGGCAGAAACACTAATTTTAAAGGACGAAATGTCCCGAAAATAAGAAAATTTAAACTTTTCCACCGCAATATTCGAGACGGTAAATTTCTTCCGAATATAGGCTATTACATCATCAGATGTGACAATAGGGTCTAGCCTAGAAACAAATATATGTTTCTTTGGTGGTATGCCAACGAGAGGCCGCGGTCCCGAAGCGTCAGCCGCAGCAGTATCGTTGGACAAGTCACCCACTGCAGCAGTCAACTTGTTTACGGGGCCCTCGATACTTTTAGAACTATCGGCAATTTCCATTGGAATGGGTAATTGCCCGGACACATCGGACACTACAATAGGCATCGTTTTTAAGAGATCACTCCCAGGTGATACCGGTAATTCCTTACTAATCGCTTTCTCAACCGGGCTCTTAAACGATATCAATTGCTGTACATTGCGAGTGGATGGTGCATGAGACCGGTCGGGGACGATAAGAGACGCTGGCGGATCTACAGATACAGAAACACCCCAAGGACTGGTTCTTTTACGTTTCGGAGACTCACTCATAAGCGATAAACTTCTGAACTGAGTTTCCACCGCAGTGCCCTCAAAGTGTCAAAACGATCTCCTTTCCGCCTCATAAATGAGCGCATCTCATTCTCGACCTCCCGGAAAGCATCACATCCAAATTTTAAGCCACCACCTTTAGCAATAGACTTCTTGATTCTGGCTGTGTAACCTCCACACATTACTTGAACCGCATTGTCACACAACTAACAAAGATTATAATCAAGGGAGTCAACCGCATTAGTGGCAACTATGCAATTATTTTTAGAGCATACAACCATATTATCAAATAGTTTAATTTATTTTAAAAAATAAAAATTGTAAAGGCAAATCAAACAAAAATAGGAAAGAGCGGGAGAGCGCGTCAAATTGAACACATGCAACAACAATTTGTACGCAAGAGCGCGAGAGTTAGTTAGAGATAAGCAAAACAAGAACACCGCTAAGTAATACAATAAAATGACACCCCACAAGAATCTTTTAATGGCCACGTGTATTCTTATAGCTGTAACCTGTTATACAAAATGTTATTGCTTGAGAATACACGTAGTTAACTAGATTCGTTCAACGGGTCAAACAACAAAAAAAATATCAAAGCAGCCAAATTTTGCAGTTCCCTGCAGTCCTACACATATCCTCTCTTGCTATCTCTCTTTCTAAAACTCATTTTTATATGATTTATGTAATTGTAACTTGCGTTCTATATTTCCGATCTTTTTTAAATTTTTTAAACGTCAAACACTATAGCAGAGCAAAGCATTTATTTTTAGTAGTTTGACTCTGCTCCTACTCTCGTCAAAAATGAAGCGGTAGCGAGAGCAAATAAAAATACTACGGAGTTTTGTAACAATATCAAACCTGGTTATAATAGTATTTTCCATGGTTTCGTAATACATATCTGTATATGTAAGTAAAAAAACAATCAGTTAAAGGGCGTTGACTCACAAAAATACGATGGAATAAAAACTCAAAAATCATATGTTCCGAACAGGGGTTAAACCATGCTTTTGCCAATTTTAGGACAGGACATCCAACTACGCCGCAGAACTGTTTAAGAATTTCTCGGCGTTCTTAGAAGAATTTCTCGGCGTTTTGGAAGAGTTTAGTGTAAAAAGTCGAGCTTAGTTTATAGAATGCACAATACATAAGTATATGTTTATAATATAAACTTTATATACATACATACCCAATTACTTATACTCTAAATTAAACTCTAAATAAATACATATTGTAGTCAAACAATAGACATTATATAGTAGATCTGATATCCACGGCTTAACCGGGATATTTAATAGTATTTTGTGGCTTGAGTTGTATTGTGCTTATATGTGTGTTCTTGGTGTCGCAGCCATGCTTGAATTTTGGTAATAGTCTTGTCAGTGTCAGATTTTGTTTACAAATTCTGTTTAGTTTTGCTGGAAAAGTAGTCGCACAATGGTTAATCTTAAAACTTTGGCTTACCCAATTTTACTGGAAAAAATTGGAGCTCTTAGTGCATTAGTGACGTGGTCTTGGTGACTGATTTTATTGAAGTGGCCACATTAGATTTGTGGCGGTGGCGAGTGAATTGCAATCGAAAAATTAATATTAAACAAGTGCAAATTAAACAGATTGCAACTGACTGTAATATGGACGGGGGAGCTGCAACTGAGGGACAGATATTAAACAAGTGTGTACGCGTAGATGTGAAAATTGGAACAACGTTTTGTAGACCGTGCGCAACTTAAAATATTATATCGTTAATTTTTTAAGATTAAACATCGTGTTCATCTGAAATGGCTTCACCAAATCAGATGCACCAAGAAATATACAAAACGAAACAAAAATATAACACAAAAATAAGTCACAAAGATTCATAAGACAATTATTGCTTAAAACCAGTGTTTGCATTTGCTGCTACATAGCAGCAATTTCAATAAAAATATTGCTCTGCTCCCGCTACTGCTCTGATTTCGAAGGGCTACGTAGCATAGCAGGGAGCACAAACGGAAAACGATTGCTCTTCTGCTCTGCTCCGTAGCATACATCAGCCCATGGGCTAAAAATTTCACCCGCACCCGAAAGCTAAAAAAAAGGTGTGAGGCGTGGCTGCCTTTCTCCCAATGCTTATGGTTCTTGGATTTGGTTCTGAATGTCCAAATTTTTTTTAGCTTTCGGGTGCGGGTGAAATTTTTAGCCCATGGGCTGGGTTGGATGTAACATTCGGCCCATGCCCACCTCTAGTACAGATCTACTATGAGAGCGACTACGAAGTTGCTACGAGAGCGACTACGAAATTGCTACGAGAGCAACAGAAAAGGAAATGCTCCGTAGCAGTAGCACAAAAATTTATTTTGTTTGCTCCGCTCTCATCTCGCTTTTAATGCTTGTGCTATTGCTACAACTACAAATAGCGTATCGAAAATTTTTTGCTCTTGCTATTGCTCTGTGCTCCGACGATGTATGCTACGGAGCAGAGCAGAAGAGCAATCGTTTTCCGTTTGTGCTCTCTGCTATGCTACGTAGCCCTTCGAAATCAGAGCAGTAGCGGGAGCAAAAAAAAAACTCCGACGTAGCATAGCATTTTCAATCCCTGCTTAAAACCAATGAAAACATGCATCCACACTCTGTGGAAAACACTTAAGATTACAACAGCGGCGCGGTATCAAGTGGCCAACGCTGAGCATGAAATATAAACAATTTTCAACCCCCGAAAAACGTGGGTCATTAGAATAAGTATTTTTAAGAACAATTGTCGCCTCCTAGAGTTTAAGAGTTCATGTATACACACACTTTTGTAAATAAAATCAGTTCATATTTTGAATTCAACGAAAGAAGATTGGGTTATTTTCCTTCGCCCGGAATCCCTATTCATTAATTGTTTCGAGGAAGGCAAGAAAATCCCATACAGAGATAGTAGATGATACAAATGTTTATCACAAGCCATGAATTAGGGACGTAAAGATGGTTTGAGATTCATCTTACGCTGGACACAGTGTCTTGTCATTTTCGGTCGGCGCACAGTGGGGCAATTACTCATTTTACATTGCAAAAATCATTGCTTTTAAGCCTATAGAGCAATTAAATAACGATAACGTGCGAATTCAAATCGTGTTTTGGCAATACTACCAATTATATATATGCCTTTTCAAAATGTTAGACTGCTGCTTCGGAAAAACTGACAAGACAGGTAAATAATTGGCGTAATAATCTTACGACTTAGACGATTAAACAAGTGAGGAGACAAAACATGCTTGGAAATATTTTCTGACTTTCACCATGAATATTACAGCACCTCGGACACCCTCTTCGCAAACAATTATCTTAAAGCTTGAGAAATTCTTTCTTAAATGGTTTTTGAATTTTTTTGAAGTGCTCTAATGGTTTAGAAGCGATGATTTTTACATTATAAAATGACAAACGGCCTCACTGTGCAACATTGTTATTACTGTTGGCTGAGAAGATCTGGAAAAGTTTATTTACGGGAGACAGTTGCTATTAGAAGCAGTCAAGATATATGGTCTTGGTCTATCATGTATTCGACGATGGAATCAACACGAGACGCTATTAAAAGATACTTTACGCGGTGCCGAGGTACACAAACTTCTCAGGCTTAAGCAGGAGCAACCTAAAGAAACTTATGCCGAATACCTGTATGGCATAATGGAGATTGGAAAACTTGTAGACCTTGACGATGATAATGTGATTTTTTACTTTGTTAATGCTTTGCCGAACATCAAGCAAAACAAGGCCAGTCTTTACCGCAGCAAGAAATTCAAAGAATTGAAGACCGACATAAAGATATTCGAAAACACAAAGAAGGAAAGCAAAGAGGCAGCTTTGAAGAAACAGCAATGACTAAAAGTTCAGAAGTGCTACAAATTCCACAAAGGTCGGCATACTGCCAAACAGGAATGCAATAAACCAGCGCCCATAGCCAAAAACTGGGAACGAAAGAATCGGCAAATCAATAGAAACTGCGACCAAATGAAGCTTTCGACAAACAAAACAAAGCAGTATTGCATCTCGAACAAAAAAATCGGATGTTCAAAGATAAAGTAAGAAAAGGCCTGTTTAAAAAGCTAAAAGAAGTAAAGCTAGCTGGAAATACCAAGTTTTTAACGGGAAGGCTATGCGGCCTGAAGACGAGCTATCCGTTGACGATATACCCTTCAAGGCAACGTTCGGGCTATAACACAATTTGGAGTATATGGTGATTAAAGGAAACGGTGTGTTTTGATAGAAGTAAGATCCAAATACAATTAAAAGTTTTGTACAAGGTGGCGCAAAAGAAGTCATCCGGGCCAAACGAAGTCATCCGATGTTGTTTGGCTCTCATTTTTTTCTAAATAAAATAAAAAACTTATGCTTATTTGGCCAATAAATTTCCCAATGTTGAAATAAACATAATTTAAAAACAGAATCAAAGTTTTTTATAAAAAAAAAAATTAGAGCCAAACAACATCGGGTGACTTCTTTTGGCCCGGATGACTTCTTTTGCGCCATCTTGTAATAATGTTGTACGCGACAAAAGTTTATTCGTTGCATCGTACGTCCTTCTACAACGTATTTCAAAAGCTGATAAAAATTTTTTTTTAAAAAACCCTAGAAAAATATCCAATTAAATGAACTATGGTAGATGAAAAATTTTGCAACGGTTTAAGTAATTCGTACTATAATAAATGATATATGTGCTATGCAAAGCCAACCTAGATGAACAATTTGAATAAATGGTTGGACAAAGAGGTTTAAAAAAAATATTTTGAATTTAGATTATCTCGACTTCTTGCGAAGATTCCTTGAATACTTTTTACACCTTTTTTATTAGTCGGTCATAAAACTGTGGCAGGCCAGAGAGCCCCAACAAAAACAGAATGTTGTAATAAGGAAGAGTGAAAATCAAAAAGATTTTAGGTATAAAATGTAGACCAGGCTAGAGATGGAGACAAAGGAACATCCAACAATGGCAAAGTATTGCGAAAATTTTTCTTAAATTCACGGTTGAAATTACAGCCCGTAATTAACAGACATACTAAATTACTTGCTTTTACGGTCTAACCCACATACTGCGCAGAAAAAGATAGAAAAAAATACAATTTAAGTTATGTGATTCAGTTTATAGCTTATTTGAGGAGTACCTCTAGTACAGATCTACTATGAGAGCGACTACGAAGTTGCTACGAGAGCGACTACGAAATTGCTACGAGAGCAACAGAAAAGGAAATGCTCCGTAGCAGTAGCACAAAAATTTATTTTGTTTGCTCCGCTCTCATCTCGCTTTTAATGCTTGTGCTATTGCTACAACTACAAATAGCGTATCGAAAATTTTTTGCTCTTGCTATTGCTCTGTGCTCCGACGATGTATGCTACGGAGCAGAGCAGAAGAGCAATCGTTTTCCGTTTGTGCTCTCTGCTATGCTACGTAGCCTTTCGAAATGAGAGCAGTAGCGGGAGCAAAAAAAAAACTCCGACGTAGCATAGCATTTTCAATCCCTGCTTAAAACCAATGAAAACATACATCCACACTCTGTGGAAAACACTTAAGATTACAACAGCGGCGCGGTATCAAGTGGCCAACGCTGAGCATGAAATATAAACAATTTTCAACCCCCGAAAAACGTGGGTCATTAGAATAAGTATTTTTAAGAACAATTGTCGCCTCCTAGAGTTTAAGAGTTCATGTATACACAACACTTTTGTAAATAAAATCAGTTCATATTTTGAATTCAACGAATGAAGATTGGGTTATTTCCCTTCGCCCGGAATCCCTATTCATTAATTGTTTTGAGGAAGGCAAGAAAATCCCATACAGAGATAGTAGATGATACAAATGTTTATCACAAACCATGAATTAGGGACGTAAAGATGGTTTGAGATTCATCTTACGCTGGACACAGTGTCTTGTCATTTTCGGACGGCGCACAGTGGTGCAATTACTCATTTTACATTGCATAACGATAACGTGCGAATTCAAATCGTGTTTTGGCAATACTACCGATTATATATATGCCTTTTCAAAATGTTAGACTGCTGCTTCGGAAAAACTGACAAGACAGGTAAATAATTGCCGTAATAATCTTACGACTTAGACGATTAAACAAGTGAGGAGACAAAACATGCTTGGAAGTATTTTCTGACTTTCACCATGAATATTACAGCACCTCGGACACCCTCTTCGCAAACAATTATCTTAAAGCTTGAGAAATTCTTTCTTAAATGGTTTTTGAATTTTTTTAAGCGCTCTAATGGTTTAGAAGCGATGATTTTTACATTATAAAATGACAAACGGCCTCACTGTGCAACATTGTTATTACTGTTGGCTGAGAAGATCTGGAAAAGTTTATTTACGGGAGACAGTTGCTATTAGAAGCAGTCAAGATATATGGTCTTGGTCTATCAGGTATTCGAGGATGGAATCAACACGAGACGCTATTAAAAGATACTTTACGCGGTGCCGAGGTACACAAACTTCTCAGGCTTAAGCAGGAGCAACCTAAAGAAACTTATGCCGAATACCTGTATGGCATAATGGAGATTGGAAAACTTGTAGACCTTGACGATGATAATGTGATTTTTTACTTTGTTAATGCTTTGCCGAACATCAAGCAAAACAAGGCCTGTCTTTACCGCAGCAAGAAATTCAAAGAATTGAAGACCGACATAAAGATATTCGAAAACACAAAGAAGGAAAGCAAAGAGGCAGCTTTGAAGAAACAGCAATGACTAAAAGTTCAGAAGTGCTACAAATTCCACAAAGGTCGGCATACTGCCAACCAGGAATGCAATAAACCAGCGCCCATAGCCAAAAACTGGGAACGAAAGAATCGGCAAATCAATAGAAACTGCGACCAAATGAAGCTTTCGACAAACAAAACAAAGCAGTATTGCATCTCGAACAAAAAAATCTGGAAATACCAAGTTTTTAACGGGAAGGCTATGCGGCCTGAAGACGAGCTATCCGTTGACGATATACCCTTCAAGGCAACGTTCGAGCTATAACACAATTTGGAGTATATGGTGATTAAAGGAAACGGTGTGTTTTGATAGAAGTAAGATCCAAATACAATTAAAAGTTTTGTACAAGGTGGCGCAAAAGAAGTCATCCGGGCCAAACGAAGTCATCCGATGTTGTTTGGCTCTCATTTTTTTCTAAATAAAATAAAAAACTTATGCTTATTTGGCCAATAAATTTCCCAATGTTGAAATAAACATAATTTAAAAACAGAATCAAAGTTTTTTATAAAAAAAAAAATTAGAGCCAAACAACATCGGGTGACTTCTTTTGGCCCGGATGACTTCTTTTGCGCCATCTTGTAATAATGTTGTACGCGACAAAAGTTTATTCGTTGCATCGTACGTCCTTCTACAACGTATTTCAAAAGCTGATAAAAATTTTTTTTTAAAAAACCCTAGAAAAATATCCAATTAAATGAACTATGGTAGATGAAAAATTTTGCAACGGTTTAAGTAATTCGTACTATAATAAATGATATATGTGCTATGCAAAGCCAACCGAGATGAACAATTTGAATAAATGGTTGGACAAAGAGGTTTAAAAAAAATATTTTGAATTTAGATTATCTCGACTTCTTGCGAAGATTCCTTGAATACTTTTTACACCTTTTTTATTAGTCGGTCATAAAACTGTGGCAGGCCAGAGAGCCCCAACAAAAACAGAATGTTGTAATAAGGAAGAGTGAAAATCAAAAAGATTTTAGGTATAAAATGTAGACCAGGCTAGAGATGGAGACAAAGGAACATCCAACAATGGCAAAGTATTGCGAAAATTTTTCTTAAATTCACGGTTGAAATTACAGCCCGTAATTAACAGACATACTAAATTACTTGCTTTTACGGTCTAACCCACATACTGCGCAGAAAAAGATAGAAAAAAATACAATTTAAGTTATGTGATTCAGTTTATAGCTTATTTGAGGAGTACCTCTAGTACAGATCTACTATGAGAGCGACTACGAAGTTGCTACGAGAGCGACTACGAAATTGCTACGAGAGCAACAGAAAAGGAAATGCTCCGTAGCAGTAGCACAAAAATTTATTTTGTTTGCTCCGCTCTCATCTCGCTTTTAATGCTTGTGCTATTGCTACAACTACAAATAGCGTATCGAAAATTTTTTGCTCTTGCTATTGCTCTGTGCTCCGACGATGTATGCTACGGAGCAGAGCAGAAGAGCAATCGTTTTCCGTTTGTGCTCTCTGCTATGCTACGTAGCCCTTCGAAATGAGAGCAGTAGCGGGAGCAAAAAAAAAACTCCGACGTAGCATAGCATTTTCAATCCCTGCTTAAAACCAATGAAAACATACATCCACACTCTGTGGAAAACACTTAAGATTACAACAGCGGCGCGGTATCAAGTGGCCAACGCTGAGCATGAAATATAAACAATTTTCAACCCCCGAAAAACGTGGGTCATTAGAATAAGTATTTTTAAGAACAATTGTCGCCTCCTAGAGTTTAAGAGTTCATGTATACACAACACTTTTGTAAATAAAATCAGTTCATATTTTGAATTCAACGAATGAAGATTGGGTTATTTTCCTTCGCCCGGAATCCCTATTCATTAATTGTTTCGAGGAAGGCAAGAAAATCCCATACAGAGATAGTAGATGATACAAATGTTTATCACAAGCCATGAATTAGGGACGTAAAGATGGTTTGAGATTCATCTTACGCTGGACACAGTGTCTTGTCATTTTCGGACGGCGCACAGTGGGGCAATTACTCATTTTACATTGCATAACGATAACGTGCGAATTCAAATCGTGTTTTGGCAATACTACCGATTATATATATGCCTTTTCAAAATGTTAGACTGCTGCTTCGGAAAAACTGACAAGACAGGTAAATAATTGCCCTAATAATCTTACGACTTAGACGATTAAACAAGTGAGGAGACAAAACATGCTTGGAAATATTTTCTGACTTTCACCATGAATATTACAGCACCTCGGACACCCTCTTCGCAAACAATTATCATAAAGCTTGAGAAATTCTTTCTTAAATGGTTTTTGAATTTTTTTAAGCGCTCTAATGGTTTAGAAGCGATGATTTTTACATTATAAAATGACAAACGGCCTCACTGTGCAACATTGTTATTACTGTTGGCTGAGAAGATCTGGAAAAGTTTATTTACGGGAGACAGTTGCTATTAGAAGCAGTCAAGATATATGGTCTTGGTCTATCAGGTATTCGAGGATGGAATCAACACGAGACGCTATTAAAAGATACTTTACGCGGTGCCGAGGTACACAAACTTCTCAGGCTTAAGCAGGAGCAACCTAAAGAAACTTATGCCGAATACCTGTATGGCATAATGGAGATTGGAAAACTTGTAGACCTTGACGATGATAATGTGATTTTTTACTTTGTTAATGCTTTGCCGAACATCAAGCAAAACAAGGCCTGTCTTTACCGCAGCAAGAAATTCAAAGAATTGAAGACCGACATAAAGATATTCGAAAACACAAAGAAGGAAAGCAAAGAGGCAGCTTTGAAGAAACAGCAATGACTAAAAGTTCAGAAGTGCTACAAATTCCACAAAGGTCGGCATACTGCCAACCAGGAATGCAATAAACCAGCGCCCATAGCCAAAAACTGGGAACGAAAGAATCGGCAAATCAATAGAAACTGCGACCAAATGAAGCTTTCGACAAACAAAACAAAGCAGTATTGCATCTCGAACAAAAAAATCTGGAAATACCAAGTTTTTAACGGGAAGGCTATGCGGCCTGAAGACGAGCTATCCGTTGACGATATACCCTTCAAGGCAACGTTCGAGCTATAACACAATTTGGAGTATATGGTGATTAAAGGAAACGGTGTGTTTTGATAGAAGTAAGATCCAAATACAATTAAAAGTTTTGTACAAGGTGGCGCAAAAGAAGTCATCCGGGCCAAACGAAGTCATCCGATGTTGTTTGGCTCTCATTTTTTTCTAAATCAAATAAAAAACTTATGCTTATTTGGCCAATAAATTTCCCAATGTTGAAATAAACATAATTTAAAAACAGAATCAAAGTTTTTTATAAAAAAAAAAATTAGAGCCAAACAACATCGGGTGACTTCTTTTGGCCCGGATGACTTCTTTTGCGCCATCTTGTAATAATGTTGTACGCGACAAAAGTTTATTCGTTGCATCGTACGTCCTTCTACAACGTATTTCAAAAGCTGATAAAAAATTTTTTTTAAAAAACCCTAGAAAAATATCCAATTAAATGAACTATGGTAGATGAAAAATTTTGCAACGGTTTAAGTAATTCGTACTATAATAAATGATATATGTGCTATGCAAAGCCAACCGAGATGAACAATTTGAATAAATGGTTGGACAAAGAGGTTTAAAAAAAATATTTTGAATTTAGATTATCTCGACTTCTTGCGAAGATTCCTTGAATACTTTTTACACCTTTTTTATTAGTCGGTCATAAAACTGTGGCAGGCCAGAGAGCCCCAACAAAAACAGAATGTTGTAATAAGGAAGAGTGAAAATCAAAAAGATTTTAGGTATAAAATGTAGACCAGGCTAGAGATGGAGACAAAGGAACATCCAACAATGGCAAAGTATTGCGAAAATTTTTCTTAAATTCACGGTTGAAATTACAGCCCGTAATTAACAGACATACTAAATTACTTGCTTTTACGGTCTAACCCACATATGACTGGGCAGAAAAAGATAGAAAAAATACAATTTAAGTTATGTGATTCAGTTTATAGCTTATTTGAGGAGACATTGTAATATTTTGTATGATTTTGTAATTACAAACATTGCGCTATGGTCAGAAAGTCCGATTATTTGGCATAAAATCATTTTTTTTATGTTTCCAAAACTCAAAATTTAATTTTTTTTTTTGATTGTAGACATATTAGGTTAGAACAACACGTAATTTAAAAAATAAATTTAAATATTTGTCTAGATTTCGACCTTATTGAAGTTAATCAAAAAATTTGTTTGAGCGGGGCTTCAGGTCAATCTTACTGATTTATTTGTAAGATTTTAAATCATAGGCAGCACAAAAGGTGAGCAGGTTGTCTGTATAGCTATTTCAGGAACCACCAAGTTCTATCATCAGCAGACTTCGCTAAAGAATCCACAATTGTAATGGCCGTACCATATCTTCAACGCTAAAACTAGTTGGGAATTACATTGGTCAGATGAATCCAAAGCTCTGTGAAACACATCCGTTAGATTATTTTTGCGGCTGTTTTTTCTAGCGTGAAATAGTCTATCACGCTTGTAATATTTATTACGTGCCTCAGAAGCGTTTTCTCCCAAGCAACCGACAGGAAGCACAGAAGATAGTATAATATCTGCACCGTGCACTAAAATCTTGTGAACAGTAGCGCTCGTTGGATACCACGGATATTTCGTTAAAAACAATTGAAGAGTTTCCTCACAAAGTTTCTTAAATTTCATTACATCAATTTCAAACTCGCATGAAAGAACAATTAATATTGTTTGAAAATTCTTCAATAGTTTTTCATCTTCATCTAATATTGCGGCAAATAATGAAACATTTGCAAATGCTCTTCGCGCCGTGTTGCCATCAGTGGAATTTCCAGAACCGTTGTGACTTGGTTTGTTCACATGTAGTCCCATATCTGTCCAGAGCTTCTCCTCTATTTGCTTTTTCCGTATGAGCATTGCGTTTTTGTCTAAAGTATTGCAGACTCGCCATTTCTGAACACCAATTCTGTATGAAATGTTCAATACGAACTCTAATAAGCGAATCCATGCGTGTAGAGGACTAACTCCGAACTGCAAAGTATTTGGTTTCGGCTTAAAAACTTCGCTGTTAATATCGGTAGCATTCAAGAAACTTTCGGACTAGCACCACAAATAGTACACGATTGGGTTGATTTTGTTCCGGTTAATATATTCAAAACTTTGCCATCTATAAGAGTCATGTGTAAGTCGTAAGCAATTTCTACCTTAATTTGTCCTTCCTCGTATAAAAATGATTTCAAGTTTTTTATTTGCATATTTATGAGACTTTTCGAATATAAAATATGCTCACGACTTTCCTTAATGAATTCGATCTTTAATGCCCTGCAATACTTAATGGACTGTGGCTTAGGGTTTCTCCAGATAATTGGTCCAATTTGATCAATCATTTGAAGAGGAATTATTGTCGTGACAAACAAAGACTGGTCGAGGCTTTTAGGTTCCTGTTCACTAAATCGTTGCTTATATACACTTTGTCCGGTTGAACCATCAAAGCCATCGCTTACGAATAGCCTTATTTTAGATACATTAGTAAATTGCTCAAAGACTGACTTCTGATGTAAAATTATTCTTGAAGCAGTACGATCTAATAAGTTCTGCAGCGGCACTTCAGCAACAGTTTCCGATACATTTACTTCAAGAGGCCTGCTCTTTTTTTTAGCTTCTTTTACCTTTTCATAGCTTGGATAAATGTTGCAATTCTTTTTTATTCCCATTGATCTAATGTTAATATATTGTTGCTTAGAGAAGGAATTCTCAATAATAAAAGATAATACCTCATCTGCTGAGAGCAATACTGGTGAAAGATCTTCAGATGTAAAACCTTTTGGTTTTAATTTTCCTCTTAACATTTTTGATGTTTCCTTATCTCCCGACTTCTCTGCTGACATAGCGGCAGCATGCATTATGCTTTCTTTTGAATTTTCTCTAGAAAGCTTTGAAGCCAATTTTCTTTTCAATCTAGATCCTCTTTCTTCATAAGCCGCAATAGGACGTCCAGTCTTTTTTGTGCAATTATTCTCTTTTGTGAAAAATGATATTTCAGTTGCCAGCCAGCTTGCATTTTCATTTCTAAAGCGTTCAACATGTCTGTTACTTTTGGCTAGTAGCTTTTTGACATGGGAAACGAAATTTTATATTTTCTTTTTAATTTCAACTTACGAGCTTTTAGACAAACTTTGTTTATTTATTTTTCCGCACAGCCAATCAAAAAAGTGGCGCTAGCACTTCGTCTTTTTCCCAGCCACACTTCCAGCAAATCGCCTCGACGGATATCGAGTTGTTCTAGATCTATTGAAATATTATGAATTTGCGCCAGTATGCGCTCGAGTTGTTAACTTAATTGAAATTAAAATACAATAACACATACTACCACATTAACACTTTACGCAATCCGCCATAATCTTATTAGTTTTGCTCCACGAAAAACAACTATTTTCAGGTTAGGTTCGATTATAAACATGATTTATTTAATCTGCTAAATACAAAACAATACAACAACGAACACAGTTTTGACACTTAAATCTACATTCTACATACCTTGATTAGTATTTTGCATAATTAAAACCACAGTTATTGCAAATAATTCGTGAATGAAAATCTATCAAACATTGCACACGTGTTAAGCAATCTTTTGGCGCACACAACTTAGCAAAGCATCAGCTGACTTTACAGAGCTGCCAGAAAGCCAGGGATGCACGAAAAATATTTTTGAAATTGGTTTTATAATGGTTAGACATTTCTCTAATGGAACTAACAAAAAAAAGAAGAAAATATAACAAAATAATTTTAGACTTTATGCCGGTAAATTGGCATTTGCGCCCAATGTGCACTGGTTACAAGGTGCGGGATAGTATTGCACAGGGTGGCGGCCTTAAATGGGGTTGTGATTCGTGTCGTGGCTTGGAACTCGAGATACGAAGTTTTATGAAACGGACTGGGAATGCGTTTAAAATCCTGTCAGCTGGCGTTCATAAGCTCCAAGAAGAGCTTTTGCCGATGTAGGTTCAATTCAGAAGTTCTAAATTTTTGGTTGAATCTCCGACGCGAAAGAGGGCCAGGTTTCAGAGCGCATCCCCCAGTCCGTCGGCAGATCCTTCTCTACTAGTTCCGGCTACCGACAATGAACCTATGTCACCAAATGCACAGCAGCTGATATCGTTTAGGAGTCCGGCTTTGGCAGCTGTGGAGTCTCTTCCCATTTCCCCTGGAGACAGTATCCCACCTACTAACACGATATCGGTTGTAGTTTCCGAACCGTCCGTGCAAACATCCGTTTCCAGGAATATTGGCAATAAAGTAGTTACAAGAGGAGCTAGTAAAGTGCTGGCTGCTTCAGCTGCTGCTGCGTCTGCTGTAGCCGCTACTGCTGTGCCTAGTATTCCTAGTTTCCAACTATATGGAAGGATTCGTTCATTTTACCTCTTCACAAATGTGGCAATAAATCCGACGTCACTAATTACAGAGGAATTTCTAAATTGTCAGCGATACCTAAACTGTTTGAGAAAATTATGACGTCTCAAATACAGCATTTATGTAAATCTATTTTTTCGCCATACCAGCATGGGTTTGTCAAGAATAGGTCTACCACAACTAACCTTTTACAGTTTACATCTTTTGTAATCCAAGGTTTTAAGAAACAAAAGCAAACTAATGTTATATATACGGATTTCAGTAAGGCTTTCGATTCGGTAAATCATGCCTTACTATTACATAAGCTGAATTTAGTTGGCTTTCCGGATGCTCTGCTTGCTTGGATTTCACAATATCTAAGCAATAGGAGGCAGAGGGTTCTTTTTAGGTCCTCTCTTTCTAAGATCATTTGTGTTGAATCGGGAGTCCCACAGGGCAGTCACCTTGGCCCATTATTATTTACCATTTTTATTAATGATCTCCCCACCGTTCTTTTAAATTTCAGAGTTCTTATGTATGCCGATGATGTAAAAATCACTAATCGCATCGTAGACTCTCTCTTATGTCATACCTTGCAAGCTGACCTGAATGCTTTTCAGGGGTGGTGTAGGACTAACTTGTTATCTCTAAACTGTTCTAAGTGCAAAGTTATGTCTTTTTATAGAGGTTCTCCCCAATTAACGAGTTACTTTTTAAATAATTTCCCGTTAGAAAAAATGAATAATACTTCCTTGGTTGTAAAAGATTTGGGGATCTAAATCGACCACAAACTTAGTTTTAATCAGCATATATCGACTACTGTTAGTAGGGCTAAGAGTGTTCTTGGCTTTATAAAGCGCTGGTCGAAGGAGTTCAAGGATCCATATATTACCAAAATACTTTTTACTTCTTTAGTCCGCCCCATATTAGAATATGGATCTTGTGTTTGGTCTCCTCAATATGAGTTTTATCAAAACAAATTAGAATCTGTACAAAAACAGTTTTTACTCTTTGCCCTTCGTGATTTGCGCTGGGATCCAACTGTACAACTTCCATCTTATTCTAGTCGACTTCAGTTAATTAACCTTCCTTCTTTAACTAATCGTAGAACAATGCTTGGTGTAACTTTTCTTTACAAACTTTTGAATGGTGAGATTGACTCTTCCAAATTAACATTTCTGTTCCATCTAGAAGGACCCGCAATTTCACACCGCTTATACTTCCCACTTGCACAACTAACTATTCTCTGCATGAGCCTTTTCGTATACTATGTAGTGACTACAACAGACTTTGGCACGTTATCGGTTCCGAAACATCGCTTCCGGGTATAAAAACTGCGATCTTGTCCTTCGTCGCTCGTAATTAGTTGTAAGCATCTTTATTTTAACCTATCCTGTTTTCTTTTTATATGTAACCTATTATCTTATTACATTTAATATTTTCTATTTCTTTAATTTAATGTATGTTTATATATGTAATACGCCTATGCCCTTAGGTCGAAGTGGGTAGAGGTTGTAACATTAACTTTACTTAGGGTCATTCGTAACAGGCCCGGGCCTGGTGTCATATGGGCCACTTGTTCGTATTGAGCGTTGTACGACTACGTCTATATATAAAATAAATAGTTTTTTCATTGGTGTTTTTTTTTTTAACTATTCACTTACCTTTCTTTATCAAGTTGTTGAACTTGAATTTTGGATGAAATAATTATTTTAATGATTTCTAACACTTTTTTCAAACCACTTTTTTTCTGCAGATCTCATTTTTTAAATACGCTCTCGGGAGAGTAGCTACAAACTGAACGCGTGTGCAGCTGACTGCCGAACAATCAACTGTAAGCTCACTCAACACATGCAGCTATTTTTCAGCAAAAGATTCAAAACAACAAATTTAAAATAACGGCTTCAGCGCGCAACTAAAAACTGTATGCTCAAGTTTAATATTTATATATTCGGAATTACTAAGTTTCCTTCGCCCCTTTTTGCCCCTCTTTGAATAAGTTGACATGTTGCAGCCGAATATGAGTTTAGCCGCTTAACGTTGCTGGATTTTTGGGACAACAACAAGCGCGATGATGGTGCACTTATGTGGGTTTTGGAAAAAATTAACCAATCTGATCTCAGGGCTGATCAAGTGGATATATTAAGGGCAAAAATTCGGAGTTTCATCAATCAAGTCAATAAAATATTTGCCGCAGTGCAAGTAGTAATTTTTCCACGCCTCATTGCTCCACGCGGCTTCAGTTTCTGCAAAGAAAGCCAAACAGAATGAATTCGCGACAAATCTGAAAATTGAAGACTGCTCGGATCAAAAAAAAAAAATTGTTTCCAAATGAAGTCACACCTCTTACTTCGGACTGACAAAACAGCAATACATTAACATCCAGCAGCTAAACACAACGCAATTTGGAATAACACAGCTCCTTAGTCTGTTGGGTTCTACCGGCCTTTGGAAATTGAGTATGCAAAGGAAAGCCAGGCTAAAATATTACTCGAAAAAAAAGTTTGGATATTCAAATCGACACCTTAAAGGCCCAATTATATGAAAAAGGGGATAAAGAAATTGTCATAAAATATGCCACACAAATGACTCTTATTGACGGCAAGGTGCTTAACCCCTTAACTGGAACGACGTCTACTCAGTGCTTCCCAATATGTGGAGTAAAACCATAAGAGCTTCTGGAAACCACGGATTTTCATTCAATAAACTTTGCACCAAGACCTGAAAGTCTTCAATACGGCGCGAGTCCATTGCATGCCTGGATTCGTTTTTTTGAATTCGTGTTGAATGTGTCATATAGGCTCGAAATTCGAAAAGTCGAATTTTCCATCCGGAGCGGTGTACCAGCTCGAATGTATATGCTGACAAAAACAAAGACCGAAGTAACATCTGATTTGATAATGTTTGAAACTGCTTTTGATGTGGTAAAAATAGCCAACAGAGGTCGATGATCGGTGATTAGTGGGAACGACCGTAGACATAGTTGTGGAACTTCTTGTAGCATGTTCTGAAATATCACATCAATAATATTACAAACATATTGTGGCACTTTGTTACAATATTTATGTGCACAACATTCAATGAGCGCATGGGCTGGACATTGCTGAGTCGGCAAATATAACACGCGCGGCCGCTCTGGCCCAATATGCAATATGATACATCCTCACTCTCCCGCTGCTGCGGCATATATACATACATTCTTTTACGTACACAATTATGCATTTAAACATAAACATATATTTATACATAAGCACATCGCTCCACTGCCGGCGTCACTGGCAGCGCAGCTACGCTGTCTTAGCTATAGTAAACAATTGTTATAAAATTAAGACTCATTCAATAAAGCTAACTCAAAAGCAAAAGACCTGTTTGTGTTCCTTATTAAAATCTAAAAGACATTAAAAAAAAAGTGGAGACCCATTAAAATCTACGAAAATCTGCGTTGGAAAAGACCCATTAAAATCCACGAAAATCTGCGTTGGAGGAGCAAAGGATTTTTCTAAAAGAAGAAGGAAGGAAAAAAAAGCAACGGAAAAAAGGCCAATGCATATTCTAAAATAAAGAAAAGAATAGCACACATTAAGTGGCTATTATATTCAAGCCAAGCACCACCTCCATGGGCAGTAGCACAAAAACTGCAAAAAGAACTTGACTTTTTAAAGTCATTGAAAACAAGCAAAAAGCCAGAAACTCACTCTCACTCAGACATATCTACATTGAAAGTAATTTATAATAATACGAAAACGCCTCCAAAGCAGTTACAACTACCAAAAGAAGACAAGAAGTGCCCCCAAGCTGCGAATACAGCTGCTTGAAGAAAACTGGTGCGATGACCGGCACCGGTACCGCCTGAGCCCATAGGCCACGGACATCAGCAGCCGAGACTACAAGTGATACTCCATCGATGGAGCATCAGCGTGCCAACCGGCGACGACCAGCTGATGCTGAATAAAGAAAATAAGATGACAGCAAAGTACAATAATATATCATCTATATATATAAAATTGTAAGCCGTTTTTTTGTAAGTTAATAAGTCATTCAGGAGTCAACCAATTTTGCCCATTTTTTTTTGTAAATGTTGGTTGTGGCCCAAAGAAGGGTTTTTTTCCAAAAGAAAGTTAATTTTCAGTTTAACCAATTAACTGAAGGCGTTTTAAAATGAATGAATAAAACCAGTTTTATACAACACTATACGTTAGAGGTATACGTCAATTTTTTGCGTTCAATAAGAGAAGTTGTTGAGGATCGAGTGGATTGCGTTAAATTATAAGTTTATCTTTATTAAGTGTCCGTACACTTTCAAGGGCGGAAAAGGAAGAAGAAGCCAAAATATACAGAGTTACAAAGCATCTTATATCGATAACCTACAAGCTTAGTACAATCGATATAACCAGGGATAAATACAGGGCTGCAAACAGAAACATATGGTATTTTCAACACCCTTCCTCAATATGATTCTGTGTGCCAATTACAATTACTTTCTTAGTTTAAATTCAATAACTTGACACAATGATTATGCTTTTGCTTAGACAAATTTTTCGTTAATATATCAGCTACCATGTCCTTAGTTGATATATAGTCCAGATCAATCTCGCCTCTTGTAACAACTTCTCGAACGAAATGATGTCTGATGTCAATGTGTTTCGATCGAGCATGAAACACAGGATTCTTGGCCAGAGATTGAGCACTCAAATTGTCTCCAAACAATTTCGTAGATGTCCCAGCTTCTCCACATCCAATCTCGATCAACAATCGCCTCAAATGCAAAGCCTCTTTCGCCGCTGAAGACATAGCCATGTATTCGGCCTCTGTGCTACTCAACGCCACACTGCATTGTTTTTCTGACTTCCAGGAGATAGGGCCACCTGCCAAGAAAAACACGTACCCTGTGTACGATTTGCGGTTGCTCACATCACCGCCCCAATCTGCGTCAGCGTATCCCATAAGAGCATCTCCACACGATCGGTAGTGCAACTTAAGATCCTTCGTTGCCGCCAAATACCTCATAACATGCTTAACTGCTGCGACATGTTCACTGTGAGGTTCCTTATTCCTTTGCGCCAATTTGATAACTGAATGGTATATATCAGGTCTTGATGTTAATGCAAGCCACATCAACTCTCCGATTGCTGACTGATACATTGTCACATCCTGTATGACACATTTCTCGTCACTGCACGCCACTTGGAAACCAGCATCCAATGGAGTAGCAACTGCTCGACACACTTCCATACTATGTCTTTGAAGCATGCCTTTTATGTAATGAGCCTGATTCATCATGATACTGCCTGTATCATCATTCCGGTCTACTTGCATGCCCAAAAACTCTCGTAACGGACCCTTATCGACGCATTCGAATTTCATCGCAATCTTTGCCTTGATTGCGATCATGTCATCCATCTTTTGGCAAGCTATAAGTAAATCATCTACATATATTAGTACCAAACAAAGTCTACCTTTTATATCCTGTTGATAAAGGCACGGCTCGTTCTTGGAAAAAGTGAATCCAAGATCACATAGAGCTCCATTCAACTTGGCATTCCACTTCCTTCCTGCTTGTTTCAATCCATATATAGCTTTATTCAGCCTCAACACCTGTTGTGAATTTGTCTTATCCACATATCCCTGAGGCTGCCTCATATAGACGACTTCGTCTAGGTCACTGTTAAGATAGGCTGTGCACACATCCATTTGGTGCAGATATAGTTTCAGCTCCGCTGCTATAGCCAAAACTAGCCGTATCGTTTCGTAACGACACACTGGTGAGAAGGTTTCGGTATAATCGACGTCGTATATCTGTGAGCACCCTTTAGCCACCAACCGAGACTTATACCGCTCCACGCTTCCAGCGCCACTCCGTTTGATAGTATATACCCACTTTGAACCAAACGCTTTTTGTCCCTTGGGTAAATCTACCATTGTCCATGTCTTATTTGCACACAGAGCCTCATATTCCTTATCCATAGCAGTCTTCCAGAATGAAGATTGCTTACCTTGCATCGCATCATCAAATGTCTGTGGCAAATCCAGTACCTTTACATGTAACTTGTTAACACGATTGTATATTTTCTTGGGACGTCCTGGCTTACCGGTGCGTATCAAACGTGGCCTTCCAGGACCGATCTGTCCTTCCTGCCGTATCTCTTGTTCTGGTTCTTGTTTTTCCGCTTGGCCAGATTCATCATCGCTCTGCCCTGAACTCTCATCATCGAAATCTTTAGCGCTAACAAATTCCTCATTTTCCAGATCATCTTTACTTGATTCGTCCCACCGCATTTCCAAACCTGTGACTGTTTGTGCTGGACCTGGGGATTCAACAATCGAAACCACATCATTCGGATCCTTGAACATTACATCCCGTTTTTCAACGACCTCTCGTTTTTCTTTGTCATACAACCTGTATGCTTTTGACACCAGTGAATATCCTACGAGTCGATATTCTCTGCCCTTGGCCTGAAACTTGCTTCGTCGTGTCTTATCCAATGCAACTGCTATCGATCCAAAAATGCGCATACCCTGCACATTGGGTTTCCTTCCAGTCCATGCCTCATAAGGTGTCATACCAACTAAAGCTGCTGTTGGTGATCTGTTTCGAATGTAACACTCTGTCATTATTGCCTCTGCCCAGAGAAACTCCTGCATATCCGCGTGTACAAGCAAGCGTTCAGCCACTCCATTCTGTTGAGGGCTATATGGAACCGTCAACTGACGCACAATTCCATGATCCTTTAAGTACCCATCAAAACGCCTGTTGATGAATTCTCGGCCGTTGTCACTTCTTATTGCTTTCAATTTTTGGCCAGTCTGTCTTTTAGCCATCTCTTTAAATTCCACGAATTTCTCGAATACTTCATCCTTCGATTTTAGACAATAAGCAAATATTCGTCTCGACATGTCGTCTATGAATGTCAAAAAATATGAAGAACCGCCTAGAGAACGTTGCTTAAAAGGTCCACATACATCGGTATGTACCAATTCCAAAAGATGCTGAGCTCTATGTTCAGACGCTGACGGGAAAGGTTGAGTATGAATCTTGCTTCTCATACAAGTCACACATGGCATCTTCTCGGAAAAATCCACATTTTCCATGCCAGTCACCATCCTGCGTTTAACAATATTCATCAGACTTGAATAATTCAAATGACCATACCTATAGTGCCAATCTTCTGCACTTATTTGTTTCGCTCCAAAGCATCGATTGCCTGTCTCCTTAAACACAAAGAGCTTTCCTTGCCTCTCTGCTATTAGCACCATCTCGTCGTCTTGGCGAACCGTCGCTGAATTTTTGTCGAAAGTTACAGTGCATCGCCTATCGACTGCTCGATCAAGCGACATAAAATTCGTCTCCAACCCTGGTAAGTGCAAAACATTCTCCAATTTCAGCTCACAAAATCCTGTTTGTACAAGCACGTCACCTCTGCCAACTGCTTTTATGACGTGGTTGTTGGCCAATACAACATCTTCCTCATGTGCAACATAATGCGCAAGCATACTGCGCCTGCCACATAAATGAGCCGTTGCTCCCGAATCCACACACCAGTTCGGAGCATCTAGATTTCCTGCCTGTGCCGCAGCTAGAATAGTGTACGATCGATGTTGTGATTGCCGATTTTCCTTTGGCTTTTCTTGAAACATTGGGCAGTCCCTCTTATAGTGACCTCGTTGCCCACAACTGTAGCACTCTATATCCACCAGAGACCTCTTCTTACGAATTGGATTTTTTCGCACATTTGCCTGGTATGCCCGTTGCTCTTCTGGGTTTGACATTCTCTCGTTACTCCTGCGATCTCCTTCTTCCAGCAACTTAATCCTTAGACTGTCCAAAGAAGGAAAACTATCACGAGTCTCCATCGCAATAACGAAGTTTTCGTATTCCTTTGGCAAACTCGAAAGTAATATGATCACCGCTAGTTCGTCTTCTAGCTTAATATTCACTTCAGCAAGTTTGTCCTTTGTAGAGAAGAACATATTGAGATAGTCGCTCATCTTGTCCTCTTTCAGCTGCAACCCAAGCAACTTTTTATATAGCGACACCCTCCGGACGGGTCCGCTTGGCTCGTACGTTTCTTTGAGCTTATCCCATGCTTCCTTTGCTGTAGCACAATTCTTGAGGTAAACCAACTGAGACGGTCTTACACTCAGCGTTATCGTCGCCAACGCTTTCTGATTCTGTGCATCCCACGCAGCAACTGCATTCGCTTCCGTAGGCCTCGTCATGCCTATGGAGTTCCATAATTCCGCATGGATCAACACGCTGCGCATTTGAACGGACCAGGAATCATAATTCCCCTCCTCCAACTTTTCTATTTGGTAAAAAGAACTCATATTTTACCTCGCGCCTTATGCCGTGTGTCTTGCCGCACAATTACTTTTCGCCAGCCGCGAAATATCTACTTCAACTTTTAACACAAATCCTCCTGCCCACACTCGCGTGTATCTGAGCCCATAACCTGTTGAGGATCGAGTGGATTGCGTTAAATTATAAGTTTATCTTTATTAAGTGTCCGTACACTTTCAAGGGCGGAAAAGGAAGAAGAAGCCAAAATATACAGAGTTACAAAGCATCTTATATCGATAACCTACAAGCTTAGTACAATCGATATAATCAGGGATAAATACAGGGCTGCAAACAGAAACATATGGTATTTTCAACAGAAGTGAGCTTAGAATTTAAAAAATTAAGTGAATTGTATGTATATAAACCACATTCAAAATGCCACTTCCACGACGTTCAAATAGACGAACACGAAACGCCACAGTTGTTAATTTCGTAGACGTAATGCGAACACGGTTGACAACAACATGGAATTGGCGGGTTATAATTATGATAGCAGAATTGATTATAGCATATATTCCAATATTGGACAAATGAATAAAGAATGTGCGCATTGCAGAGCATTGAAATTTATGAACGAAACGCCTACCATGTGCTGTGCTTCTGGAAAAGTTCAATTGCCTGCATTAGAACCTCCACCAGACCCTTTGCACTCATTAATTTATGTCAATTCACAAGCGTCAAAGGAGTTTTTGAAAAATATTCAAAAGTACAATTCGTGCTTTCAAATGACATCTTTTGGGGCTACAAATATTATGAGAGATGGATTTACTTCTTAGTACTTACTATGCAATTTGATTTATGAGAAAAAAAATTCCAGATTCAAGGTCAGATATACCATAGGGCTGGGTCACTGTTGCCATTCCCAGATGCTGACCATCAGTTTTTACAAATATATTTCATTGGTGATGTTGATAGCGAATTGAACCAGAATACAAAATTTCTTCAAAACTTCTTAAAAAAAAAGGTTTTCTTTGAATGGTTGATAACAGAATAAACAAGTTTGATGATATACTTGATGAACCCAATATGGGGCTAATAGATATGAAGGCAGTGGACTCCACTGCAAACGTAATTAATCAAATAGAGTCATCAAATGGTGATTTAAAGTTAACAAATGTACTTTTATTAATAATTGTAATAATAATGAGCGCATATGTATTGTACAAAGCATATAAACTACACAATAAATGTGTAGCAAAAAGAGCCTTAAGCCATGTTAATGACCTTGATAAAGTCTAAACAACATATGCATCAATTATTGTAAAAGTGCATTTCAACAAAAGTTATCCAAAACAAATAATAATTATTTCATTTCTACAAATAAAAATAAATTTTCAATTGAACTGATTAAATATATGTCAACTGATAAAAAAAAAAAAAAAAAAAAATTAGTACATTAGTAAACAGGAATCCGAGTATAGCATCCGATCTAATTGAGGTTTTTAGAAGAGATCACATAAACTCACCGCGAAGTTCAATAAATTTAGTAGAAATCAGATCAGCTTATCTTGATATAACGGGAGAAGATTTTTCAGTTCGAGGAAGCATAATGGTACAGATGAGTTTCATCGTTACAGTACCACATATATGCTGTTTTTCAAACTCAACAGGTACATTTACCTTCTACCTGATGGATGAAGCCCGACAACAATAAGTTGTCTCCAAAATACTAAGTTTGAATATATATTGAACAGTATGGAAGAAATAGAAACGAAACATCTCCAAAAATATATTTCTTTCCTTGATTTCCTGATACACTCAGCACCGGTAAATAACAAGTACAAGGAAATAATATTTTGGATATCTAAAAACTACTAATATTGTAGACCTTATGGAAAATTCAATATTAATAGCATAGAGCAGATTATTAGTAACGAAGCCTAAAAATAAGGATGTGCTTGGGTACATAATATTTTTAAAGCAGACATAGAAACTTTTAATGTAGGAGACTCGGATGAGGATATTCAAGTAACTGAAGGTTAAAAAACAAAAACACAAAAAAAAAAACACCTAAGCATGGAATGGGAAGAGTTACTTCTCCATATTCAAAACATAAATAAAAATTTTAAAAAATGTTATAAATGTGTAACCCAGAATAGGAATATTCAAAAAGAAACGATAATTAAGCATGCAAAAATTCTTGTTGATTCTTTCAACGAAGCGAGAAATTTAGTGCATGTCAATAGAGAGAATATAGGTAAAACGAAATGGTCAAAGATTTCCAACCTATTGATCAAGTTACGTGCAAACCTAATTTTATAAAGAAAAAATATAATCTCGACATATATGTACCGACCGTACTTAATTCACCTTTGAGCATAGACACTTGTAAAAAAGAAACAGAGCTAGAAGGTGAAGAATTCGAAACAAGCGAGGAAGAAATAAAAGAAAAAGATCTAACAATTCCTGCGCTATTGACATTACCTGAGATAGAAGAATTGTCTGAACAAAACAACGACTCAGATTTAGAATTCAATACAAGTGTCATAAACATAAAAGACAATATAGCCGAGGCAAACGCTCAAAGAGCATATATAAAAGATATCTCAGCTGCCCTACCAAAATTCAATGGCCAAAAAGAGAATCTTCAGAGATTCAAAAGAGATTCAATCGATGCAATAATAAAGAAATTGCAAGAGACAATAGTCGGTGAAACATCCGACGTAGTAAAAGATCGATTGTCCAAAGTAGTACAAAAAGGAACAACGGCTGATAAGTTCACCACAGATATAAACAATTTACGACAGCGTTTGGAAGCTTCCTATATTGATGAAGGTCTGTTAGCAGAACATGCCGAATAATTCAGTACGAAAAAAGCCATTAAAACAATGGTGAAAAATTGTGAACATGGTAAGCTAAAGACAATAATAGAGGCTGGAAACTTCAAAACAATGAATGAAACCATCACAAAGTACCTAGAACAGAGTGCTGAAATGACTTGAAATTCCAACTATGTATATATTGTTTACCCAAAGAAGCCGCGGTAACTATAGTAACAAATATAATTATCGTGGTAGAGGCAATGGTCGTGGTTATTACAATAATTATAATAATCGCAATAACGGCCAAAATTACCCGCAAAATCGAAACAGTAGCTATAGAGGAAACAACAGAGGTTACAACAGGAATAATGATAAAGGTAATCGAGCAAATAACCAACAAAACGGTTATAATAACAATAATGTCCGAGTAGCACAGAATGCTTCTCAAATGTGGCAACAGGAAAAAAGTAAGTATTCTTAATAGATACAGGTGCGGAAATATCTATCTTAATAGAAAATTCCGAAACTTTTCAAAACATCCAAACAAATCACATCATAAACATATGTCACGTACTAAACCCACTTCTGAGAATGTCGGTTGTAAATCACATTACCCAGTAGAAGATTGTAGATTGAGAAGCTGTCAGGAAGGCTTCGGCGGGGAGTGCGGCTTACGAGAACAATAAAAAAGCGTGAGATTAGGTAGACAATTAATATAAGTTTATTATTTAAATGAAACTTAACAATATATAGACGTTTTCAATGCGATGCCGTTGGATTCGTTTGTGATGGCCGATCGTAGGAGCTTATTCGTTCGCACCCTTTCCCGTTCACGTTTTGTTACCAACTACTTCTTCACTTATCGATAACACCAGGGGTAGAGCATAACGTCGCTCGCCCAGGGCTGAAGCAGTATATTTATAAACTGTCTGGTGACAGCTCGGCTAACCCTGCATTCGGATCGCCCTCGATTCGAGTATCTTCGTCGTCAGATACATCCAATTTAGGAATATTTGAACACCAGGGGCTCATCTTATCTGAGGAGTATACAGAACAGTATCTACGTCCTGTAATCTGTATGCCGGGTATATCTTTGATTACATAACGATCGTTTCCAAGGACTTTGACGACTTCATAAGGACCTCGGTATCGTGGTTCCAGTTTACGTGATTCGCCTGTCGCAGCTGGTTCGTTCTCGACTACTACAATATTACCTGTGGAATAAACAAAGGGATTAGCGTGCTTGGCATTAAAACGTTTCTTCCATTTAGCTCTCTCTGATGCGATATTGGTTGCGGCTTGACTTCGATTTTCGGTGACGGTTTCGTTGGAGTATGGCTTATCCAGGTCTGCGTGTATCGCTGCAGTAAGCGTACCAAACCGTTTTTCGATAAAGGCGATGATTTTCGATGACATAATTAGTACGTAGTTGCTTCAGTTGACCACTGTGGTCAACTTCAGCACTTCGATTATTTCGGCAAGTATTTTATCCTGTAGTTGCATTGTTAACAACCATTCGTCGATTTCCGAAATTATGGTCCTAACAAATTCATCTAGTAATCCTTCCGGGGGTAAATTTGTAGCACGGCTCAACGCATCTACATGAGCCATTTTGCTTACATCTCGATGAATCCATTATTTTAATCCACCATTGTCATTATGTTACTGCAGTAAAACTACTGCCTAAAGTATAAGCATTGGTGTGTACTTCGTGCTTAGCCGAAAAATCGTATAGAGTGAGAACAGGTTCGCTACATAGTTTTTCGGTTAGATCGATAAATGCATGTTGGTGGGCTCCTCCCCAACTAAATGTATTCGCTTTCGTTTTACGTAAAAGTTCTATTAAAGGACGTGATATTAATGAGTAATTTTCACTAAATTTTCTGAAGAAACCTGTGAGACCAAGGAATCTTCTTACTTCTCTTACGTTTGTAGGAATTTTAAAATTTTTAATTGCGCTTACTTTACATTCGCCAGGTTTTATTCCATCTTTATTGATTATGTGGCCCAAGAACGTAATTTCCGATTGCAGAAACTTGCATTTGTCGTACCGTAGGATTAAGCCACTGTCTTGTAAGATCGATAAAAACTTTTTAATTCGTTGCATACCAGATTCAAAGGTCTTATTTGGGATTATTACGTCATCTTAATATGCGAGTACCTCACCTGGTGCCATACGTTTTATGATTTGGTTCATTACCGATTGAAAGACTGCCGGAGCGTTAACGAGTCCAAAAGGCATTCTGTTGTATTCATAATGTCCGTCAGCTGTAACAAACGCCGTGTACTGTTTGGACGATTCACTTATCTCGATTCGATGATAACCCACACGTAAATCAAGTTGCGTAAAATAGACGTTTCCAGCTAGCTGTGCGAATTGCTCTTCCATGTTGGGCATAGGAAATGGAATTTTGACCGTAATACTGTTAAGGCGACGATAGTCGACGCAAAGACGATGTTCTCCATTCTTTTTATCTACGATGACGATTCCCGAGGCGTACGGCGAATCCAAAGGACGAATTATGTCGTTTTCCAGTAGCTCAGATATGATATTCGTTACAATAGGTCTGAGCGCAAACGGTGTTCGGTATGGTTTTGTATAATATGGGACGTTTGATGTTAAAGCGATTTCCATTTACGATATTGAGCATTTACCTAATTCGTTGGTCTTCTGCGCGAAACAAGCAGCATTATCTATTAAGACTTTTTTCCAATTTTTCGTTTTCGGTGTCCGCTCGATTTTGAGTCGTTTCTATTTGGCGTATTTTTTCGATAAAACATTTGTTTCCATGAATAATTAGTTTCTTGCCATGCCGACAAAGAATATCCTTACCCAATAAAACGTTTTCAGATATTAAGTCATTTTCCACTACAAGGATTTCGACTTCGTGACCTATCTTGTCAGCAACGATTTTCGCATTTAGTTGTTGGTTACAGAAGAATTTTCCTCCTCCAAATCCATACAGTGTTATCGCACATCGTTGCAAAACGCCTACGTTTTCTGCAAATGATTTTCGAATCAGAGTACGTGTATGTACTACCAGGATCGACGAATGCGTTTATTTCGTTTCCGTTAACTGAAATAAATTTACAGATATCAGAGTTGATGTTCGAGTCAATTTTATTTACTTTCGAAACGTTTTTAAATTTTTCAGGGCAGTTGGTAGAGTCGTGATTAGTACGATTACAATGAGTACATCGAGGCTTACGCTGTGGAACAGGACAATCTGAGGAATAATGTCCCATCTTTTGACAATTAAAGCATTTGATTGACGGCTCTATCTTTTCTTTGGGTATCCGTTTTAATACGGATTGACTTGTCTTTTGCGTATTACCGTTACACTCACGTTTATTTTGAAAGCTATGCAGATTATATTTGATTTCGTTATGAGCCGAATAGGCATGCATGTATATCTCGTAAAAGTTCGTTACATGAGGTATAATGGTTTGATACCTTTCTCTTAAGATCGTAATCGTTGATGCCGTTTATAATATGTGTTACAATTGCTGAATCTGATGACTCACCCTTTTTAACAATAGCTAGCATTTTATAAAAATAATCTTGTGGTGACTCCGTTGTTTCCCGTTTGGTTTTCAGCATTTTTAAATGAACATCAGCTGCGTGGCTGATGCATGGGAAGTCGTACAGAAATTTTGAAACAAATTCTGGCCATGTTTGAAATATTTCATCCGTTGCACTATGGTCTGGATGTCGATTTTTTTGGCATAAACTACAGTTTGAATGCTAGAGAGTTGAAATTTTGCCAGCATGCTGGAAATACTAAAAGAAAATTTCAATTTTTTTTTTTGGAATTGCACCATGGCTTTACCGCGATTTGTCGAAAACTATAAAATTTGACCCGATTGCATACTTTCAAGCTGCATTTTTAAATATTCGGAACTGTTTTGACCAATTAATAATTATATACATGCACAAAATAGATAGTTTAAAATTTTTTCGTATTCCAGATGGTTATTGTTGACTTTATTGTAGATCCATTCTGATACAGATTTTATTTCTCGATTGTTGCTGCACCAAATATCGATGAGTTCTTTATGACAAAATTCGAACTTGCCTGAATATTATCAAATTAATGGAAAATGGGGAAAAACGGGGCGAAGGCATTAGTTTGCGATCAAAGACGACATATATAGGTACCAACTTGTGTCATTACTTTTTGTCAGCAGGTGTCAGCTTGTTAGTTCTATTCCACGAAACACAGAGAACGCAAAACAATTTTCTAAAAAAATACACATTTATTGGACATTACACAACACTTAAATCCTAAGACTACACATAAAATAAATATATACATTAAAAACTACATACCTTGATGTATATTTTCCATATTTTAAATTATTTTTATGTGGGATTTTGCCACAAATGGTGGCACTTTAAACTTTAGGTTTTTTTTTCACTTTCCAAATGTCGATTACGCACAAAGCACATGTCCGACTTTGAGACCCTGGTACGAACCCAGGGATGCCATTAAAAATTTTTTTTTATGGATATTTTGTGCTCAGGGTATCTACTTTCATAATCAATTACCAAAACCACCGAATCTTTTCATGAAAATTTGGACTTTATGCCAAAAAAATCGACATCCAGACCATAGTGCGTTGCATCCACCCAGTAACGAGCTGCACCTTGCATGTTTTGTTGAACTGCAAAAATTACCTTTCTGTCGTCCCAGTTATATGCGTTATTCAGAGTTTCCACACGTTTAACAAACTGAAGCGAAGCCAATGATTTTACGGACGATGGATTAAATTCAGGAACAAGAGCTATTATTATTATTTTTATTATTATTATTATTATTAAAGTGTAGGATATAGTTATAAACTATCAATCTAACTATATTTTATAAGCACTGGCAACTAAGGCCTTTGGCTTAGACGAAAACTACATCCATACACTAGCCTGGGATTCGAACCCGGATCCTCGTTGTTCAGTTGACTAAATGACTGGGCCACTTAGACAACTCATCTACCGAAGACTGCACAAGAGCTATAATTTCGTTCATGTTTCCAAAAGAATGATTAAAATTATTATATTTTCGCAGTTGACTTCGTGTTGTCGTTGGGTTGCGAAATTCTGAGAATTTTCCAAATACTGACCTACATTTGTGTTTGACCTACTTTTGCTTACGTAATTTCGTGACGTTGGAACATAATTATCTTGCTGTGATGTAACGACGTTATTATACTGCTGGGTCGTCGTTTATAGTTTTAGCCATTGATTGATTTTCCGCACTGGCGTATTCGTCGTCACTACAGATCGTGGTTAGTTTTCTCTGTAATTGTTCTCGATTTCCTGACGTTGACAATCCAGCTTGTCTACATTTTTGCTGCAAAGCTTTCTTTGACACATAGTTTTTCTGCGGCATTATTGTTGTATCTTTCACATACAAGTGTGATTTTTCGTATCGCTTATTCGTCTTTCGTTCTCGTTTCCACGAGTTCGTTCATGCACAGAACACACACTATTACAATTTTCGAGTTTCTCATGCCACGCTATTCTACCGCGGAAAATTGCGCGTTACCTATTTCTTCACACACTTCTACTTATGAAAAATATCAGTTCCTTTTTGCACACTATCCAAATTCCGAAAATTGGACACCATCCCACGTCTGCAAATTGTCACCTACTAAACCCACTTCTAAGAATGTCGGTTGTAAATCACATTACCCAGTAGAAGCTTGTAGATGGAGAAGCTGTCAGGAAGGCTTCGGCGGGGAGTGCGGCTTACGAGAACAATAGAAATGCGTTCGATTAGGTAGACAATTAATATAAGTTTATTATTTAAATGAAACTTAACACTAGATCTACCACACCAGTCAAAATGACTGGTTTTACTTTTTATTTCATAAATATTGACTAAGTGTTTTTATTTTTTTTTTTTTTCGATATGTGATTGATTATGTTATGACTTTTTAAATAACCACTAAATACATACAATTTGATAAGTTAATTTCATTTTGTGTTAATAGGAAAATAGACTTTTTTTTGTTTTTGGCACTTATACCGTAACCAGTCATTTTGACTTGGTATATGATTGATATGCAAATATTTTATATTTTGCCCTTTTAGGAAGTTTTTTTTTTTTTTTTTTTTTTTTTTTTTTTTTTGTTCATTAAAAGCAGTTTCTTTTATTCAATTCAAGAAAGAACTCTCTAATTGTCGCTTAGGCATCGGCGTGCAGACGAGCTGTGGGCTTGGACAAGAAGTCAGAGTATGCCTGCTATGGGGTAGAGCCCAATGCCATTTCCTTCCACAAATCTGGAGTCAGATAGGCATAGGTCATGGCAATGGCCGCATAAGTGGCCTTGGCAAAGTTACCCAAAGTGCCGGTGGAGCCACGAGCCGATGTATAACAATCCTCAATACGAGCCATGGTCAACAGCTTCTTGGGAACGGGAGCCGAGACAATGCCAGTACCGCGGGGAGCGGGAATCAGGCGCACGGAGACGGAACCACACTTGCCAGTGACCTTGCAGGGCAAAAGCCTTGAAACGGGTACGCTGACCAGCACGAGTCTGCTTCTGCACAGGCATAATCTTCAAAACTTCATCGCGCAGAGATGAGCCCAAGAAGAAATCGATGATCTCAAACTTTTTGATGGGCAACGAGTAAAGATAAATCTCCTCCAAAGACTTGATCTTGGCATCACGGACCAAACGGCCCAATTTGGTAACTGGGACCCATTCCATGGAATCCTCCTTGCCACCACGTCCATGGGCGCTACGTCCGCGACCACGACCGCGAAATTAATTTAATATAAATTAAGCTTCAAAATGTTTGTCAAAAGTGCTGGGTGTTCGCGGTGCTGCAATATTCAAGGTCAAAGTCAGAAAATATTTCCAAACAGGTTTTTCCTTTAAAAATGGATAAATTTTTCATTGGTTTAGACGACTATGTAACATTTTTTAATGTGTTAATTTGATTTTTTAACATAATTACAAAAAGAATTTTTTTAATTTTTTTTAGGTTAATTTTGAAAATTTGCTATTGATGACTGATTTTCTTCAAAATAATTTTCAATATTTACATCAGTATCTAATAAACTCAACATTTCGGGACTATAGTTGCTATTTTCCAAATCCTTTCGTGATCGCACGTGTCTTAGTGATGCAATAAGTGGGTCTGAAGAGGCTGCTAGCATATTAAAAAGGTCTTCATTTTGTCTAACACGAGAAGTTTTTAATGTATTAGTGTATCTGAACCTTTTGTAGTCCTTGTTTTTACATTCCTGTGCTTCTTCGGATAGCTCTCCAAGTGGTAAACACTGATATTCTATTAAATCGTAAATGTAATAGGTAAACAGAAAAAAAAACGACCAACCCACAAATAGGACAAACTTTTCATCAACTTAAATAACATTTACCTGTCTTTCATTTTTTCCAAAGCAGGTAATTAGCAATTTATCATTGTAGAAAGGCATATATGTAAGCAGGTAGTATTTGCAAAACAGCATTACGCATTTAAATACAAAGAAGCTACAGACCAATACGCATGCACTCTTCTTCTTCCTTATAACTGCAGCGCATTTTTTAGGCGAGGTTGCCTTAGTTTTATGGCTTACGCATCGCTGTCGCAGGTCTCCGCATATTGGGACTATATACATCTGATAGGCAAATATTTCACACACCTAGTGTATGTAGTCCGGTATTGATACTCGTTGAGTCTTGCTAGTTTTATTCCATCAAAGTTCAAAAAATGCCAATATTTAGTACATTTTTTAAACGCTTCTAGTTCAATAACTATTTAAGTAATTATTAAAATTTATGAAACATGCTATTAATAAAGAACATACTTTTCAGAAAAAACCAAAAAATCCAAGATCGAAGATTGTTGAAATAGCCCAATATTCAGTTTTAAAGTTGCTTTATTTTTTTTTTTTTTAAATTATCATTTTTATCTTTTCACTAAAAATGTCTCAACTTTGGGCGTCTCTAGCACCCATGAATCTCAACCGATTTCAAAAATTTTTCGGATTCATAATCTCTGAAGTATTCCCTATCGATTGCATATATAATTTTTGCCAAACGCGATCATGAAAAAACGTATTTTTGCAAAGCTATCCGAGGAGAGGCCCAAGTGTGCGTCGCTCGCCCAGGGCTGAAGCAGTATATTTATAAACTGTCTGGTGACACATACAAGGAATTAGTCAAAAAGTAACCAAATCCATAGGGTTTACTTCTGTTGAAATACAATCTTCAAAATATATAATTCCATGTGATGGAATACTAGGAATCGATTTCATCAGAAAATACAACTGTCAATTAGATTTCAATCCGTCCGAAGACTGGTTAATAATTAGACCAAACAATCTAAAATATCCGATATATGTACCAATATCGTACAGTTCTGGTAACAATTCAATAGTTTTGCCAGCAAGATCCCACGTTGTCTGAAAAGTTCAGATAAATTCACAAGAAGACAGCAACTTACGAAGTTGTGCAAGAAATAAAGTGATGTATTCGGACTAGAAACCGAATCAATAACAACGAATAATTTTTAAAAACAAAAATTAAGACAATTTATAGTCAGAAAGACGAAATCCAAAAACAAGTCCAAAAATTGATAAACGACACAATAGTCGAGCCCTCTGTCTCTGCTTATAATAGCCCATTTTTATTGGTACCGAAAAAATCGTTACCAAATTCCGAAAATAAAAAATGGGGATTAGTAATTGACTATCGTCAAATTAATAAAAAAAACTGTTATCCGATAAATTTCCACTACCTAGAATTGATGACATCTTGGATCAACTAGGTAGAGCAAAGTATTTTTCATGCCTTGACCTAATGTCAGGTTTTCATCAAATTGAACTTGAAAAAGAGTCACGAGACATTACATCCTTTTCCACATGTAATGGTTCATATCGCTTCACACGATTACCATTTGGCTTGAAAATAGCGCCAAACTAGTTCCAGAGAAAGATGACTATAGCATTTACTGGCCTTGAACCTTCGCAAGCATTACTTTATATGGATGACTTAATAGTCATAGGTTGTACCGAAAAACATACAAATGCTCAATAATCTAACAGATGTTTTTGAGAAATGTAGGCAACACAAGTTGTGTTACACAACCTAAAGTGACATCCTGAAAAATGTTCATTTTTTATGCATGAAGTCGCAAAATACGATGTCATTCAAAATTATCCAGTCCCTCATGATGCGGACAGCGCTAGAAGATTCCGAATTATTACCGAAGACTTATAAAAAATTTCGCTGAGTTTTCTCGTCACATAACAGGATTATGTAAGAAAAATGTTAAATTTGAATGGACAAGTGGTTGTCAAAACGCGTTCGAACATTTAAAATCAGCAATAGTGAATCCCACTCTGTTAGAGTACACAGATTTTAGCAAAGAATTTTGCATAATTACAGATGCAGGTAAATACCCATGTGGAGCAGTTCTAACGCAAAATAAAAATGGACTACAGCTTCCAGTAGCATACGCATCAAGATCTTTCACAAAAGGTGAAAGTAATAAGAGTACAACAGAAAAGAGTTAGCGGCAATTCACTGGGCAATTACGCATTTCAGACAACACATTTATGGTAGACATTTCACTGTCAAAACGGACCATTAACTTATTTGTTTTCAATGGAAAATAATTTTACAGCAGAGTATCTAAAGGGAAAAGACAATTTCGTAGCCGACGCGCTATCGAGGACTTACAAAATATACAAGCCACTAAGAAAATTCTGAAAGTCACTACCAGAAATTAAAGTAAACGGTCAAGTTCCTGCACTGGAAAAGAAAAAGAAAATAATATAGAAGATTTGCATAAGCAATCTCTTAATGCTTCTTAGCCCAACGTGTATGACGCCATTGTAAATGACGAAGTAGGAAAAGTAGTGACCTTGCGAATAACCAATTCTTTAAGCACATTCAAACACGGCAGGAAAGTTATAGCAAGAATTGACATTTGCGAAATGTATACCAATGGAATTCTCGACTTAGGTCAATTTTTTCAAGGGCTCGAAAAAGAAGCCGGTATACTCAATATCATCCAAGTCAAAGTGGCACCGAGCGAAAAGATCTTCGAAACTATTTCAATAGAATCTTTCAAAATTATGGGCAATAAGATTTTACAATTTTTAAGAGTAGCGCTACTCAAGCCGGTGACCCTATTATCAAGTAATGATAAAGAAAAAGAAGCAATACTGTTTACACGAGAAATATCTCAATATATAAACCAGAGGGCCGGGGCTAACTTCGACCGCGTCAAAGTTTGTATACCCTTGCAACATTTTTGGTAACTCTTTCCTTACCTAGAGCCATCAAAGTGGAAAAACGTTTAAGCTAAAAAGGGTAATGTTTCCGAAAGAACGGCCTACAATCGTAGCATAGGAAATAACGAAGATATTGATCAAAGTCACTGTTTTCCACCGATCGTTCCTATATGATAACTACATCCCGATCCGAATTTGGCACAGTCATTAACAGATATATTAAACTAACAAATGTTTAATTTAAAAGCAATCGCCACTGTTTTCGAAAGATCGTTCCTATGGGAGCTATATGATATAGTCACCCGATCTTGATCAAATTTGGCATAGTCGTTTATATGTGTAATTAACTCACCAATATTAAATTTCACGACAAATAGCTTAAAATAACGAAGCTATTAAGACAAGTCACTGTTCGTGACTTTGTCATTTGTATGGGAGCTATATGATATAGTGGTCCGATCCGGCTGAATCCGAGATATACAACGCCTGCAGTATATACAAGCCTACATGCAATTTCAGCTCTGCAGCTCTTACGGTCTAGGAGGAGTTTGCGTTGATCCAGACGGACGGACGGACGGACATGGCTATTTGAACTCGTCTCGTTGAGCTGATCAAGAATATATATAGTTTATATGGTCGGAGATGCTTCCTTCTATGCGTTACACACTTTTGACCAAAATTAATATACCTTTTTTGCAAGGGTATAAAAAATGTAATACCTAAGTGTCAAAAAGCAAAAATAACAAAACACACAAAAACTCCATAGACTATAACTGAAACGCCACAACTGGCTTTCGATAGGGTAATTATGGATACGATCGGTCCACTACCTTAATCAGAACAAGGAAATTAATATGCAGTATTGTTAATCTGCGATTTAATTAAACACCTTGTAGCAATACCATCTAGAGACAAAAGTGTGAAAACAATAGTATAATCGATATTTAAAGATTTTATTCTGCGGTACGGTCCAATGAAGACGTTCATTACGGACATGGGAACAGAATATAGAAATTCAATAATTGAAGATTTATGCTAAAATTTGCAAATTAAAAACATAACTTCTACTGCACATCATCACCAGACTGTTGGCACTGTGGAGCAAAGCCACCGAACACTTAATGTGTTCTTACGCTCATACATTTCAGTTGACAAAACTGACTGGGATGTATGGATAAGATACTTCGCATATTTTTTCAATACAACACCTTCTATGGCACATGATTATTGTTTCATATGGACATGGTATTTGGTAAAACTTCAAATTTACCTAAACAATTTAATAGTATAGGCAGGATAAACCCACTTTACAACATAGAAGATTATGCTATGGAATCAAAATTTAGATTAGAACAGGCCTATAAAAGAGCCAGAATTATGTATGTTAGAACAGCATAAAGCTAAAAATAAAGAGGTATATGATAGAAAAGTAAACAATATCAAATTAGAAATAGGAAATAAAGTTTTATTAAGAAATAATTAGAACCCAAGTAATTAGGCCCAAATACCATAGAAGAAATAGAAGATAGGGATAACATTCTAATTAAGGATAAAAAGAATAAAAAACAAATAGTTCATAAAGATAGGTTAAAAATTTTAATCAGTTAACATATAAAAGCAAAAAAAAAACAAATAAATTGCCACATTTAATGACACTATACACATACATTTGTACATATGCAAAAAAAAAAAAATAGTTACTAATAATAACAAAAATTTTTATCATATATATCATTAAACAAACAATCAATATCAAACAATCAAACGATCAGAATATCAAACAAATAACAAAAATTATAATAAACTAGCTGGCCCGGCAAGCGTTGCTCTGACCCCTTTTTTACTTGCTGGCGAATTAAATGTTTAGTTCATCCATTAAATGTTCGACGTGGCAATTTTCAAATTTTTTGCTACGCACTTAACTTAGTTTAATATTATTGAGTATACCATATTTTTTGTTTTGTTTGCAGGTGCATAAATAAACAAATTATTTGGTGCTCCCACCCTGGAACATGCCACGTATAATTGTCCGTGAGAAAAGCACGGCTCTTCTAAATTTACCCCACACACTTGAAGGGTTTGTCGTTGCGCTTTATTTATCGTCATTGCAAATGATAAACGCACTGGGAATTGAAGATGTTTCAATTCGAATGGCATGTCAGTTGATATCAATGGAATCCTTGGTATTAATACAACTTCTCCTCTTTCTTTGACAGTTAGAATTTTTGCTTCGATTAAATTAGGCATTAATTTTTTTATACAAAGTCTTGTTCCATTGCAAAGTTTTGGTGCATTGATATTTCTTAATAGTATGATTGAGGAACCCACTTACAATTTTAAAATATGTGGTGGCATACCGGGTAGCTCCAAAGAATTTAGAAATTCCACAGGATAATTTACTGCGTCTTCTTCTGTTGTAGCAGTATCGATTGACTTGTATGATATTATGTCACCTGGTAATTTCTGTTGAATTTGATCATTTATTTCATTTACATTTGAGTTCGTTGGTGCTAAAATTGCGAGTTCCCCCAGCCAATCCTGATTTGTATAGTTTTGAACTATGTTTGGAAACACGTGATCAATTAGTTCTTCTTTTGATGGCAACATTATGCAAAAGTTGTTTGGTAACGTGATAAAGCCATTTAAATCCCGTTCAATGTCGCCATCGCCAATGTCAAGAAGTTGCTCCGAAAACTCACCTGCTGCTGGATTGTTTTGAAGACGCACACGCATATTTATGTTAAGCGATAACTTTTGAACATTTCTCCAAAGAAATTAACTTTGCAAACATGCATTAATTTCATCAGCTGGAGTTGATCTGGGAATGACTGGCAGCGTTTGTCGAAAATCACCAGATAGCAATATTAATGCACCTCCAAATAATTCTTGATTAACTTCCGTACCAACCATATCAAAATGTGAGCGTGCGGCAAACCCCTTTTGCAATAAACAAATAGGAATCGAAACGTCCTTCTTTATAACTGGTACAATAGGAGTAGCCCAATCTGAATACTCCACAGGTTTAAGAATCCCTTGTTTGCATAGGCGATCCAGCTCCTTCTCGCTATAACCGATTTCCCGCGTAGAAATTTGCCATTTACTGGACGAACATCTTTCGACGAATCTTTATTCCGGCAGACACGCTTAAGATGGCCTTTCCGGCCGTGACATACGCCAATGATGTCAAAATGTCGTAGACTGGTGCTTTTCTGCCAGAGTGAGGAAAGATGCCTTTTTGAGACCATCGTTTTTGATATCATTAGCAAGCAGGAACAATTTAAATCGCTCCAAATATGAGCCCGATTTGTTTGGCTGTCCCAAGTCGAACGGTTCCAAGCTTCCAACTGTCGTCATAAATGGGTTGAATCAATTGATTCCTCGTTTTCCTCAAATACGCCGGTCAACGGATTCTTGCCAAATTCACCAGCATGCGAATCTGCCATGCAAGCCACAGCATGTACATATATATGTAAGCGTATATATGTATGCTTTTGTGCGTGTCAATTTTTTTGATGTTTTCCGTCAATAATTCCAAGCTTAACTCCGGATGATAATTAGCACCCCATCCTCGTCTCCAGTTTAGAATATGTACTTGGATGATTTATTTAGATAGAGTAGATACAAAGTTATACATTGCAAAAGTTAAGTCGCGTGTGTTCTGCAAAACGACATAGCTGGACTGACTTAATGGCTTGGCGCATGACAGGGTTGCATATACAACAGTATGGTTGGGTTCTTATTTCAGATGTAGGAGTCGCAAAATTTCTAATTAAAAACAACAGTAAAACTAGTGTAATTTCAACAGAATTTATTTGTTCGGGAAATTGTTATATTGAAGGAGTAATGGAGGTAGGAGTCTCTGTTTTTGCTTTTTAGTCTTTGATTTAATTGCTGCTATATATCAATCTAAAACGTTACCAAAAATATCATTACAAGAATTAATAGCCGCTAGTGGTGTAGACGACTTATGTTTCATAAAAAATCCTTGTATTTGAGCTGGACTAACGGGTCTTTACATCTTTTACAAATTTAGATACTTCACGTCGTCGAAGTTTTCAAAAAACTTTTTAAACATTTCTTTCAGTTGATGATCAGTACAATGACCAACATATTCTTTTACATCTATTTTTCCAGGACGTATTAGGGTAGGGTCCAATCGGTCTAGATAATTTGTTGTCATTGTTCTAGCTTCTGTTGATGCAACACCATCTAAGCAATTTAATAATCCACTAAATGTAATTCGATTCATTCCTTCAAAAGCAGATTTTTGATGGGAAATGGATTCTCGTGAAGCAAAAGCTGCTTTAATATTCTTAAGTATTATTATTGTTTGTTCAGGACTCACATTCATAAGATGATTCAGTCTATCATCAGTAAGACACCTTTCAGACAAATTTAACAAGCAAACACTGTATTCAAGCTCTCCCGCCACTGCTCTTAAAAAGCTGGATCTACCGCATCCCGGTGGTCCATATAGCAAAAAAAAACTCTTCGATGAGGAATTCCACGCTGTGTATACCAAATTGAATTGTAAATGTAATGTGATATGAGCCAAGACTGGGTTCCTTTTATAAAATAATATACCCAAAATGAACACGCTGGCCTGGCTCTAGCTAATGTTACGTTTGTCCATACATTGCTTATGTGAATATATGTATGTATGTATGTGCATATACAAATGCACATACATATATGATCATGCTTAGCTGTATATTTATGTATGTAAATATGTTTATGTGCATACATCAATGTATAGATATAAACATATTCAAGTGCACAATTATATTTTACTGCGTATATGTTTAATTGTTTATACTTGCAAAAAAGTGTTACAAGTTGAGCTCTTTGTATTAATTGATTATTTGTATGAATGAAAACTACACCTCCCCTTTTTAGAGAATAACGTAATATTATGGAGTTATTATAATGATTATTGATAATTGAGTAAAGGTAAAATATAAATAAAGTAAAGGTGTATCTCAGAAAAATTGTTTTTAGTTTGTGTCTGGCCAGACAAATGTTCTTTCTCTTTGTTTTCGAAATCGTGTGATATTTTCAATAATAGATGAATCCATACAAATTTTTATATATATGTTTTTTTATACCCTTGCAGAGGGTATTATAAAATTGGTCAGATGTTTGTAACGCACAGAAGGAAACGTTTCCGACCCCATAAAGTATATATATTCTTGATCAGCATGAGAAGCTGAGTTGATATAGCCATGTCCGCCTGTCCGTCTGTCCGTCCGTCTGTGCGTATGCGTTTTACTCAGCCGTCTTAAGAGCTATCGGTCTGAAATTTTGTTTCGGGGTTTTTTATTACCCGGAAAAAATAAAGTATGAAATTCATAAGGATCGGACCACTATATCATATAGCTCTAGAAGAACTAGAAGAAACATTTTTATAAAAATCGGAGTATGCTATGAAATTTACATATGTGATAATATTGGATATAAAACCCCAGATCCCAAAATTTAATGTGATCGGATAAATATAACACACACAGACGCAACGCTACATGAACTGTATGTGTATGCGTTCGTTGCTTTGCTTTGGGAGTAAGGGAAGAAGAAGAACAAATTGTAAAATAGAGAGTAAAATTGTTTTGTTTGTATATTGATGAATTGAGTATTGAATTGAATTGAGGCTTGTATCTACTGCAGGCGTTGTATATCTCGGATTCAGCCGGATCGGATCACTATATCATATAACTCCCATACAAACCGCAAAGTCACGAACAGTGACTTTTCTCAATAACTTCAATATTTTTTTAGCCATTGTCGTGAAATTTAATATAAGAGAGTTTATTACGCTTGTTAACGACTGTGCCAAGTTTGATCAAGATCGGGCGACTATATCATATAGCTCCCATAGGAACAATCGGTTGAAAACAGTGACTTTTGTCAACAACTTCGTTACTTTTGAAGCAATTGTCATAAAAATTTATATTTTTCAGTTTAGCATAACTATTAAAGACTGTGCCAAATTTGATTAAGATCGGGCGACTATATCATATAGCTTCCATAGGAACAATCGGTGGTGAACAGTGACTTTGATCAATATCTTCGTTATTTCCTAAGCCGTTCTTTCGCAAATATTAGACCTTTTACACAAAAAACTTGCAAGGGTATACAAACTTTGATGCGGTCAAAGTTAGCCCCGGCCCTCTGGTTATACCCTTGCAAAAAGGGTATATTAATTTTGGTCAGAAGTGTGCAACGCATAGAAGGAAGCATTTCCGACCATATAAAGTATATATATTCTTGATCAGCATGACGAGACGAGTTTATAAAGCCATGTCCGTCCGTCCGTCCGTCCGTCCGTCCGTCTGTCCGTCCGTCTGGATCAACGCAAACTCCTCCTAGACCGTTGGAGCTACAGAGCTGAAATTTTGCATGTAGGCTTGTATATACTGCAGGCGTTGTATATCTCGGATTCAGCCGGATCGGATCACTATATCATATAGCTCCCATACAAAAGGCAAAGTCACGAACAGTGACTTTTCTTAATAACTTCGTTATTTTCTGAGCTATTGTCATGAAATTTAATATTAGTGAGTTAATTACACATATAAACGACTGTGCCAAATTTGATCAAGATCGGGTGTCTATATCATATAGCTCCCATAGGAACGATCTTTCGAAAACAGTGACTTTTGTCAATAACTTCGTCAATTTTGACGCGATTGCTTTCAAATTAAACATTTGTTAGTTTAATATATCTGTTAATGACTGTGCCGAATTTGATAAAGATCGGGTTACTATATCATATAGCTCCCATAGGAACGATCGGTGGAAAACAGTGACTTTGATCAATATCTTACTTTTTCCCTATGCTAAGATTGTTGGCCGTTCTTTCGCAAGCATTAGCCTTTTTAGCTTAAACATTTTTCCACTTTGATGGCTATAGGTAAGGTAAGGTACCATAAAAGTTGCAAGGGTATACAAACTTTGACGTGGCCCTCTGGTTTTTAATTACTTTTGATATTATATATTTTTCTAAATCTATCTTTATGTACTGTTTGTATCCTATTTTTATCGTTTCTAATTTTTATATTGATATTTTTACCTATTTCTACAACATCGAAAGGTCCTAAATAGACTGAATCAAGCTTATGACCAGTTTTTTTTTTTGCTTAATTTTATTGTTTTCTAAAAGTATTCGAGCTCTCTTAAACGCGTATTCTAATCTAAACTTAACTTCTTTAGAATAGTCTTTTAGAATTGTCTTATACATGTATAAGACTGTATAATGTATATTATATATTGGATCTATAGTATTAACGCTATTAAATTTTATTGGTAGGTTACTTTGTCTACCAAATACTAGTTCATATGGAAAATAATTATGTGTTACTGATGGTGTTGTGTTAAAACAATACACGAAATACTGTAAACATATGTCCCAATCAGTTTTATCTACTCAAAAATATATGAACGAATGTACTCATTGAAGGTCCTTCTTTCAACAGTACCTAATGTCTGGGTATGGTGTGCTGTTGATGTTATTTTTAAATATTTACACACGTCAGTAATAATGGAATTTTTATATTCTGTTCTCATGTCCGTGATGAACGTCTTCATTGGACCGTACTTCAAAGCATATTGTGGAGTTTTGGTTATAATCATAGGTGATCTCGTATGTTTCGACGTCTGGCATTATGGACATTTAGTTTTGTACTCTTTTACATGTTTAGTCATGTTTTTCCAATAATATTGTCTCTTTATTTTTGATATAGTTTTAGTGATGTCTCCTTGAATTGGATCGTCATGGAATGTAGACAATATAGCTTCCTTTTCTTTTTCGTTATTTTGGGTCACCGGCTTGAGAAGTGATTTTAATAATTTATTGCCCATATATTTAAAAGTATCTATTGAAATTGATTTAAAGATCTTTTCGCTCGGTGCCACAGTTGGCTGTTTTTAGATACACCGGCTTGCCATTCAAGCCTTTGGAAAAACTGACCTAAGTCGAGAATTCCATTGGGGTATAAATCGCTAACATTAATTCTTGCTACAACTGTTTTGCCATGTTTTAATAAACATGTGGAATCTGTTATTCGCAAGGTCACTACTTTTCGTACCTCGTCATTTATTTCGTACCTCACTTCGTATACTTTGGGTCTGGAAGCTTTTTCAAGACTTTGCCTTGGCAAGAGTTCTTGTTTATTTTCTGCGCTGAAATTGTTTTGTCTACTTTGGTGCCTGGTAGTAACTTTCAGAACTTTTTTGTTCATGTCAATAAGATCGGATATTGTTTTCCTTGACAGGGCGTCTGCCACAAAATTATCTTTACCTCTCAGATACTCTACAGTAAAATCATATTCTTCTAATTCGAGTCGCATGAGTGTTAATTTTGAACTTGGGTTTACCATAGAAAATAAATAGGTCAAAAGTCTGTGATCAGTTCTAACTGTAAAATGTTTGCCATATATGTTGTGGGATTTTACTTTATCCCGGTTTATTTATTTCAATATTATTTAAGGATATGATTTCCTTATTTAGTCTTATTTTATTAACAATGTTTCTTTGTGTTAAGAATACATATATTTTATATTATTTAAATGGCGTTAGTGATAATTTGGCGAGAGTACGATTGCGAGTGCTTTCTGAATCAACGCTTCTCTTTATTTGCCAATGAGTGAGTCGACAAGATAGGTACGGCCGCTGCGTGTCGTTCAGTCTCGCTCACTAGCTACTGCCCGATTGCCATGATTATGCCCGCCTGACACTTCACTTCGCACAATCGGCTGTCCTGACAAGTCATGAACTCAGCCACTATTGAGGTCTTACAAGGTCCTTCACCATCGCCAACTTTCTCAACGTCGTATCGACCGTGCCTATTCACGTGACTTAATATGATCCTAAGTATTTACCTCTCAACTTTAGACCTGTCCCATACTGCGTACGTTTAATCGCCACTAACTCGTTTAAATTGTATTTTCTTTCCCATTTCCTGTTTTTGTCAAACGTCCTTTTCATTTCCTGCTGTATTTCATTAATATTCTTTCGAGCCTCCGCTCTAATCTCATCACGACCACAGTCTAATTCTTCTATTAACGAATCGGTTATCAGCTCCTTATTTCGGGATCATCAGGACTACGCATCTCTATTCCTATCAAAATCTTAAAAGGTGTAACTCTTGTACTTCTTGGAGCAGTATTATTAACAAGTTGTTGCACACGACCTACATACTTATACCAGTTTCCCTCATTCTCTTGGCTTATCTTTGAAATCATTGGAACTATTATCTTATGCATCCTTTCTACTTGGCCGTTGCAGCGGGGTACACCTGTTGCTATCAGTAAATGCTGTATATCCTGTCTGTTACAATATTTCTTAAACGCATTGGATGTGAATGCTGCTCCCCTGTGAGAAATTATTCTCACCGGGTTACCAAAAATTATGGCCTGCTTTTCAAGACAACTAAGTACTTCCTTTTTACCGGTTTTGGCATTAACAATAAGACATTCCACGCAACACTCAACAACACGGGCTACCTTTTCTTTTAATTTTGGAATATAATACGATTTTTCAACGATATCCTGAGTCTTTCTAGCTCCAAAATGTCCTTGTTTGTGTGCAATCTGTATTATTTCTTTTTCCATCTGCGAGGGAACGACAATAAGTTCTTGATTGTGGTCTTTTAACAATATTTCATTTTCAATGTAAAAATCTTCATATTCATTCTCCTGAACTAAACTCCTGATCAATTTAGACCAATCATCTGGCAACTGTGCTTCCCTCAATCTATGGGTCATGGTGTCAGTTAGCAGAAAACAAGATAATCGAAATCTTGGAGGTACATTGTCCAACGTGCTACACGTAACGGAACCTCTTTCTTTTTCATTGTCATCGTGAACGCATTACAATCTGTAACAATCTTAAAGTAGGCAAGAAGTACTCATATATTGTACCGGATGAAATAAACCATCTTCTGAATCTTTCTGTAAAAGCGCAGCTCCGAAACTGTGTTTCGAGGCATCAGTGTGAATCTCCGTCTCTAGCTTAGGATTGTATAACTTCAAAACGGGACCTTTGATCAATGCTAATTTCAATTGTTCAAACGCTACCATTTGCAACTCTTTAAACTTAAACTTAATGTCTTTTCGTAAAATGTCAGTCAAGGGCTTAGCTGTTACTGCGTATCCTTCGATAAATCTACGGAAATACGATGTTAATTGATTTCCACTTTATTCTGTTCTGCACTGTGCATACACATACTTTCAAATTCCTTAAACAACTCAGCACAAGATTTATTCGCGTTACACAGTGATTCTTTTCTCTTGATGCTCACAAACTTTGTACCTTTCTTTGTAACAACCAAATCGACATGATCTAATATGGTTCTATCCAAAATTGCCTCATATGCCATGTCTTCATCAGGAACTATATGAAACTCGACTTTCATCTCAATGCCATCTATCTTGACACTTATGCTAAAACTACCAAAGGTCATCACATGACTTCCACCAATGCCTGTAAGGCTCTTCGAATATCCTGTTAATGACTTAATTTCAAGTTCGACAAACACGCTTTTACGTATGAGACTCAAATTTGCTCCTGTATCAATTAGACCGTTGAACTTAATCGTCTTATAAGTTACTTCTTTCAATTCCAAACCCGAATCAGTAAATTTACCTGATGCTTTTACTAATTTATCATCTACAACATTGGTACTTTGAACTTTGGTGGTATCTTTTCCTTACATTCAAATGAGCGATGGCCTGTTTTGCCACATTTAAAACAAGTAAACGTTTTCTTGTTACAGTCTCAATGTTGTTTTCTTTGACGACTTCCTAGGATCATATGATTTTAAGTAGGTCTCTATTTGAACTTTCAACGCATCCACTGTTCTGGCTTGATACAATAATGCCTTATTTGCTCTCATGTCTGGTATACCTTCTACGAAATACTCGATTAAACTTTCGTCATCCAAATCGATCGGCTTTGCAATTTCCATTAACGAATACAAAAACTCATACAAATTCAACTGTCGATTGCTTACTCTTCTATGAACTTCGGCTGATGAAACCTTTACTCTGAATTCGTTTTTCAAAGCTACTTTCAGGGACTCCCAACTACAAATGTCTCTCTTACTACGTATAAACGACAATGCAGCTCCCTTTAACAATTGTTTTGCATATACAAAAAGCTGTAACTAACTGCACTGTACGGTTAAAGTGCATTCTTCTAGCTCCCTAGTCCATTGTACAACATCAATCGAACCTAAACCGCAAAACTCGGAAACGCTTCCCTCCACATCTTTTAGTGTGAACCATTACCTTTGCCCATCTGTGTTCGGGACTTCTCGTTGTTCTAGCCGAGGCGAAACCTGCCTCCTGCCCGTCATTCTCCGTTTCTATTAGATCATAATGAGCGAGTAGACGCGATTTCAGCTCTGCTTTAAGGCCTGTAGTCTCTAGCCCTAACTCTCTTAATTTAATGCGCAACTCCTCAATACGCAAAGTTAGAATCTCACCTCGATCCATTTCACACAATTACAGGTATATTGCTTAACAAGTTTGCTATATTAATGTATAGTTAGTATCAATCAATCAAATTTGTTACGACTTAGCAAAATTTACACACTATGTTAATGTAGGTCAAATTGTGGTAGGTTATGGTTAAATTCAGACGATTCTTAAAAATGTGCTCCAGAGAGCTGCAGACAGCTCGCATCAATTTTGTCAATATTTCTGCCACCGGTGGGGTTTCGTCGTGCAAGCAAAGTAACTCACACTCAAGACAACAATTAAACAGCTCACCCAACTATAGTCGTCCTGCTCTTTGTAGCAACTCTCGTTGTAGCAACACACTCAGTCTTCTTGTAGATATTCGGTTCGCTCTTTGTTGCCACTCACTCTGCTGTCGCTACTCACACGGCTGTTTTTCACTCGTTCTCTTGGTCTCTCTTTGTCTGCTTCGACACCAATTATCTCAACTTCGTGTCTGCTGCCTTCTCGTTTGGACTTGTCGTCGTCGTCTGCTTCTTGTAACGGTTTGTGTTGTCCGCTCTCTTTTTCTGCTTCGACACCAATTATCTAAACTTCGTGTCTGCTGCCTTCTCGTTTGGACTTGTCATAGTCGTCTGCTTCTTGTAACGGTTTGTGTTGTCCGCTTTCTTTTGGTTTTACGCTTCCACAGAGAACACTAGTTATCATCAACTTTGTGCTCTCTGTCTGCTCTCTCCATCTGTCTGCTTCCACAGTGAACACTAACTTTCATCAACTTCGTGCCCGCTGTCTGCTCTCTCCGTCTGTCTGCTTCCACAGTGAACACTAGTTATCATCAACTTTGTGCTCTCTGTCTGCTCTCTCCGTCTGTCTGCTTCCACAGTGAACACTAACTTTCATCAACTTCGTGCCCGCTGTCTGCTCTCTCCGTCTATCTGCTTCCACAGTAAACACTGGTCATCATCAACTTCGTGTCTGCTGTCTGCTCTCTCCGTCTGTCTGCTTCCACAGTGAACACTAATTATCATCAACTTCGTGTCCGCTGTCTGCTTCCACAGTAAACACTGCTTATTATTAACTTCGTGTCTGCTGTCTGCTCTCTCCGTCTGTCTGCTTCCACAGTGAACACTAATTATCATCAACTTTGTGTCCGCTGTCTGCTCTCTCCGTCTTTTTGCTTCCACAGTGAACACTAATTATCATCAACTTCGTGTCCGCTGTCTGCTCTCTCCGTCTGTCTGCTTCCACAGTAAACACTGGTTATCATCAACTTCGTGTCTGCTGTCTGCTCTCTCCGTCTGTCTGCTTCCACAGTGAACACTAATTATCATCAACTTCGTGTCCGCTGTCTGCTTCCACAGTAAACACTGGTTATTATTAACTTCGTGTCTGCTGTCTGCTCTCTCCGTCTGTCTGCTTCCACAGTGAACACTAATTATCATCAACTTTGTGTCCGCTGTCTGCTCTCTCCGTCTTTTTGCTTCCACAGTAAACACTGGTTATCATCAATTTTGTGTCTGCTGTCTGCTCTCTCCGTCTGTCTGCTTCCACAGTGAACACTAATTATCATCAACTTCGTGTCCGCTGTCTGCTTCCACAGTAAACACTGGTTATTATTAACTTCGTGTCTGCTGTCTGCTCTCTCCGTCTGTCTGCTTCCACAGTGAACACTAATTATCATCAACTTTGTGTCCGCTGTCTGCTCTCTCCGTCTTTTTGCTTCCACAGTGAACACTAATTATCATCAACTTCGTGTCCGCTGTCTGCTCTCTCCGTCTGTCTGCTTCCACAGTAAACACTGGTTATCATCAACTTCGTGTCTGCTGTCTGCTCTCTCCGTCTGTCTGCTTCCACAGTGAACACTAATTATCATCAACTTCGTGTCCGCTGTCTGCTTCCACAGTAAACACTGGTTATTATTAACTTCGTGTCTGCTGTCTGCTCTCTCCGTCTGTCTGCTTCCACAGTGAACACTAATTATCATCAACTTTGTGTCCGCTGTCTGCTCTCTCCGTCTTTTTGCTTCCACAGTGAACACTAATTATCATCAACTTCGTGTCCGCTGTCTGCTCTCTCCGTCTGTCTGCTTCCACAGTAAACACTGGTTATCATCAACTTCGTATCTGCTGTCTGCTCTTTTCGTCTGTCTGCTTCCACAGTGAACACTAATTATCATCAACTTCGTGTCCGCTGTCTGTTTCCACAGTAAACACTGGTTATTATCAACTTCGTGTCTGCTGTCTGCTCTCTCCGTCTTAAAAATGTGCTCCAGAGAGCTGCAGACAGCTCGCATCAATTTTGTCAATATTTCTGCCACCGGTGGGGTTTCGTCGTGCAAGCAAAGTAACTCACACTCAAGACAACAATTAAACAGCTCACCCAACTATAGTCGTCCTGCTCTTTGTAGCAACTCTCGTTGTAGCAACACACTCAGTCTTCTTGTAGATATTCGGTTCGCTCTTTGTTGCCACTCACTCTGCTGTCGCTACTCACACGGCTGTTTTTCACTCGTTCTCTTGGTCTCTCTTTGTCTGCTTCGACACCAATTATCTCAACTTCGTGTCTGCTGCCTTCTCGTTTGGACTTGTCGTCGTCGTCTGCTTCTTGTAACGGTTTGTGTTGTCCGCTCTCTTTTTCTGCTTCGACACCAATTATCTAAACTTCGTGTCTGCTGCCTTCTCGTTTGGACTTGTCATAGTCGTCTGCTTCTTGTAACGGTTTGTGTTGTCCGCTTTCTTTTGGTTTTACGCTTCCACAGAGAACACTAGTTATCATCAACTTTGTGCTCTCTGTCTGCTCTCTCCGTCTGTCTGCTTCCACAGTGAACACTAACTTTCATCAATTTCGTGCCCGCTGTCTGCTCTCTCCGTCTGTCTGCTTCCACAGTGAACACTAGTTATCATCAACTTTGTGCTCTCTGTCTGCTCTCTCCGTCTGTCTGCTTCCACAGTGAACACTAACTTTCATCAACTTCGTGCCCGCTGTCTGCTCTCTCCGTCTATCTGCTTCCACAGTAAACACTGGTTATCATCAACTTCGTGTCTGCTGTCTGCTCTCTCCGTCTGTCTGCTTCCACAGTGAACACTAATTATCATCAACTTCGTGTCCGCTGTCTGCTCTCTCCGTCTGTCTGCTTCCACAGTAAACACTGGTTATCATCAACTTCGTGTCTGCTGTCTGCTCTCTCCGTCTGTCTGCTTCCACAGTGAACACTAATTATCATCAACTTCGTGTCCGCTGTCTGCTTCCACAGTAAACACTGGTTATTATTAACTTCGTGTCTGCTGTCTGCTCTCTCCGTCTGTCTGCTTCCACAGTGAACACTAATTATCATCAACTTTGTGTCCGCTGTCTGCTCTCTCCGTCTTTTTGCTTCCACAGTGAACACTAATTATCATCAACTTCGTGTCCGCTGTCTGCTCTCTCCGTCTGTCTGCTTCCACAGTAAACACTGGTTATCATCAACTTCGTGTCTGCTGTCTGCTCTTTTCGTCTGTCTGCTTCCACAGTGAACACTAATTATCATCAACTTCGTGTCCGCTGTCTGTTTCCACAGTAAACACTGGTTATTATCAACTTCGTGTCTGCTGTCTGCTCTCTCCGTCTGTCTGCTTCCACAGTGAACACTAATTATCATCAACTTTGTGTCCGCTGTCTGCTCTCTCCGTCTTTTTGCTTCCACAGTGAACACTAATTATCATCAACTTCGTGTCCGCTGTCTGCTCTCTCCGTCTGTCTGCTTCCACAGTAAACACTGGTTATCATCAACTTCGTGTCTGCTGTCTGCTCTCTCCGTCTGTCTGCTTCCACAGTGAACACTAATTATCATCAACTTCGTGTCCGCTGTCGCTTCCACAGTAAACACTGGTTATTATTAACTTCGTGTCTGCTGTCTGCTCTCTCCGTCTGTCTGCTTCCACAGTGAACACTAATTATCATCAACTTTGTGTCCGCTGTCTGCTCTCTCCGTCTTTTTGCTTCCACAGTGAACACTAATTATCATCAACTTCGTGTCCGCTGTCTGCTCTCTCCGTCTGTCTGCTTCCACAGTAAACACTGGTTATCATCAACTTCGTGTCTGCTGTCTGCTCTCTCCGTCTGTCTGCTTCCACAGTGAACACTAATTATCATCAACTTCGTGTCCGCTGTCTGCTTCCACAGTAAACACTGGTTATTATTAACTTCGTGTCTGCTGTCTGCTCTCTCCGTCTGTCTGCTTCCACAGTGAACACTAATTATCATCAACTTTGTGTCCGCTGTCTGCTCTCTCCGTCTTTTTGCTTCCACAGTGAACACTAATTATCATCAACTTCGTGTCCGCTGTCTGCTCTCTCCGTCTGTCTGCTTCCACAGTAAACACTGGTTATCATCAACTTCGTGTCTGCTGTCTGCTCTTTTCGTCTGTCTGCTTCCACAGTGAACACTAATTATCATCAACTTCGTGTCCGCTGTCTGTTTCCACAGTAAACACTGGTTATTATCAACTTCGTGTCTGCTGTCTGCTCTCTCCGTCTGTCTGCTTCCACAGTGAACACTAATTATCATCAACTTTGTATCCGATCTTTTTGCTTCCACAGTGAACACTAATTATCATCAACTTCGTGTCCGCTGTCTGCTCTCTCCGTCTGTCTGCTTCCACAGTGAACACTAATTATCATCAACTTAGTGTCCGCTGTCTGCTCTCTCCGTCTGTCTGCTTCCATAGTGAACACTAATTATCATCAACTTCGTGTACGCTGTCTGATTCCACAGTAAACACTAGTTATCATCAACTTCGTGTCTGATGTCTGCTCTCTCTTTTCCTCTCGAGTCACCACCGTTCTCGCGCCGCTTGCAACTTCATTCGCCGACTTTTTGCCAAAACGGCGCCAAAATTCTTAGTGACGCTCTACTTGCGTCGTCCAACCGCTCACCGTCTCACCGTCCACTCGTCGCCTCTCGTACAGTCACACCAACTTCCACTGCTTTTGAACTTGTAGTGGTTGCTTCTTGTGAAATTCGTTCGCCAACAACCTTGATTTTGTTTAGTATTACACATTAATGCATGCAATTTTAACAATTTTCTGTTCACTTGCGAACTTCACACACACACAAATTTCACTAATTGTCTTGGGCCAGAAATTTTGGTTGAGCCTATAGTTTGTGGGATTTTACTTTATTCCGGTTTATTTATTTCAATATTATTTAAGGATGTGATTTCCCTATTTAGTCTTATTTTATTAACAATGTTTCTTTGTGTTAAGAATACATATATTTTATATTATTTAAATGGCCTTAGTGATAATTTGGGTGCGCGATGTGATCGAGGCGACAGTACGATTGCGAGTGCTTTCTGAATCAACGCTTCTCTTTATTTGCCAATGAGTGAGTCGACAAGATAGGTACGGCCGTTGCGTGTCGTTCAGTCTCGCTCACTAGCTACTGCCCGATTGCCATGATTATGCCCGCCTGACACTTCATTTCCTACATGTATATATGGTCGAAAATGTGTTATTGCCCAATGTATTGCTGCTAACTCTTGTTCTGTAGTACTCTTATTGCTTTCATCTTTAGTGAATCCTCGTGATGCATATGCAACTGGGAGTTGGAGTCCATTATAGTTTTGAGTTAAAACTGCTAAACATACGTGTTTGCTTGCATCCGTGATTATGCAAAATTCTTTGCTAAAATCTGGGTACTGTAATAAATTTGGTTCAACAAGTTTTTTTTTAGATACTGGAATGCTTTTTCACACTCTGTTGTCCATTTAAATGGGACATTCTTTTTACATAATCTAGTTATGTACCGTGAATATTCGGCGAAGTTTTTTATAAAACTTCTATAGTAATTGCAAAATGCAACGAATCTTCTAGCGCTGTCTGCATCCGTAGGGACTGGATAATTATTGATGACGTAAAATTTTTTGTCATCTGGTAAGGTTCCTTTAACGGTGCACCTGTGACCTAAAAATGTCGCTGCGTGCATAAAAAATGAACATTTTTCTGGAAGTAATTTGAGATTGTGTTTTCTACAGAGTTTGAAAACATCTGTTAAATTTTTAATCACATGTTGTTCAAAAAAAAGCTTCTGCTCTCTGACGTGACGGTCGTGTTTTTGCATAGCTCCTGAGTTTTTATTAATATTTATTGTTTTCTCTCAGTTTTTAATTGTGCTTGGTTTGTTCACGCTTTCACTGGTATTGTTTGCTTGACACCCTTGTGTTTTATTTCCATAATTCGCCAAATTATATAGTTTAAACAGTTTTTCTGTTTCGTGATTAGTGTTTGGTGCATTTAATTTTTTTTTCTTTTTATTTTTTCTCTCGTCATTGCTTCTGCAGTTGCTCCCCTCATCGCCCCCATCATACCATCAGTGTAAGTGGCTTTGTTGTTCTATCTGCTTTGTGCTTGTGCTCAGCTTCTCTCCCGCGTAATCACTTTTGTAAGGCCGCCTCTCAAAGCTCGGCTTATAACTGTTCTTGCACTCTCTCTTGTGCTGTGCACTCTAGCTGTTCTCTTTGTTTTATTTGTAATTATTGATTTCTTATCGATAATTATCTTTGTGCTGTGTATTTAAATTTTTCTATTTATTCTTATATATATAAATTTATTTTTTTTTTTTGCCTTGTGTTTCTTTTGGCTTTATAATGGCTTGTTGTCTACCTACTTGCAAGCATTCTGATCGTTTTGATGATCAGTATAGAGCAATATCTTCTTGGCTTTGCGATAATCTTATTCACTTAAAATGTGCTGGCCTTAATGGCCGCGACTACGACAAATTTTCTGGTTTGTCTGTGTCTAAGCCTGAGCTTGGCTTAATGCGCTGGACTTGCCCATCTTGTGCCAGCCAGCAGCTTGATTTTAGCCGTATGTATAGGGATCTTCGTTTAAAGTTTCTTTCTTTGAACAAACTGGCCAAACAGCTGTCTAACGAGTGTGACTCTAGCGTACATTTATTGTCGCAATTCAAGTTTGTTCCACCTTCTGAGAAGTCGCCCAAGAAATGTACCCTTGAGTTGCCTCGCAAGCAGTCGCCAGCACTCTCTATTACATCGTCTCCCATTTTACTTTCGCCTACACCATCTTCTTGTCCCTCTTTATGCTCTTCTTTTCAGATTGAAGTACCCATTACAAGCCCTGGTGTACCTCATTCTATCCATCACGTGAACTCTGATCAATCACAGTATCATGCTAGCTCTCAATCACTTGCGGATCCCAATGCTCCTCCGCCTCCACTAACTGTAGTGCCTCATCGCAAACAATTATTTATCTCTAGGCTTGCTCCTGATACTTCTGAGTCGTCTGTGGCAGCTTACATTAGTAATATATGCCCTGCCAAAGTTTTAATTCAAAAGTTTAAGTTTTCTAGGCCTCGCGAAATCTCCTCTTTTAAAATTACAGTACCCAATGAGTATTTCTCAGCTATGGTTGACACTAATTTCTGGCCAGAGGGCCTAGTTGTACACGAGTTTGCGCCCAATAAGCGCTCCCGTCTGTTGCCTGTCCACCTTCCCAATTTATCTTCTGCTTCAAAAAACTAATAACGTCTAGTCTTTGCATTCATTATAAAAATGTAAGAGGACTTCTTATCAAGCTCTCGAACCTGTTCTGTGATAGCCAAACCTTTCGGCTGACATATTAGCTTTCTCTGAAACTTGGCTTAACTCCTCTGTTTTGGATAATGAAATTCTTTCTAATAACTTTATTTCTTATAGGCTTGATCGTGTTGGTCGTCGTGGCGGTGGAGTACTCATTGCTGTTAACTCGAATCTGTGTACAAGTGTTGTACCGATTGATCTGCCCTTAGGTGTTGAGTCTATTTGCGTCGAAATTACATGTTCCAACTTTATCTTATATATTTCTTGTTCATATATTCTTCCAGCTTCTGATATAACGACCTGATGCTTTGCAAACTATTTTAAATCGTCTTAAAGATCGCGATTTCCTTATAGTTTTAGGTGATTTCAACTTGCCTAATATTTCTTGGCTTGTTGATGATAATCTATCTTTCTTAATTCCTTCATCTCAACATGTTTTTCTTGATAGCCTACTTGAATGTCCGCTATATCAGTTGAATTCTTTCCTTAACTCTTCTAAAAGAATCCTTCATCTTGTTTTTGTCTCTGATCCCACTGTTAGTGCTGTATCCCGAACACAGCCCCTAGTGAAACCTGAAGATCCCTATCACCCTAGCATTGAACTTACTATTTCTTACAATTCCGTTACTAATTCATTTAAAAACAACGCAAATTCTCGTCGCAGATGTTTTCGATCGTGCAGTGAAGTTTTTCTACTCTGCTCTTAATTCTCTATATGATGAATGCGTTTCTTATGCGAATGTCTCTACCGTCTCCAGCGCGCCAATATGGTTCACAAGGCTCTCTAATCTCCGTAACATTAAAACGAGATATTTTAAAAGATTTAAAAAAACTGGTTCGCGACTTGACTATGCAAATTACTGTATAGCCAAATCTCAATTTTGTCTTTTAAGCACTCAATGCTACAATAATTATATCGTGCGCTGTAAGGTTGAATTCTATAAGAAATCCACAATATTTTACAACTTTGTTAATTCTAAACGACGCTCTTATTGACTATCTTCCACCTTCAAACTTAGTGACCAGACTGCTAATAATGATTCAGATATTGCAGATCTGTTTGCTAAATTCTTTCAGTCGACTTATTCTACTACTGTTTCGCATCCCACATCCTATCCTTTCTCAATCCCACATTTAAATTGTGTGTTTTTTCCTAGTATAACTGAAGAGTGTATTATCTCTAGCTTATCATCTATGACGTCTTCCTTCGTTCCCGGTCCTGATAATATACCTAGTTGCATTCTTAAAATGTGTTCGAATTCCCTATCTAAGCCTTTATCTCGGTTATTCTTTATATCGAGTGAGACTAGTACCTTTCCCGATATTTGGAAGGAGTCGTTTATTATTCCGCTTTTTAAAAAGGGTAGCAATAACTTTCGGCAATACCAAAGCTGTTTGAGAAAATTATTACGTCTTCCCTTCAACACCTATCCAGATCCACTATTTCTCCTTGTCAGCATGGATTCATGAAAGGTCGTTCGTCGCTTACTAACCTTTTAGAATTGACTACCCTTGTACACCATGGCTTCCGTAAAAAGTGTCAAACTGATGTTATTTATACTGACTTTAGTAAGGCTTTCGATACGATTGATCATTCTATGCTTCTCGCGAAACTTAACATAATGGGTTTTTCCCCAAAACTGTTGGCTTGGTTAAAGTCGGATCTTATTGGCAGAGCCCAAAAGGTGTCTTTTCGTTCGTCGATATCTAAAACTGTTCGAGTTACGTCAGGTGTACCCCAGGGCAGTCATCTGGGCCCCCTGTTATTTACACTGTTTATAAATGATTTGCCTTTGGCCTTGGCTCATTCACGCGTGCTCATGCTTGCGGATGACGTCAAGATTTGTTATTCCTATAATGATCCTTCTTTCCAACAGTACTTGCAATCAGATCTCGATGCGTTCTGTGATTGGTGCCACGTTAATAAATTACACCTTAATGCCTCTAAGTGTTCTTTTATGACTTTCAGTCGTTTGTCTCCGATCCTAGCTCATTACTATGTTAAGTCTGTTCTGTTAGATTGTGTACCATCATTCAAAGACTTAGGCGTTATGTTTGACCCAAAACTTTCATTTAATGTTCATATTTCTTCAATTGTCAATAGAGCATGCAGTCTTCTTGGCTTCATTAAACGTTGGGCCAACGAATTTGATGATCCCTATGTAACAAAGGTTTTATACACTTCGTTAGTTCGCCCTACTCTAGAATATTGCTCGCCAGTGTGGGATCCGCAATATGATGTTCACCAGCGTAGTATTGAATCGGTACAAAAGCAATTCCTTAAGTTTGCGTTACGCGGTCTTAATTGGGACCCGAGTCTTCGCCTACCTTCTTATTCTAGCAGACTTCTTCTTATTAATCTTCCTTCACTTTACAACCGTAGGCTTGTTTTTGGCATTCTCTTTCTCCATAAACTAGTCAACGGCGAAGTCATTTCTACTAATTTACTAGATACGCTATATTTTTGTGTTCCCTCACGTCGGACCAGAAACTTTTTTCCTATTCACCTTAGTAGATGTCTGACTAACTACTCTCTTCATGAACCTTTTCGTGTTCTTTGCCAATCTTTTAACAACCTTTCTCACCTAATTTCTCCTCATCTTTCTGTCACTTCTCTTCGCGCTATACTTTTTAATCATCTACAGCGAAACCAATAATAATATTTTTGACTTGGATTGGCTGCAACTCATCCCTGACCACATTGGCTGTGAACAGGGGCATAGCTGGCACCTTATGCAAATCAAACACCTCCAGCGGGTCGGGGATGTTTAGTTGTGTATATAGTTAAGCTATCTTTTTCAATTAATTACTATCTGTCTTTAGCTTAAGCTTTTTCGTCGACTGCTGTGTTAGTTTTATTTATTTTTAAACCAAATGGTAATCGCGAAAAGCGATATGAACCATTGCTTGTTGAAAAAGACGTAATATTTCTTGAGTTTTCCTCAAGTTCAATTTTGTGGAAACCTGACATTAAATCAAGGCAATTTAGCTCGACCCAATTGATCAAGAATATCGTCAATTCTGGGGAGTGGAAATTTATCTGACAGTAATTTTGTATTTATTTGGCGATAGTCAATTATTAATCTCCATTTTTTCTCGTTAGAAGTAATTACTTTGGGACTAATAAGAGTGGGCTATTGTAGGGTGAAACAGACGGTTCAACAATATTTTGTTCAATTAACCATCCAACTTGATGCTTGATTTCTTCGATTTGGCTATGCGGGTGCATATTTCTTCAAGATGTTTTTTAAACAATGGTGGAAAGTTTTTCTTTAATTTATTTATTAATTACAGACTCTTTTCTATTCCACACGAACGTACGCATCACAGCGATCAAATTACAACAAGTGCAATTACATATAAGCAAAACAAAATTCCAAAAATCAAGAGGTCGCTGTCACCAGGGGACTCCGTTATGTCCCCCAAAGTGAAAAACAAAATTCTTAAACTTTACTCTACAGCGTACAGAGTCATACAAAAACTATTACTCGCCTCTGCAAACTCTTTTGCAGGCAAACGAAGAGAACGAAGCATCTGTAAAGAATGATGATTGTTTCCGTAGGGGGGTTGAATTTGCTAAGTCGGCAGCGAAATGAATTTTTCCTTCAAATTGTCTTCCTTCAAGAAATTTGGTAATGCAGCAATCTCACTTCAGTGTTCTGTTTATTCACTTGTAAGTTTTGACTCTAAACCTAGCATAATTAAGAGCAGGGCACCAAGCCCCGCTTGGAGAGAAGTGTGGGGAGTTGTTTTGTGGGGAGAGCGATGGGCATCATCGGGAGAGCGGCGCGAGGTGAAAGCTCCCGCCTCCCTTAACCCTTGTGTTGCCCGTTTGGGCATAAACATGCTCCCCCCCTTGCAGGAGTGCAAGACCCAGGCAGTCTAATGACACGAACCGGACAGGGTCCAGCCAAAGACTGCCCGCCAACCCCGGGTAGACTCCCTTCCAACATGACCTCCGTCATCACGTCCGCGCCCAGGACCAACGACACCGAAGACGGTCGGTAGAAAATATCATCCGCCAGGACGATGCCCTCGAACTTTTTGGAGATTTGCAAGTCCACCGGAGAGCTTGGAGTGCGGCAGCACAAGCCATCGACCACCTTCAGGATCGCCTCCAATCGCCATCCTTCACTGAGCGGGGACCGGATCACTGCTGCCACCGCTTTCTCCGCCCCAATATTGACGGCTGTCAATTTAAAGGCCGTGGCCAGCGACGTCGCCATCGACGATACCGCCGAACAAGGGTCCACGAGGGCCTTCACGTCGAAGGATTTCCCTCCCGTCTCGAGACGTACCATCGCTGTGGGCATGAGATGTGGATTGCGGTGCTGCAGCAGTGTGGCCAATGTCAGCTTAGGATCGGAGGCTGGCGTTGGTGCGACCCTTCGTCTGGAAGACTCGGGGGTGGCTCGGCGTACGACGGAGCATGTAGTGCGTCGACGTGGCTCCTCGTGGAAGTGGAGTAGCGTGTGGTGGTCCTCCTTGCATATTCGGCACCTATCACCGCTCAAGCAGCTTCCTCCGGAGTGTTGGTGGGCCAAGCAATTGGCGCAGTACTTGTTTGCAAGCACTGCCCTCATCCTCTTCTCCACGTTCAGCCGCATGAAGCGACGGCATCGCTTTAGAGGATGGATTCCGCGACAGACTCGGCAACGGAAGGACTCAGTTCCTCGCGAACATCTGCGCTCCTCCTTCGATGCCTGTACTGAACGTGGTCTCGGAGCCATGGAAACGGGATATAGATTGATTCAGGAAGCTGCCGGGACAAATAATGAAGAAAGCGGATTAATGTAGGACTATACAATACACATATTATTTATTTATTTATTTATTTATTTATTTATTTACGTCAACTAACACAGCAGTCGACGAAAAAGCTTAAGCTAAAGACAGATAGTGATTAAATGAAGAAGGTAGCTTAGCTTTATACACAACTAAACATCCCCATCCCGGTGGAGGTATTTATTTGCACAAGGTGCCAGCTATGCCCCGATTCAAAGCCAATGTGGCCAGGGATGAGTTGCGGCCAATCCAAGTCCAGAATATTTGCATTGGTTTCGCTGTAGATGATTAAAAAGTATAGCGCGAAGAGAAGTGACAGAAAGATGAGGAGAGATAAGGTGAGAAAGGTTGTTAAAAGATTGGCAAAGAACACGAAAAGGTTCGTGAAGAGAGTAGTTAGTCAGACATCTACTAAGGTGAATAGGAAAAAAGTTTCTGGTCCGACGTGAGGGAACACAAAAATACAGCGTATCTAGTAAATTAGTAGAAATGACTTCGCCGTTGACTAGTTTATGGAGAAAGAGAATGCCAAAAACAAGCCTACGGTTATAAAGTGAAGGAAGATTAATAAGAAGAAGTCTGTCAGAATAAGAAGGTAGGCGAAGACCCGGGTCCCAATTTAGACCGCGTAGCGCAAACTTAAGGAATTGCTTCTGTACCGATTCAATACTACGCTGGTGAACATCATATTGCGGGTTCCACACTGGCGAGCAATATTCTAGAGTAGGGCGAACTAACGAAGTGTATAAAACCTTTGTTACATAGGGATCATCAAATTCTTTGGCCCAACGTTTAATGAAGCCGAGAAGGCTGCTTGCTCTGTTGACAATTGAAGAAATATGAACATTAAATGAAAGTTTAGGGTTCTTCTGGAGGAAGAAAGATCAGCTTTGCGACTGGACGCTTTAGGGTTCTTCTGGAGGAAGAAAGATCAGCTTTGCGACTGGACGCTTCACAATACCGCGAGCGGTACGCAGTTCGACGACGCGGACATTGCCGTCACTGCCAGAGTATGCTTGGTGGATTCGCCCGAGACGCCATTCATTAAATGGAAGATTGTCGTCTTTGAGTACCACCAGATCGCCCACTTCAAGATTTTTGCAAGGGAATTGCCACTTATTGCGCTTATGTAGCTCCTTCAGATACTCGTCTTTCCATCGGAAATGGCCTGGGTTCAAAGCTAGAGAATCGGTGGGGTCTTCCGACATAGGAGAAATCGGCCGCGAGTTCAAACAAGCCTCTACCTTAGCCAGCAGCGTAGAGAACTCTTCAAAAGTATACTTTTGGTTGGAGGTGGCCTTGTAGAACAGAGTTTTAAAACTCTTAACTCCAGCCTCCCACAACCCTCCCATGTGTGGTGCCCCGGGAAGGATGAAATGCCAGGACAGATTCTGGTGGCTGTAGTGGGATAAGATTTTCTGCTGGGTAGACCTTAGGAAATCTTTTTCAAGCACTCTGGATGCACCTACGAAGTTTTTTCCGTTGTCGGACTGCACTTGGGGACACCCTCGCCTCGATACAAAGCGAGCGAATGCTGCCAGAAATGCTTCGGTACTTAAATCCGAAGTTGCCTCAAGGTGAATGGCTTTGGTGGAAAAGCAAACAAAGACACACACATATCCCTTTGATATGCGGCAAGCGCGGCCGGTCGAAGGGACGAAAGGACCTGCGAAATCTATCCCGGTGGTCGTGAAAGGAAGTGCGAAAGTAGTTCGCTGGGACGGAAGGGTGCCCATTAGTTGTGATTGCAGCCTTCTTTTGTAAATCACACAGACCTTGCATGAGTTGACACCAATTTGACTAGATTCCGCAGTCTTGGAATCCAGTATCTCTGTCGGATGAGACGGACTACCAGTTGACTGCCCCCATGGAGAGAGATCTGATGCGTGAAAATCACCAACAGCCGGGACAATGGACTTACTACTGGCAGCAGAATGGGGTTACGCTCATCTTAACTAAGAGCCGCTGCTTGTTGCACGCGCCCACAAGCTCGGATCACACCTGATGCGTCAATGAAAGGAATTAAGTTGAGAATGGTGCTAGACGTGGGCAGAGATTTCTTCTGCTGTAGACACCGATGTTACCGGGAAGTAATCACGCTGAGTGACTCGGATCAACCCACCGTGGAATTCGGATCCGGTCAAGGAAGAAGTAGCTCTTTGTAAAATCCTGCCACCTGTGATGGAGTTCACTGGGCAATTGATTATCCCACCCTAGCTCTTGTAGCCAAAGCTCTTGCATAAACACCTTGGCTTGAATTACAAAGGGAGCCAGCCAGCCAGCGGGATCGAATAACTTGGTGATCTGCCCGAGGACTTCTCGCTTAGTATAAGCTGACTTGATATCTTGGAGTGAGATGACAAAATAAAACTCATCCGTAGTCGCTTTCCATCGGACTCCCAGTCTTTTGCTGTGCTAGCCTCTTCGATATCGAGGAAATCAGCATTCAGCAGATGACACTTTGGAATGCAACTGAGCACGCTCTTCACATTCGATGTCCACTTGCGCAAAGGAAAGCCAGCTGAACCAAGAGCGTCTTGAAGTTCATTGACCATTTCGATTGCCGTTGCTTCATTGTGAGACCCTGCCAGGACATCATCGACATACATATAGGACTTGATAATATCGCTAGCCAAAGGAAATTTGGATTGTACATCACTTGCGAGTTGCTGAAGTACTCGGATGGCTAAGAACAGAGCACAGTTAATGCCAAACGTGACGGTATTCAGCTCGTAATCACCAAGTTGCCCCTCTTTATTTCGGAACAGGATCCACTTGAAAATCTGAGTAGTGAGATCGGACTGAAATACCGGACCAGGGTAAAGTATGTCGTTGAGACTTACTCCGTTTGTGGACTTGCAAGAGGCGTTAAAGACTACCCGTACTTTTGTTGTGGTGTTGTCGGGCTTGAAAACTGCATGGTGTGGCAAATAAAAATTTTCATTACTACCGTCAAATGGCACCAGACGCATATGGCCCAAATCCAAATATTCAGCGTCATACTCCGTTTTCGCCGGAATATTTTTTAGGAGCCGGTCTTCGTTATTTAGGAACTGAGCCAATGCCTTAGGTCTGGAATGACCAAGGTTGATGTTGGTTGGATCTCGAAACGGAAGTGAGACCGTATATCTCCCCGAAACATCTCTTCTTGTGGTCTTCTAAAAATTAACCTCGCAAACAGAATCAGAATCTTCTACCGGTTTGCCCTGTAGATCCTCCACCTCCCAAAACCTTATTTATTTATTTATTTACGTCAACTAACACAGCAGTCGACGAAAAAGCTTAAGCTAAAGACAGATAGTAATTAATTGAAAAAGATAGCTTAGCTATATACACAACTAAACATCCCCGACCCGGTGGAGGTGTTTTACTTGCATAAGGTGCCAGCTATGCCCCGAGTCACAGCCAATGTGGTCAGGAATGAGTTGCAGGCAATGCAAGTCCAGAATATGATTATTAGTTTCGCTGTAGATGATTAAAAAGTATAGCGCGAAGAGAAGTGACAGAAAGATGAGGAGAAATTAGGTGAGAAAGGTTGTTAAAAGATTGGCAAAGAGCACGAAAAGGTTCATGAAGAGAGTAGTTAGTCAGACATCTACTAAGGTGAATAGGAAAAAAGTTTCTGGTCCGACGTGAGGGAACACAAAAATATAGCGTATCTAGTAAATTAGTAGAAATGACTTCGCCGTTGACTAGTTTATGGAGAAAGAGAATGCCAAAAACAAGCCTACGGTTGTAAAGTGAAGGAAGATTAATAAGAAGAAGTCTGCTAGAATAAGAAGGTAGGCGAAGACTCGGGTCCCAATTAAGACCGCGTAACGCAAACTTAAGGAATTGCTTTTGTACCGATTCAATACTACGCTGGTGAACATCATATTGCGGATCCCACACTGGCGAGCAATATTCTAGAGTAGGGCGAACTAACGAAGTGTATAAAACCTTTGTTACATAGGGATCATCAAATTCGTTGGCCCAACGTTTAATGAAGCCAAGAAGACTGCATGCTCTATTGACAATTGAAGAAATATGAACATTAAATGAAAGTTTTGGGTCAAACATAACGCCTAAGTCTTTGAATGATGGTACACAATCTAACAGAACAGACTTAACATAGTAATGAGCTAGGATCGGAGACAAACGACTGAAAGTCATAAAAGAACACTTAGAGGCATTAAGGTGTAATTTATTAACGTGGCACCAATCACAGAACGCATCGAGATCTGATTGCAAGTACTGTTGGAAAGAAGGATCATTATAGGAATAACAAATCTTGACGTCATCCGCAAGCATGAGCACGCGTGAATGAGCCAAGGTCAAAGGCAAATCATTTATAAACAGTGTAAATAACAGGGGGCCCAGATTACTGCCTTGGGGTACACCTGACGTAACTCGAACAGTTTTAGATATCGAGGAACGAAAAGACACCTTTTGGGTTCTGCCAATAAGATACGACTTTAACCAAGCCAATAGTTTTGGGGAAAAACCCATTTTGTTAAGTTTCGCGAGAAGCATGGAATGATCAACCGTATCGAAAGCCTTACTAAAGTCAGTATAAATAACATCAGTTTGACACTTTTTACGGAAGCCATGGTGTACAAGGGTAGTCAATTCTAAAAGGTTGGTAAGCGACGAACGACCTTTCATGAATCCATGCTGACAAGGAGAAATAGTGGATCTGGATAGGTGTTGAAGGGAAGACGTAATAATTTTCTCAAACAGCTTTGGTATTGCCGAAAGTTATTGCTACCCTTTTTAAAAAGCGGAATAATAAAAGACTCCTTCCAAATATCGGGAAAGGTACTAGTCTCACTCGATATAAAGAATAACCGAGATAAAGGCTTAGATAGGGAATTCGAACACATTTTAAGAATGCAACTAGGTATATTATCAGGACCGGGAACGAAGGAAGACGTCATAGATGACAAGCTAAAGATAAAACAGTCTTCAGTAATACTAGGAAAAAACATACAATTTAAATGTGGGATTGAAAAGGGATACGGTGTGGGTTCCGAAACAGTAGTAGAATAAGTCGACTGAAAGAATTTAGCAAACAGATCTGCAATATCTGAATCATTATTAGCAGTCTGGTCATTAAATATGAAGGTGGAGGGTAGTACATTAGAGCGTCTTTTGGAAATAACAAAGTAGTAAAACCTTTTGGGGTTCTTATAAAATTCAACCTTACAGCGAACGATATAATTATTGTAGCATTGAGTGTTTAAAAGACAAAATTGAGATTTGGCTATACAGTAATTTGCATAGTCAAGTCGCGAACCAGTTTTTTTAAATCTTTTAAAATATCTCGATTTAATGTTACGGAGATTAGAGAGCCTTGTGAACCATACTGGCGCGCTGGAGACGGTAGAGACATTCACATAAGAAACGCATTCATCAATTAGAGAATTAAGAGCAGAGTAGAAAAACTTCACTGCACGATCTATATCGCAGCACTCAAATAGAAATGACCAATCAAAAGAGAAAATAAGGCTATTAAGAAGATTGAAATTTGTTTTACGAAAACATCTACGACGAGAAACTGAGATGTTTTTAAATGAATTAGTAACGGAATTGTAAGAAATAGTAACTTCAATGGTAGGGTGATAGGGATCTTCAGGTTTCACTAGGGGCTGTGTTCGGGATACAGCACTAACATTGGGATCAGAGATAAAAACAAGATGAAGGATTCTTTTAGAAGAGTTAAGGAAAGAATTCAACTGATATAGCGGACATTCAAGTAGGCTATCAAGAAAAACATGTTGAGATGAAGGAATTAAGAAAGATAGGTTATCATCAACAAGCCAAGAAATATTAGGCAAATTGAAATCACCTAAAACTATAAGGAAATCGCGATCTTTAAGACGATTAAAACTAGTTTGCAAAGCATCAGCATGGTGCATATAGGTCGTTATATCAGAAGCTGGAGGAATATATGAACAAGAAATATATAAGCTAAAGTTGAAACATGTAATTTCGACGCAAATAAACTCAACACCTAAAGGCAAATCAATCGGCACAACACTTGAACACAGATTCGAGCAATGAGTACTCCACTGCCATGACGACCAACACGATCAAGCCTATAAGAAATAAAGTTATTAGAAAGAATTTCATTATCCAAAACCGAGGAGTGAAGCCAAGTTTCGGAGAAAGCTAATATGTCAGCCGAAAAGGTTTGGCTCTCACAGAACAGGTTCGAGAGCTTGGTAAGAAGTCCTCTTACATTTTGATAATGAATGCAAAGACTAGACGTTATTAGTTTTTTGAAGCAGAAGATAAATTAGGAAGGTGGACAGGCAACGGACGGGAGCGCTTATTGGGCGCAAACTCGTGTACAACTAGGCCCTCTGGCCAGATATTAGTGTCAACCATAGCTGAGAAATACTCATTGGGTACTGTAATTTTAAAAGAGGAGATTTCGCGAGGCCTAGAAAACTTAAACTTTTGAATTAAAACTTTGGCAGGGCATATATTACTAATGTAAGCTGCCACAGACGACTCAGAAGTATCAGGAGCAAGCCTAGAGATAAAAAATTGTTTGCGATGAGGCACTACAGTTAGTGGAGGCGGAGGAGCATTGGGATCCGCAAGTGACTGAGAGCTAGCATGATCCTGTGATTGACCCTGTGTACACCAGGGCTTGTAATGGGTACTTCAATCTGAAAAGAAGAGCATAAAGAGGGACAAGAAGATGGTGTAGGCGAAAGTAAAATGGGACACGATGTAATAAAGAGCGCTGGCGACTGCTTGCGAGGCAACTCAAGGGTACATTTCTTGGGCGACTTCTCAGAAGGTGGAACAAACTTGAATTGCGACAATAAATGTACGCTAGAGTCACACTCGTTAGACAGCTGTTTGGCCAGTTTGTTTAAAGAAATAAACTTTAAACGAAGATCCCTATACATACGGCTAAAATCAAGCTGCTGGCTGACACAAGATGGGCAAGTCCAGCGCATTAAGCCAAGCTCAGGCTTAGACACAGACAAACCAGAAAATTTGTCGTAGTCGCGGCCATTGAGGCCTGCACATTTTAAGTGAATAAGATTATCGCAAAGCCAACAAGATATTGCTCTATACTGATCATCAAAACGATCAGAATGCTTGCAAGTAGGTAGACAACAAGCCATTATAAAGCCAAAAGAAACACAAGGCAAAAAAAAAAAATAAATTTATATATATAAGAATAAATAGAAAAATTTAAATACACAGCACAAAGATAATTATCGATAAGAAATCAATAATTACAAATAAAACGAAGAGAACAGCTAGAGTGCACAGCACAAGAGAGAGTGCAAGAACAGTTATAAGCCGAGCTTTGAGAGGCGGCCTTACAAAAGTAATTACGCGGGAGAGAAGCTGACCACAAGCACAAAGCAGAGAGAACAACAAAGCCACTTGCACTGATGGTATGATAGGGGCGATGAGGGGAGCAACTACAGAAGCAATGACGAGAGAGAAAAAAATAAAAAAGATAAAAAATTAAATGCACCAAACACTAATCACAAGACAGAAAAACTGTTTAAACTATTTAATTTGGCGAATTATGGAAATAAAACACAAGGGTGTCAAGCAAACAACACCAGTGAAACAAAACAAACTAAGCACAATTAAAAACTGAAAGAAAACAATAAATATTAATAAAAAAAACTCAGGAGCTATGCAAAAACACGACCGTCACGTCAGAGAGCAGAAGCTTTGTTAATGTGCCAACTGAAATGGACCACACAAAGCCAATGACTTCAACTGCCCCAGCAGGTTAAGTTTCCTTAAATTTAGATCTCAAAATCAATCCAATAGAGTAGTATCAAAATCTATTCATTCTTCTAAGCTCCCGCAGCTAGACAATACAAATATTTTTTCTAACTCGCTTAATCAACCCAATTTCCATTCAAGCCCCAAGTGGGCGAAGCCAGTCAATAGTCTGCTGTCTAATGCCAATGAAAAGCTTTTCTTATTTGACGAGATCAAGTCCCTAACATTTGAGCTTAAAAATTGCAAATCGTTTGTCCAGATGTGACAGAGCTAGTAGAAGGGGAGGAGGAGTTGCCATATTTTATAAAAAATCCATCCGCCATTCGCTGCTTCCCCTCCCTAACACAAAATGTATCGAATCCATTGGCAACAGCATCACCAATAATACAGGTATCTGTATCTCTATTATTATCTCTAACATTAGAGAACTTACTTATCGTCCTGGAAACTTTTTTTTAGGAGGTGATTTTAATAGCAGACACAGGCTCTGGGGTTGCAGTCGTGCTAACGTCTGGGGTGCTTTGATCTACGACTTTTTATTATCACATGGCCTGACAGTTCATTTCCCAGACGATCATACCTATGTGCCAAGTAGTGCCAGGTGCCAGTCCTCTAGGCTGGATATTTTTCTAACAAATAGCTGCTATTTATTAACTAATATTATAGCATTAAACGACCTTAGTTCCGATCATCTTCCAGTTAAATCATCACTCCACACCAATTTTACCACCACCCGGAATTTTTTTTTTTTTTTGATTATAAAATTGCTAATTGGAGCGTTTTTCATAGACTAATCAATAGATTACTCCCAAATTATGCCCCTTCCCAGTCGCGTCAAAGGACGGCATAGACAAGTTAATTAAAATCTCAACTCAGCAATCCTCACAGCTAAAGAGAGAAGTATCCCCAAAAAAGAGATCCGATCTACTCCAAAAGCCTTACTTCCTAGCATTATCTCACTGATAAAACTTAGAAACAGGCACCGTCGGAATTGGTTAAGACGCAGACGCAGAGGCGACCTAGCTAGCTGAGGTTTCTATGGTGAGATGGTTCAGCCAACAGGTGAATAACGAGTTATCCAAACTCAGAAATGAGAATTGGAACAACCTCTTATCCTCACTTAACCCAAATTCTTCCCCCTTTTGGAAACTTGCAAAAGTTATTATGAAGAAAAACATAGGAATACCTATATTGAATTACAATCAACAAAAATACGCAAATGCTGAACAGAAATCAGAACTATTAGCCTCGATGTTTGCCTCAAATCATTCCCATTCAAGTGGTCTCAGTGACCCATCCACGATTTCTGGGGTTTCAAACTTTAAGACCCTGTTGGACTCCCTTCCTGTCAATGCAGAATCTTGCTCGACAGAGTTTCTCGAAGTTTCTTAGATCTTAAAAAATTTTAATCCAAGGAACACCCCTGGCTTAGACAAAATAGAAAATATGTGTCTTAAGGCCCTCCCTTGAAAAGGAGTAAAATTCCTAACACTTATCATAAATGAATGTTTTCGCATTGGATATTTTCCACAGCAATGGATGGCCAAAATTATTCCCATATTAAAAGTGAACAAACCTACGGAGAACCGTGCTTCGTACAGACCCATTAGTTTGCTCTTATCACTAAGCAAGATTATGGAGAAAATAATAAAGAAGAAATTAGTTGATTTTGCTGACAGCAACAATGTCTTCCCATCTCTACAGTTTGGATTCCGCCGTGAACATAATACCTTGCACCCTCTGTGTAGAATAAAGAAAATCGTTAAGTCAGAATTCAGCAGATCAAAATCTACGGGTATGGTCTTACTAGACATTAAAGCAGCCTTTGATTCTGTGTGGCACGATGGACTCATATACAAAATGAATCTCCTTCATTTTCCGATTGAGATTATTAAATTAATACAAAGTTTTCTGAAAAACAGATCATTTGCAGTGTACATAGGCAACTCTCACTCAAGTGTAATTGACACAACTGCAGGCTGCCCACAAGGTTCCTGTCTTTCCCCAATATTATACAATATATATACTTCAGATTTCCCTCCTTTGAGTGAGTGCAGCCACTCATTTTCTATGCTTCTATTTTCGCGGATGATACTGCAATTCTTTCCTCTGGGTCACTTGCTACAGACATCACGGAGTCACTCCAAGTAGCTTTCAACTCTCTTGTTCGTTAATGGAAAATCATGGTCAATGCCGAAAAAACGCAAGCAGTCTTTTTCTCAAGAAAATGGAAAAATATATTTATTCCCCCAGACTGTATTAAGCTCAATCGGGTCGACGTCAAATGGGAAAACAATGTGAGATATCTGGGCGTTATATTAGGCAAAAAACTAATTTTTTCAGATCACGTCCAACATATAATTAGAAAAACTAACGTATTGATTAAAGTTGTATATCCGTTTATTAACAGAAATTCACGGCTTAGCTTAGCTAATAAGGTGTACTTATTTAGGTCTATTTTTCAGTCCACAATTTTGTATGGCGCTCCTGTTTGGGCCGATATTGCTAAGACTCATTTTCATAAAATTCAAGTGCTGCAAAACAAAATATTAAAAATGATATTAAATCTTTCCTGGCATTTCTACACTTTGGAGTTGCACAGTATCGCCAAAATAGAACTAGTCGTAGAAAGACTGACTAAGTTGCAAACTAACTTTGTATCTAGATATACTTCTTCAACTTATCCTCATATTCAAAATATTTAATTAGTTAATGTTAATTGTAAGTCCCTAGTTTTTAAGTTAAAAGTTTATAGGGTTTTTGTATAAATTTTTCCCTTTAATTATTATATTGTATATAAGTTAATTTCTCTATTCCTCCATCATATTTAAGTAGAAAAGGTTACTGTGTGTCCTGTACTCCTAAATTTTCTATGTAAATCTCACTCACTTGTACAAATTTAATTCTTTAAATAAAGAGATCCTTGTAAATTTTAAATTGTAATTTTTAGTTTTGAACCACCTCGTAGCTCGAAAGTGATTCGAATTTTAAGTTATCGATGCCTACCATTTGGCATGTATCTGTTGTATTTAGCAATCGCATTTTGGGCTGTTGCAATCGTGTTTGCGACATAAGCACCCGGTTTAATTTCTTGATTGGGAATTAAAATGTTTTCTTCTGCTGAAGACAACTCTATTTTGCGTATCACTTGAGATCTTGCAGGTAGAAGGGTTGAACTAGTACCAGAACTAAATATTATTGGAACATAGATAGGATACGTTAGATTTTGTGGTCTAATTATTAACCAATCCTCGGAACTATTGTAATCTAATTGGCAATTAAATATTTTCATGAAATCCAGTCCTATTATTCCATCGTAGGTGATTGCGAAATCTGCATGAAGTATATGACTTTTATATGGAATAATGTATTTGTCTGTTTGGAGTTCAATTGAGGCTATAATTCAATTTGTCATGAAAGACTTACCATTACCATTATTACCACGGCCTCTCTGGGCGAACAACACTGAGTTTGGGTTTCCAGTCATTTCGGTACTACATTGTAAGTACTTTGTGACGGCTTCATTCATTGTTTTGAAGTTTCCAGCCTCAAGGATAGTTTTTAGTCTGCCATGCTCACAATTTTTAACCATTGTGTTGATGGTTTCTTTAGTGCTGAATATATCAGCATGATCAGCTGATAGACCCTCGTCAATATAGGAAGCTTCCAAGAGCTTTCGTAAATTGTCAATTTCTGAGGTAAATTTATCTGCTGTCTTACCCATTTGTGTTACCTTTGACAGTTTTGCTTTAACTACATCGGATGTTTCACCGACTATAGTTTCTAACAATTTCTTTATTTTTGAGTCAATTGTGGTTAATTCTTGGACTTTATATAGCGTTGGCCAACAATTTTTGATTTTATGGCTTCAACAGCTATTTCTTCGAATGTACCTTTTGTTAGGTTTACCAACTTCAAAGCTGTTATGAATCTTTGAAGGTGTAACTTTTGTCCATTAAATTCTGGAATGGCATTCGAAATGTCCTTAATATAGGCCCTTTGAGCAATTACGTCAGCCATCATATGTATTTTTGTTTCAATGATGCTTAAATTTGAGTACAGCTCTTCCTCCTGTTCTATTTTATTATCTTCTTCCGACAATGTTAATAGTGCAGGGATGGTTAGATCGTTTTGATCACCTTCTTTTATATCTGTACCGTCATCTGATTCAGAGTCTTCATCATCTTCTAAGTCTATGTCTTGTTCGTTTACCACTGCTTTTTATTGGTTGTACTGTGGATTGTTTTATTGTATTCATCTACAGCCTTGAATATCAAATCCTCAAATTCCATTTCGGGGTGCTCTAACTTCAAGCATCTCATTATTTCCGTATATGTGGAATGGAATCTTTCTATTTGGCCGTTGCTGGATGAAGTATAATGTGGGGTAGTGTGGACTTGTATCCCTAACTGATTATTTAAAAGAAATTTTATTGATGCAGAATTTAAAGCCTTTTCGTTATCCATTACCACGGTTTTCGTCATACCGAAGGCTATCAATAACTCACGTAAGTTTACAAGTTTAACTTGCGCATACTTAGAAAATTTTTCTATGGCTGTTAGAATGATCTTATTTTGGGTGGAATATAAATCTATATGAATTATTTCGCCTGGATATGTCGGAATAGGGGTTGGTTGTATTTCTTGATTCGGAGGGTGTCTTTGATACTTCGAGAGTTTACATGTTTGGCAAGAGTTTACTATTGCTTCTACTTTTTTCTTCATACCTGGGAAAAAATAATCAGATAAAATTTGCTTTTTATTTTCGATGGAATTTCTATGTGCTCTAAGGTGTTCTTTAATTATGATTTCTTGTTCTTGGGTCTGATCATGGACATCTACAGTTTGGATTTGTGTGAATCTTGCCTTGTAACTCCTAAAATGCTCCGGAAATATTTGTTGAATTTTACCCATGATACTTTCGGAAGTGAAAATACCATTTACTATTCTCGGATCCATTTTTTCTTTTAGAATAGTTACACGATCGTCTTCGGAATATTTACTTCTCACTATTGTGTGTCTGTGGTATGTGGGGAATGGTATTTCGAAGGTGGTGGATTCGTTATCACCAGTGAGGATAAACAATTGGTTTTTAAAGACATTGATGGGTAGTTCCATTGCTGGAATGAGTTCATGCCCTGAGCTTTCATCACTGTGGATTGTAGCTGACGTACTACTAGCATTTATGTTAGTAGGGTTCCTAGAGAGTGCGTCTGCTACGACATTTGAGCTACCCGGTTTATATTTCAACTCGTAGTTGTATTCCTCCAGATAACTTTTCCATTTCTTCAGCTTCATGTTGTTATTTTTTGGGCTGAGAGCATAAGTGAGAGTCTGGTGGTCGGTGTAAATGATCACCTTGGATTTGCCGTATACATACATTCTTAGCTTATCCAATGCCCATACTATTGCTAGCATTTCTCTTTCATTTGTGGCATAGTTTTCTTCAGCTTTGGATAACGCACGGGAAAGAAATGTAATGGGTCTCCCATTCTGTTCTAGAGAAGCTCCTAGTGCGATGTTTGAGGCATCGGTGGTTAGATGGAACTCTTGTTTAAAGTCAGGGTATGCTAGCATAACGTCTTGTGACACTAATGCATTTTTCACTTTCTCAAAGGCATCGATTTCGGCTTCACCGAATCGGATTTCGATCTTGCTTGAGACATTTTTCTTGGCTCTGCCATGTTCTCCTCGCAATAACGCAGTCAAGGGTCTAGTAATTTAGCAAAATCTTTGATAAATCTTCTGTAATAACTAGCTAGTCCCAGGAAGTTGTTTTTTTTTGGTATGGGGAACTTTTTAATGGCTTGGATTTTCTCTGGATTGGTTTTAACTCCTTCCCTTGAAATTACTACGCCTAGGAAGTCAACGCTATGTCTTAGGAATTTGCATTTATCTACTTGGACCTTCATAATTGCCTTGGACAAGGTAGAAAATACCAAAGCTAGATGTCGGAAATGCTCTTCCTCCGATTTACTGAATATTATTATGTCGTCCATGTAGACGTAACAGATCTTTCCAATGAGATCTCTCAAAATATCATCGAGAGCTCTTTGGAATATTGATGGGGAATTCTTTAGGCCGAAGGGGAGTCTCGTGAACTCGTATTTCCCTCCATTCACGGCGAATGCCGTTTTTTCAATATCAGATTCCTTAAGGGAAATCTGATGAAATCCGCTCTTTAGATCAAGAACAGAGAAATACTTATTGTTGCCCAACTGCGCAACTATTTCTCCGATTTCGGGGATAGGATACCTATCCGAAACTGTAACTGCATTGAGCTTTCTACAATCTACGACCATCCTATATTGCTTATTCCCAAGGCTGTCACTCTTTTTAGGGACTATCCACACAGGGGAATTATAGGGCGACCGTGAGGGTCGTATTATACCATCTCGTAATAATTCTTGTAGCTGGTCTTCTACTACTTCTCTTAGAGAGGCTGGATATGGGTAATGCTTGGTGTAGACTGGAGTGTCTGTTGTCGTTCGGATTTCTCCTTGGACATTAGTGGCATAAGTCAATTTTTTATTTGGGTCCGCGAATAGCGATTTGTACCCCTCTTGGAGCGCCTTTAATCCTAATTTCTGCTGATTAGTGAGCTCATCTGATTTGAGGGTATGGACGGGCTCGCATCTGCTTCACTTTAACAACATGAGAGTTGTTGACGTATAGTAGATCTTTCCCTACATCAATGATAGCGTTTAACTCTCTTAGTGAGTCATTACCTAGAATTCCATGGAACGGATTCAGATTATATAATAGGAAGAATGTTATTGGTTTATTGGGTTCGTTAAATAAACCCAAATGGATATGGCTGGTTATTAAAATGCGACCACTTACGGTGTTCGCGTAAAACTTGTGTTCATTCATTTTGATATTTTTTGCTATTTCTGGTTGGACATAGTTCTTGTTCGAGCCGGTATCTATTAAGAAATTGTATGAGGTTTCGTCTTTGTCCCGGATAACAAAGTACGGCAAAGAGGAACACTTTAACCTAAAAAATTAACGGTGTCCTCGATTTGTGGTTGTTGAGGCTCCTGCGATTGTGGTCTGGTTTCCTCTTTGTTCTGTGGGACTAACTCTGAGTTGTCTCCCTGTGAGGTAAAATATTGCTCCTGCTGTTGATATTGTTGAACCTCAGGATATGGGACGAATTCAAAAGGGTCTTCTTGGCCCTGATAAGCAGCCTGATAATCGGACATATCGGAGTAATGCTCTTCTTGAGGCGGTATGGTGATATATTGTTCACCTGACGGACCGGTTTCGATATGGAATTGCCTCTGCACTTTATTGGGAAAATTTGCGGTGGACTGGTTGACTCTCTTGAGAGCAAATTGTTGTGGTAAATTAACATTCGGTTTGTTCATGTAGTTAACTTTTTTGGTTAAAATAGAGCCGTCGACATCCATTGGAGTTGGTGCCGGCTGAGGTTTCGGGGCAAATGGTCTCGGTGGTGCGTTGAAAAATACGGGGTTATTAGATTGAGGGAATTTATTTTGGGGAATGAACACGTTTTGCATGGGTTTTTGATTATAATAGTTGTTGTTATTGTAAGGTTTGGGTGGAATTGCTGGTATGAACGATCGTTAAGGTTGCACGTTAATTTTAGCATACGGGGTTTTGGTCCTACAGGTGGACGAGTGTCACGATCAGGGTTTGAAAACTGTGAAAACTGTCAACAGTTTTGCTGTGTGCTGTTGCTTCTGCTTCGAAAACTATGAACAGTCGCAGCAAAAGCATCAGCAAAAAACCCAAATCAGAAAATCTGACAGCAAAAGCAGCAGCAAATAACCGAAATAGAAATTTTTGACAGCAGCAGCAAACAGCAAAAATCCGAAAGCAAAAAACCCGACAGCAGCAGCAATAGCAAAAACCCGAAACAGATTGCTTTGATAGCAACAGCCAACTTATACATTTTAATACTAGGAACTGTTCCGACTGTTGCTTTGGGCCAATTTCGGAAGTCGACAAAAGCAGCAGTCGGAAAAATAGTCGCAGCAGACTACTTGATGCTTGATTTTTGGCCTACTTTGATTTTACCTATACATACATACACATGAAAGTACTCATACTCAATACTATTTCAATACATGTAAATTGTCAACCATGCGCTGCGTCAGCAACTCAGGTCCAGCTAGGGAGCTTTGGCGCTTGTGGGCGGCAGCGTTAAGAAACATTCTTGTAGCAGCTAGCAAGCGAATAAGAACCACTAATTGATTTGCTCCAATATAAAACCAACAACGTACTATTGATTCGCTTTATACTAAGTATTAAATAAAAGAATTTGTAATGTCTTACAATTCTCAAGGATTCTCATTTGGGTAAATAATACTTGAAATAAATCCTTACGAAATCGTAAGGTAGCTCTCGCATAGTTAGTGTGCTCGCGTGTCTCTAAAAAGAGACATAACGACAATGCGAAAATGAGATGCGTGCTTAACTACAGAACTCGACGGCAATTTAGAAAGTGTCGACGTGGCTCTGTTATTAGTGTGCTCGCTTGGCGATCGGGCGGCCGGGGTTCGACTCCCAGCTTGGTCGAAGTTTTTTTTATAATGCTTTTTATTCATAATGCTTTTTATATATTTATATATTTTTTTGTGATACATTTTTATTTACTTTTTATTTACTTTTTATACCCTTGCAGAGGGTATTGTAAAATTGGTCAGATGTTCGTAAGGCACAGAAGGAGGCGTTTACGACCCCATAAAGTATATAAATTCTTGATCAGCATGAGAAGCTGAGTTGATATAGCCATGTCCGCAAAATGTTTTCTTCTAGACCTATATGATATAGTGGTCCGATCCTAAAGATTTTCATACTTTATCTTACCCGGGTAATAAAAAACCCCAAAAAAAGATTTCATCCCGATAGCTCTTAAGACGGCTGAGTAAAACGCATACGCACAGACGGACGGACAGATGGACATGGCTATATCAACTCAGCTTCTCAGGTCGTAAACGCCTCCTTCTGTGCGTTACGAACTTCTGACCAATTTTACAATACCCTCTGCAAGGGTGTCCCTCATGTGCCAGCACCAACACTTTCTGTCTCAATGTTGCCGGAATAACAATCCGAACTCCTTTTAGCATGATTGTTCCAATAGTTGACACTTCATGTCGAAATGGGTATAATTTATTTGACATTGCCGAGTCCCAAGAACCTTGCTGAAGGCACACCATTGCGTCCAATATTTCCTCATCCTGTGTGCTGTTTTCAGCTATTTCAAATATCGATATTGATATTGGTGTAGCGTTTTCAATAATTCGCAATATGCTATGCTCACCCTTGATGTCGTAAGAACTGGTTGGCGTTTGCTCACACAAACGGGACAAACTATCAGCTATGTTTTCCTTTCCTGATTTGTAAATGACTTTAAACTTACACGCTTGGAGACGAAGAAGCCATTTTTCGATACGCGTTGGAGGCTTTGATGTTGGCTTGAAAATGGTTTCTAGTGGTTTGTGGTCAGTCACTAATTCGAGCTCTAGACCTATCAGATAAAAATAGTATTTTTCTACCGCCCAGACCAAAGCTAAACTCTCCTTTTCCGTTTGGGAGTATCGCTTTTCTATGTTTGTTAAGCTCCTACTAGCAAATGCAATTATATTGGGCTCGCCCTCATCGTTAAATTGCAAGAGTACTGCACCTAGAGCAACCGGACTAGCATCAGCGATTATTCGCGTTTTATTTTTAGGGTTAAAATATAAGAGACTCGGGATTTTAGTCAAAGCTAACATTAGCTTTTGAAACCCATTTTCTTCAGATGGTCCCCAAATAAACTTCCGATCTTTCTTTAAAAGCTCACGTAAAGGCTCTGTTTTGTCCGCTAGGTCTGCAATGAACTTGCCCACATAGCTAACTAGTCCTAGGAAACTACGAGTCTCTTCCTTATTTTTGGGTGGCCGAAATAATCTAATAGATTCAATTTTATCAGGATCTACTTCAATTCCTTTGTCTGTTAAAATGGGTCCCAAAAATTTTATTCTATTTGTCTCCCAAATGCATTTCTCATTGTTTAGAAGAACATTATTATTATTGAAAACGCTTCGAACCTTTTCCAGTGCTTTATCGTGCTCTTCTTTGCTACTTCCAAAAATTATTACATCGTCGATATAATTCATCACGTTGTTGCACGGTGCTAAGACTTCTTTCATTCTTCGTTGGAAGATTTCCGGCGCCGCATTTATACCAAACATTAGTCGCATAAGCGGTATATATAGGTATAACTAAATAACCCCTTCGGTGTAATAAAAGTTGTTATCTGCCTACTTGTTTCATCTAACTCCAATTGATGGTACGCGTCCTTTAGATCGAGTCGTGAAAAGATTCTGGCATTTCTTAATTTAGTCATAAAAGATTCAAATGTCGGCAAAGGGTAGTTCTCACGAAGAATCGCACGGTTGGCTTGCCTCATATCCAAACATATTCGAATATCACCACTTTCTTTGAACGCGATCACCATTGGAGAGATCCACGGGCTGTGACCCTTGACCGGTTCAATAATGTCCAGATTGTAGGCTTCCTCCAACTTAGCATTGACTTTCTCTTCGAGCGCAATAGGAATACGCCTCATTGGTTGTTTCAAAGGATCAACGTAGGGGTCTATTGTTAGTTTCACACTAATACCTTTCCACTTGGGAAATGGTGGCACAATCTCAATATTGTTAACCGGTAGTCCAACTCGCAGAGCATTTAACTTCGTTGCTGTTTCCCGTCCCAGCAGTGACTGCCGTCCTTTTTCAATTACAAAGAAGGATGCAATCAGCTCGGGGTTCTGCTTGATTGATATCGGTGCCTTAAAAATACAAATAACTTTAAGAATTTTATCTGAGGCGTATCCCCCAAATTGACTTGGCGAATTTCCGCGGACGTTAAAAACTGTTGCTTTCTTTAATTGAAGAGTTAACCAATCGTCTTGCGAGATAGGGTTAAACCGGGATCCAGAATCAATTACTAGGGAAACATCTGCACCTCCAATTCGGCATTGCATCATCTCTGCATACTCCTCGTCACTGTCTATCTTAAAACAATTCCGTTGGATTGTCTTATTTTCCCCTCGATTATCTTCTTCAATTCGGTGCACATATTGGCGTTTGGAATTTCCCATCGCTTCCTTGTCATTTGACTGTGAGTATGGGCGTTTACACGAGAGCATCGGTTGCATTTAATCTGGCGTGCTGGGCACATCTGACTATCTTCCTTGTGTCCTGACAGTCCGCACCTTCCACAATCACTCTGATTAATTTTCCTTGATTTTATATTAGTGATTTTATTTATGATTTCTGGCAATGACTTCGAGTGCATAAGCTTCGACTGCTTATTTATTTCCTCGTCCACCTGGCAGGCTTCGATTATTTCGCTTAAAGTTTGTTCAACAACACGATTACAGACAAAGGACAACAATCTGGTGGACAAACTACATAAGATGGGGGTTATCTCAAAGATTGAAAAGAACAGAATGACGACAACTACGGCGATCTCTCCAAGAATATATGGACTACCAAAAATACACATAGAAGGGACACCATTGAGACCAATTTGTTCGTTAATTGGCTCACCATCTTATGGACTTTGTAAATACATTATACAAATTTTAAGGAATATAACATTGGACTCGAAATATAACATAAAAAACGCAACTGAATTCAAACAACGCATAAATAACACATACATTTGCGACGATGAACAATTAATTTCGTTTGACGTGGTATCATTATTTCCAAGCATACCAACGGATTTAGCATTAGACACAATCAGGAACAAATGGACTAAAATACAGGAATACACAAAGATACCAAAAGCTTTATTTATGGAAATAGTAAAATTCTGCATCCAAGAGAATAGATATTTTACCTATAAGGACCAAACATTTATACAATTAAAAGGAATGCCGATGGGATCTCCGGCCTCACCTGTGATTGCGGACATCGTTATGGAAAATCTTCTGGACACTACAATGGATAAACTAACCAGACCACCAAGATTATTGACGAAATATGTAGATGATATTTTTTCAATTATATACCAAGATGACATCGATAAAACACTGGACACCCTAAATTCATTTGACAGGAATATAAAATTCACTATGGAGCTGGAAGACAATGGAAAACTGGCGTATTTGGACTCTATGGTCATCAGACGTGGAAAAGAATTAAAACTAAAATGGTACAGGAAGCCAACAGCATCAGGACAAATCATTAATTTCAACTCAAAACACCCTAAGACGATGATAATAAATACAGCAAGGAGCTGTATCCAACGGATGCTGAACATTTCGGATAAAATATACCATGAAGAAACGAAGATGGAAATATTAAATATTTTAAAGGACAACGATTTTCCGGATAACGTAATCAGGACATTATTTAAAAAACACAAATCCACCATTGACAAAACTAAGAATGAAAAAACATATATATCGGTCACTTATGTACCCAAATTATCGGAAAGACTATTACATTCGGATTGTTATGACAAAGATGGAATAAAAATAGCACATAAACCGGACAATACCCTCAAACATGTATTCAACAAAACAAAATCCAAGATAGAGATGACTAATAGAAGCAATGTGATATACAAAATCCCATGCAATGGACAAGGAAACATACAGTGCAATAAGATATACATAGGGACGACAAAATCGAAATTAAAAACTAGGATTTCCCAACACAAATCTGACTATAAAATGAGACATTACTCAGACATACCAAAAACATCACTAATGACACACTGTGCAACTAGTGGCCATGCACCGAATTTCGAACAGACCACAATATTAGATGAAGAGCGGCACTACAACAAAAGGTTTACCATGGAGATGCTACATATCATCAACACACCGAGCGCCACACGACTTAACTTTAAGACTGATACTGACAACTGCGCTCACATATACAGACATTTACTTGACAATAATTAGTTCGTAACTCCACGTCAAACGATGCTGACGTGTTAAATAATGTATGCTACAAAATTTGTTAAATGTCACATAATTGTTAAATGTTCTTGTATTTTATTGTAGTTGCCCTTAAGACGGTTGCCGCTGCGCAACCGAAATATATCGGAAAAGAAATAAATTTAAAAACGATGTTTTATTTTTATTTGAAAAAATGACCTAAAGCCTGATAGAATTTTAGAAGATAGAAATTAGGTTAATTTTGAAAATTTGCTATTGATGGCTGATTTTCTTCAAAATAATTTTCAATATTTACATCAATATCTAATAAACTCAACATTTCGGGACTATAGTTGCTATTTTCCAAATCCTTTCGTGATAGCACGTGTCTCAGTGATGCAATAAGTGGGTCCGAAGAGGTTGCTAGCATGTTAATATTGTCACATTGTCATATTGTCACTCATCGAAGTCGGTCGTGTTTTTTTTGCGCTCTCGCTTAATTTTTGTCTTTCATTCTTTCGTGAAACTAATTTATAATATTCAATTTAAATTCATTGCCTTACTAATTCTTAATAAATCGCTATGCTCATCGCGAAGTTTGCGTTAAATTTACAAACATTTTTATAAATTTATTATCAAAACTTTAACAAACGCAAATATAATTTTGTTGTTGCGCTGCTTAGTTTTTGATTTCGTTCTATTTTTTGCTCCCACCCGCGCTCTCAATTTACAGTTCATAGTTTTTTTTTGTTTGTGTGGTGTTGGTGCTCTCTATTCTTTTGTTTCTCTTTTGATCGCGCTCGCGGCCGTTAACTTCGCGCTGGTGACAAGTTTTTGTTGTTGTGTGTTTTAATACAGATAAGTAGAAATATTCTCTCTTTTTGTTTTCTCTTTCTAATTTGCATATTGCAGTTAGTTTTTGCCTTGCTTTGTATACGTCTCTCTTAACATATATATACATTTTTCCCATTTTATTTACATATTGATTTATAATTTGTTTTTGTATAAATCAATGCTTTAATAATGTCTGTCTGTTGCAAATATAATTGCAATAATCCCAGCAAGATCAGTGAAGACTTTCTTTACTGTTGGCTGTGTGACAATGTAATGCACTTTGTGCAAGGTGCGGGATAGTATTGCACAGGGTGGCGGCCTTAAATGGGGCTGTGATTCGTGTCGTGGCTTGGAGCTCGAGATGCGAAGTTTTATGAAACGGACTGGGGATGCATTTAAAACCCTGTCAGCTGGCGTTCATAAGCTCCAAGAGGAGCTTTTGGCGATGGAGGTTCAATTCACAAGTTCTAAACTTTTGATTGAATCTCCGACGCGAAAGAGGGCCAGGTTTCAGGGCGCGTCCCTCAGTCCGTCGGCACATTCGTCTCTACCAGTTCCGGCTTTCGACATTGACCCTATGTCACCAAATGCACAGCAGCTGATATCGTTTAGGAGTCCGGCTTTGGCAGCTGTGAAGTCTCTTCCCATTTCCCCTGGAGACAGTATCCCACCTACTAACACGATATCGGTTGTAGTTTCCGAACCGTCCGTGCAAACATCCGTTTCCAGGAATATTGCCAATAAAGTAGTTACAAGAGGAGCTAGTAAAGTGCTGGCTGCTTCAGCTGCTGCTGCGTCTGCTGTAGCCGCTACTGCTGTGCCTAGTATTCCTAGTTCCCTTGTTGTAGTTCCACCCAAAAAGCAAATTTTTATTTCGAGGCTTGATCCCAATACTACTTCTGAAGAAGTCATAGCCTACATACTGGGCAAAGTTCAAGCACCAAACATGGCTGTGGAAAAGTTCCGTTTTTCATATTTTCGGGACACTTCGTCATTTAAAATAGGTGTCTCCCCAGATCTTTTTGGCCAAATATGTCATAAAGATTTTTGGCCGGAACACCTTGTTGTAAAAGAGTATACAATAAAAAAGAAGAATCCGCCTCCGATTAGCTTGCTACCTGCCATTGTGAATAACGTTCCTTCCGGCTCGTCTGCACCTGTTGGCGAGTCAAAAAACTAATTTCGTCCCTAACTCTGGCCTATCAGAACGTACGGGGACTAAAGTCTAAACTGTCTAAACTCTACGTAGATAGTCTATCTTTTGACTTTCATATTCTTGCCTTTACTGAGACTTGGCTGAAGCCTGATATTGCTGATGCTTCAATTTTCCCCTAAAAATATTTAACATATAGACATGATCGGACTATCCGTAATGGTGGTGGCGTTTTGATCGCTGTTGACTCGGCGTTCTCGTCTGAAATTGTCCAGTCTTCCAATCAGGAGATTGAATTTGTTTGTGTTAAAATTTCGTTTAATTCTTTTTCTGCCTATATTACTTTTTCGTATATTCCACAACAGTCCGACTTGGCAGTATACACTCACCATTTGGAAGCTATTCAACTTATTTTCTCATATCTCTCTGACAAAGACTTGATCGTTGTTCTGGGAGATTTTAATTTACCTGAGATTGCCTGGACCCTTTCATTTGACTCTTTATTACTGTTGCCCTCCTTGTCACATTGTTTCATAGATGGTCTGCTTGAGTTGTCCCTAACTCAAATAAATCCTGTCCGGAATAGTCGTAACAGATCACTAGATCTGGTATTTGTTTTGGATTCTTCCAACTGCGATGTTTCCAGGACTGATCCCTTAGTTATCCCCGAAGACAACTTTCATCCAACTCTGGATATAACCATTGACCTTCCTTTTGGTGTTATGTCTCGACATAATAACTCGATGCCTCCAACCCGATGTTTTCGCAAGACAAACTTTACTAAACTTAAAAAACTCTTGTTAACTAATGATTGGACATATCTGTATACTTGCGGATATGGACTCTGCCATTTCTGTCTTCTATAAAACTCTTGAGTCGTTCTTTGATGTTTGTGTCCCGCGTGGGACTCTAGAATGGTCTGACAGACCTCCTTGGTTCTCACGTGAGTTATGTAACTTGAAGAACGTAAAATCGAGATGTTATAAAAGATTTAAAAAATCCGGTAAAGCATCGGATTTTTCCCTATATGTAGTTGCTCGATCGAATTTTATGGTGCTGAATTCACATTGCTATAAGGATTATCTTCAGCGATGTAAACTCAGGTTTTCTCGCGATCCTAAGCAATTTTATAAATTTGTAAATGTTAAACGTAAGACATCAGTGCACCCGTTTTACTTGTCTTTCGAAAACAATAAAGCTGACAATGATCAGGCAATTGCCGACATGTTTGCTGATTTTTTCAAAACAACTTCTTCCTCTTCGATTTATCAAGCAAATCCTCCTTATCCTCATCACTTGCAATCGTCTAATTGCATTTTAGACCCTGTGTTTGATGAAAGTTCGGTTCTTAGCATGCTCAGTTCCGTCAAACCAATATTTGCACCTGGCCCTGATGTAATACCAGGCTGCGTATTAAGGTTTTGCGCGGAGGCCCTATGTAAGCCAATACTTAAGTTGTTTACACTGTCCGTCACATCTTCCGCCTTCCCGCCTATCTGGAAGGAATCATATATTATTCCTCTTCATAAAAAGGGGAAGAAGTCCGAAGCCTCCAATTATAGGGGTATTTCTAAATTGTCTGCCATACCCAAAGCATTTGAGAAAATAATAACATCTCAACTGCAGCATTTTTGTAGCTCAATCATTTCGTCATCCCAACATGGGTTTAAAAAACGTAGATCGACAACTACTAACCTATTAGAATTTACATCTCACTCAATCAAAGGGTTCAAGACTGCCGTGCAAACTGACGTCATTTATACTGACTTCAGCAAGGCCTTTGACTCTGTTAATTATACTCTGCTTTTATATAAATTAAACGCACTTGGCATCCCTAGCCTTTTGCTAGATTGGATTCTTCAATATCTTTCTAAGCGTACACAAAAGGTCCTCTTTAAGTCTTCATTTTCTAAGACCATCCAAGTGACCTCTGGAGTACCTCAGTGTAGTCATTTGGGTCCATTGCTATTCACTCTTTTTATAAATAATCTTCCATTGGTAGTGTCACATTCTCGGGTGCTTATGTACGCGGATGATGTCAAGCTTTACCTCAGTTTTAAAGACATATCGTCTTCTTGCCTACTTCAATCGGATCTTAATGATCTTCAGAGTTGGTGTGAAACAAACCTATTAAACCTTAACGGCTCTAAATGTAAAGTTATGTCTTTTTATAGATGCACTCCATACTTAGCAATTTATTATCTTAACGACACTGCCTTAGAGCGGTTAGATATTATCAATGATTTAGGTGTTCTTATGGACCATAAATTAACTTTTAATCCTCATATTTCTGCTACAGTTAGTAAAGCTATGAATGTTCTTGGGTTTGTGAAACGATGGTCAAAAGAGTTTGACGATCCGTACACAACCAACCATCTTAGAGTACGGATCTTGCATATGGTCACCTCAATATGAGACGCACCAAAGTAAAATTGAATCTGTTCAAAAGCAATTTCTGCTTTTCGCTCTTCGCGGTCTAAATTGGGATCGCAATGTCAATTTGCCATCATACTCCAGTAGGCTTCTTTTAATCAATCTTCCTTCTTTAATTAATCGTAGAGTAATGCGTGGTGCTATCTTTATTCATAAACTTTTAATAGGTGAAATAGACTCTCCTGAGCTATTGAACGAGTTAAACCTATCTGTACCCCGTAGACCTACTAGAAATTTTATTCCTCTATCCTTAAAACACTGTAGTTCTAACTATTCTTTGCATGAACCTCTTCGAGTCCTATGTTCTGACTACAATATTCTGTATCCCGTAATCAGATCAGAAGCCTCTCTTTCCCTTGTGAAAACTTCTATTTTAGCACATTTAGCTCGTAATTAGCTGTAGTTAATCATATTTTTAATTGTTTGTCCGTTTTATTTGTATTTGTCCACGCGATCGTGCCGTCCGATATGCGGCTGCGCCCCACGGTCGGTCGGGCGGGAGGTGGACAGCGCTCTGCTTGGGCTCGCGCGAAACAGGCTATGTCCTGGTGTCGTATGGGCCACTTGAACGTACTTCGCATTGTACGCGTCAACGTCCAGACAATATAAATAGGTCTTCATTTTGTCTAACTCGAGAAGTTTTTAATGTATTAGTATATCTGAATCTTTTGTAGTCCTTGTTTTTACATTCCTTCTTCGGATATCTCTCCAATTGGTAAACACTGTGTACCACTATGTACCACTAAGGTAAGTGTTGTTTGCGGATACAATTCAGTCAAAAGTTGAGCAGTTTTTTAAGTATATTCGGCAAATTTTTTTTTTTTAATTTCCTTGAAATTTTTAACATTCAAGATAACAGCCAACCTATTAATGACCTCTTGACTAATCCCTGTTATTAAAGATGTCATTTTATTATTTTCAATCAAACTCCTTGAAGTATTTCCATCATTTGTGTATACATATGTATCCGTGCTTTGGGCAGTCAACTTTCAGTCCTAGCTTCCGAAAGAGCTTGTATAATCTCCTTCCTTTATGTTATATTTTTTTAATTAACTAGGTAGAACGAAAAATCGGTATTACCCTTTTTGTATTAATTAGGTAAAAAATCTTAATATTTACATCCAATTAGGTAAACGGAAATAAAAAGTACAAACTTACAACTAGGAAAAGAAAGGCACATATATATCCAGTTAGTATTTACAAAACATCATTACGCAATGTTATCATTTAAATATAAAGAAGCTATAAGCAAATATGCATACGCTCTTCTTCTTCCTTATACCTTGCAGCGCATTTTTTAGGCGAGGTTACCTTAGTTTAATGGCTTCTGCATCGGTGTCGCAGGGCTCCGCATATTGGGACCATATACATCTGATAGGTAAATATTTCACCTACCTAGTGTATGTAGTCCGGTTATGATACTAGGTGATACTTGTTAGTTGTATTCCACCAAAGCTCAAAAAATGCCAATATTTAGTACATTTCTTAAACGCTTCTAGTTCAAAAAGTTCAATTTAAGTAATTATTAAAATTTATAAAACATGCTATAAATAAAGAACATACTTTTCAGATAAAACAAAAAAATCCAAAAATAATCGATGGTTGAAATAGCCCAATATTTAGTTTTAAAGTTGCAATTTTTTTTTTTTTAATTATCATTTTTTCCTATTTACTAAATAGCACATCTATCTCTCTCTATCACCTCTAGCACCCATGAATCTCAACCGATTTCACAAATTTTTTGGATTCATAATCTCTGAAGTATTCCCTATCGATTGCATATATCATTTTTGCCAAACGCGATCATCAAAAAACTGATTTTTGCAAGACTATCCGAGCAGAGGCCCAACTGTGCGTCGTTAATATTACAAAGTTCAGTTGAATATTGCCTATATTGGTTCCTGAGTAATGGTTGAATTGAATTTATTGTATTTTTAAAATATGGGTTATTGTTTTGTTGGTTTTTTATATTTTGGGGGCGTGAATATGGTGTTATTTGTGCTTTAATATTCCGGCTAGTATTTGGTTTTTGCGAATAGAATGTTTTTTCTACGCGGCAGTATTCATAGGCTTCCTTACTATATTGAGGATTTCTTGATTTTACTAAAGTTATAGCTTTTTTAGTTGAATATTGGTTACCGTTTTGTAAAATACGCGTTAGCGTATTTTTTAAATACCATAAAAAAGTTGACCTAAAGATAAGCTTACTTTTATTTGTTACCATAATGTTGAATCAGAGTAGCCTTGATGTCGTTCCAGGTTGGTCCAGTGTCGGACTGTTTTAGTGCGTCGTTAGCTCTTCCTACAATTTTATTCCTGATGGCGCTAAGTAGAAGAGAACCGTATGGTGTCTGGTCGGTTCCTTGAATCAATGTGATAACTTCTTCCATATGAACGATGAAGTCTTAAAAATAATTTTAAAAAAATGAAGCAAGTATGTCGCTTCGCCGACTTCGGTATACCATACCAAATTGCGGGAGATAATCGAGTTTATTCAAATTACGGGGGCGGAAAGTGACGTGGCAAAATCTTTACACATAAAAAAGGTGCGCACTTACTAAGCAAATATACATACCAAATTTGGTGCCTCTAGTTAGTATAATGGTTAAGAAAATCGGTTTATTTAATTTGCAGGGACGGTAGGTGGCGTGATTTGAAATTTGAAATTTTGAAACAAACTCAGCAACTGCACATACTACACGAGACTACATACCAAACTTGGTGGCTCTAGCTCTTATAGTCTCCGAGATCTACGAGATCATACGGACGGAAAGCTTCCATCTGCCTGTTAAGTAGGGGAGTTGTGACTCAGGCCCAGTTGTGACATTCTCAAATATTTTTGAAATGCGGTATTGAATGACAGTTTGAGCCCTGTAAATCATGTTTGTTAGACGTTCTGCAGTTTTTGGACAGACCCCAACGTTAATAATCGTATTGTATATACGGGTACCAAACATCGTGTTGAAAATCGTGCAAAAAAGTTTTTTTCCATTTTTTTCAAAGTACCAAAGTTTAGTGAAATCAACAGTGAAAAGGTGAGTGCAATGAATAAAAGTATTGTATTTGCCGTATATTTTGTGATTCTATAAAAATTTATGTGATTATGATTATGTCTATAAAAAATATAGATATAAACTTTAAACTATAAAAAGGCCTTTAATTGTTTTTATATCTATATTTTTCGGCCTAAAAAAAGTTATCCAAATTAAATCTGTTCCAAAATTTTTTGAGTAACTCAAATAAACATAAATTCTTTGGAAAAAAGTTGCGTTTGGTTAATATTTAAATGTTAATGGCATGGTATAAAAACTGGTTGTGCGCGATCAAACTTTATGCATACGAACAATGAAATCGGTTGCTTAGTTCTGCAAGTCTGAGTAAAAACACTTATTTTGCGAATCGGTCGACAGTAATTTGCGGGCTATGATGGTTGTTTTCTGTTTGCTCGGTTTATTTGTGCATTTCCACTGCCTTTCCAGTCTGGTATCGTTTGCCGCAACGGCACGTGTTTCTGTTAAAATTTGTATACTTAAATTATAAATTAGATTAATTTCAGCATCTAATTCACTTAAATTAGATTTATTTCTTTATTTATTTCTTTATTTTCTGCTATTGCAATTATTTTAGTTCGGGGTCCTTCTATGAGCTCTAAAACTGCTAGACAAAAACTGCTAAAAACAGCGCTAGAAAGAAACAAATCCCATGAATCAAAAGAACTCTTAAAAAACATCTGTCAATTAGTTTATTCTCGTTTTTTAAAACTAGTTTATAGGACTTGTTTCTCGTTTCTGATGCCGTTCCTTCTAGACTTTCAACAAACATATCTGACTCAGTGGCGGATCTACGGGGGGTGAAATAGGGGAAATTTCCAATATATAGTTAACATAAACAGAGACCAAAACATTCTAGATAGCCAGTTGAGAGCTTGATGGGTGCTAAATTTCTGTCACTGAAGCACATGGTAAAACAGATAGTCGTATGCGCGCTAATGTATTGAATAATCGATCATCGTTTTAACTCAGCTGTGCGTATACTGCCAGATTTATCCACAAGTTAGATCACATCATAGTGAAAGAGCTTTTGTTTTTCGAGTTCATTTCAATTTATATTTAAACTAATTGTAAGTACTGTGCAATCGATTTATGCAATAGTATAGCTATTGTTTGTCGCTAGTGAGTGCTGAAGCGTACAATGTACTTCTTGGCACATGAAACGATCTAGAAAATGGTGAGTATAAACATATGCGTTTTTCTGGGATGGCCATAGTGGTTTTGAAAAATTATCCCTAATGAGTGATTAGAAAAAATGTAGAGTTAATTAATTTCAGTCTCGCCAGCAGCCTTCGATTGCCACTTTTTTTCAACCTTTCAAAAAATAAAAGTTAGAAGGCGTCGCTTCAGATGAAACGTATCATGTTGACGAACATCAAGTTTCGGATACTACTTCCGAAAATAATACTACATTGACACAAGGAACTCAGAATTTGTCGAGAATTGACTCACTAGGCGCTTGTTCATCGTTTATGAGAGACGCAAATGAAAACCGAGCTTCTATGGTTATGCCAGAATTCTTTAGCGACATAGGTCATTTTATCGGCAAGAAAGTAAGCGATAGGGTTAAAGGAGAACTTTTGGAAAACCCTTGGATACCATCGAAGAATTATAAATTTCCTTTCTCCAGCAGAACTGTTTGCGAAAAAGAGATAAGGCACAATACATTTAGTTGATCACAACGAATGGTTGGTTTTTTCTGATGTCAAAAAGGGGCTCTATTGCAAATACTGTCCCTGGTTCACAACAATCAATTTAGGAGGTTACAAAAAAAATACACCTTTAGGTATACTAGTCACGCAACCGTTGGTTAACTTCAAGAATCTAGCCGGCAAGTTAGGACATCTGGAAAGCCATTCTCAACTCCTTTACCACAAGAATGCAGTTGTTGCAGCCAAAGATTTTCTGAAGAATTACCACTGTTTAAGATTAAACATCGTGTTCATCTGAAATGGCTTCACCAAATCAGATGCACCAAGAAATATACAAAACGACACAAAAACATAACACAAAAATAAGTTATAAAGATTCATATGACAATTATTGCTTAAAACCAAACAAAACATGCATCCACACTCTGTGGAAAACACTTAAGATTATACCAGCGGCGCGGTATCAAGTAGCCAACGCTGAGCATGAAATATAAACAATTGTCTACCCCCGAAAACGTGGGTCATTAGAATAAGTATTTTTAAGAACAATTGTCGCCTAGAGTCTAAGAGTTCATTTATATACACAATACACAATTGTAAATAAAATCAGTTCATATTTTGAATTCAACGAATGAAGATTGGGTTATTTTCCTTCTCCCGGGAATCCCTATTCAAATATCAAAATGAAAAATTTATTGAATGGTAAAATCAATGTCGTTAAAGTATTAGGGGTTCTACAATACAATTTTGTTTCAGGTTAGGAAACTACCAAGAAGGTTAGGTCGATGAACAGTAGTTCATCATCGTTTGCTGATTCGTTAAAATTATGACTTCAACAATATTGCGTTGACATGTCGAAACTTTTATTCGGTTAAATTAAGCTAAATTGCGTTCGGAAGTGTATATTCATTTCAGAAAATGTTGTTCGAATTTCACCGGCGACATACATAGTAATTTTAAGCTCTTGGATGTGCCGGGTTTACAACTGAAGGTTGGCTCGGTAATCATAATGCTTAGAAATTTAAACCAACCAAAACTGTGCAGTGAATAAGAAAACTGATGACCAATGTGATTCACGCGTCAATACTTAAAGAAAAATTTAAAGATGAGGAAAATCTTATTTCAAGGATTCCGATGATCCCAACGGATATGCTTCTCTGACTTTAAACAAATTCAATTTCCGATTCGTCTTGCCATCGCCATGACGATCAACAAATCACAGAGCCAATCCTTGAATATTTGTGGCCTTGTTCTAAAAAATTCATGTTTTTCTTATGGTCAATACTATGTTACATGCGTGTCGGCAAACTATCCGCTTTATTTGATCTTGCGCGTGACCAAAAAACAAAGAATGTCGTTTTGCCGTAAATGAAAATTTTGTTTAACTTTTCAAATATAAAACAAGAAAAAAATTGTTTCTTCATTTTTTAATCCCCAAACGAAATGTTAATAACTAAGCCGTCAGGAGTTTAAACGAAGTTCGCCGGGTTTGCTAGTTTATAATAAATTTTGATTTTTGATCATGAAATAGCTTTGTTAATGTCTACTGACATGTTATAAGAGAGGAAATCTTAATTTTTAAGCATGAGTCTAATAATATTGCAAGGAACTGTAGCGTTGCGTCTGTGTGTGTATGCTCTGATAATTTAACTTATATTGCATATAACTTGTGTTCTATTTATCCTGATGATTTTCATGCTTTACCTTACCCGGTATATGCATAAGTAGCTTACATATAAAGTATGTATGTACAATGTACATATTGGCATTTCCGAAATCACTCACACGACTTTCAAAAGCAGAATAAAATTTTATACGTGAAATAAATCAAAGAAATTAAATTTTGTAGTTTATCACTAATAATTTTGTTAAGTATTTTTAAAGTACTATCGAACGTAAAGAACATCATTGCTAACAATCGGCAAACTCTTCGAATTGTGTGAGAATTTTAAACTTTGAATATTTTTAGCATAAATTAGAAATCTGGTTAGAGATTACGACCTATTGAAATTAAAATCGAATTTAGCCGGCTCGAGGTCAATCTTACAAAAGAAGATTATTTCAAAGGCAACACACAAAAAGGTGAGCAGGTTGTCTGTATAGCTACTTCAAGAACTACCAAGAGGCATAACATTCTAGTAGTAGTAGAGAGAGCAGGACATAAGATTATTATATTGTTGTTGAGAGAGAGCTTGTTAAAGAGGCCGTAAATCATTCGCAAAGAGACTGTCAACTGAGTCGCACGTCAAGGTCCATAAGCAGTCCAGTGTTATTTCTATAAGTATGTTTAAATCTTAACAATATAATGAACTCGATTGTCATCAAACAATTCAATTCGAAAAAGCTTCTGCTCTCTGACTTGACGGTCGTGTTTTTGCATAGCTCCTGAGTTTTTATTAATATTTATTGTTTTCTCTCAGTTTTTAATTGTGCTTAGTTTGTTTACGCTTTCACTGGTGTTCTTTGCTTGACACCCTTGTGTTTTATTTCCATAATTCGCCAAATTAAATAGTTTAAAAAGTTTTTCTGTTTCGTGATTCGTGTTTGGTGCATTTAATTTTTTTTCTTTTTATTTTTTTCTCTCTCGTCATTGCTTCTGCAGTTGCTCCCCTCATCGCCCCCATCATACCATCAGTGCTATCTGTTTTGTGCTTGTGCTCGGCTTCTCTTTCGCGTAATCACTTTTGTAAGCCCGCCTCTCAAAGCTCGGCTTATAACTGTTCTTGCACTCTCTCTTGTGCTGTGCACTCTAGCTGTTCTCTTTGTTTTATTTGTAATTATTGATTTCTTATCGATAATTATCTTTGTGCTGTGTATCTAAATTTTTCTATTTATTCTTATATATATAAATTTATTTATTTATTTTTTTTTTTTTTGCCTTGTGTTTCTTGTGTTTCTTGTTGTCTACCTACTTGCAAGCATTCTGATCGTTTTGATGATCAGTATAGAGCAATATCTTGTTGGCTTTGCGATAATCTTATTCACTTAAAACGTGCTGGCCTCAATGGCCGCGACTACGACAAATTTTCTGGTTTGTCTGTGTCTAAGCCTGAGCTTGGCTTAATGCGCTGGACTTGCCCATCTTGTGCCAGCCAGCAGCTTGATTTTAGCCGTATGTATAGGGATATTCGTTTAAAGTTTCTTTCTTTAAACAAACTGGCCAAACAGCTGTCTAACGAGTGTGACTCTAGCGTACATTTTTTGTCGCAATTCAAGTTTGTTTCACCTTCTGAGAAGTCGCCTAAGAAATGTACCCTTGAGTTGCCACGCAAGCAGTCGCCAGCACTCTCTATTACATCGTCTCCCATTTTACTTTCGCCTACACCATCTTCTTGCCCCTCTTTATGCTCTTCTTTTCAGATTGAAGTACCCATTACAAGCCCTAGTGTACCTCGTTCTATCCCTCATGGAACTCTGATCAATCACAGAATCATGCTAGCTCTCAATCACTTGCGGATCCCAATGCTTCTCCGCCTCCACTAACTGTAGTGCCTCATCGCAAACAATTATTTATCCCTAGTCTTGCTCCTGATACTTCTGAGTCGTCTGTGGCAGCTTACATTAGTAATATATGCCCTGCTAAAGTTTTAATTCAAAAGTTTAAGTTTTATAGGCCTCGCGAAATCTCTTTTAAAATTACAGTACCTAATGAGTATTTCTCAGCTATGGTCGACACTAATTTCTGGCCAGAGGGCCTAGTTGTACACGAGTTTGCGCCCAATAAGCGCTCCCGTCCGTTGCCTGTCCACCTTCCTAATTTATCTTCTGCTTTCATTCAAAATGTAAGAGGACTTCTTACCAAGCTCTCGAACCTGTTCTGTGATAGCCAAACCTTTTCGACTGACATATTAGCTTTCTCTGAAACTTGGCTTAACTCCTCTGTTTTGGATAAAGAAATTCTTTCTAATGACTTTATTTCTTATAGGCTTGATCGTGTTGGTCGTCGTGGCGGTGGAGTACACATTGCTGTCAACTCGAATCTGTGTTCAGATGTTGTGACGATTGATCTGCCCTTAGGTGTTAAGCTTATTTGCGTTAAAGTTACATGTTCCAACTTTATCTTAAATATTTCTTGTTCATATATTCCTCCAGCTTCTGATATAACGACCTATATGCACCATGCTAATGCTTTGCAAACTATTTTTAATCGTCTTAAAGATCGCGATATCCTTATAGTTTTAGGTGATTTCAACTTGCCTAATATTTCTTGGCTTGTTGATGATAATCTATCTTTCTTAATTCCTTCATCTCAACATGTTTTTCTTGATAGCCTACTTGAATGTCCGCTATATCAGTTGAATTCTTTCCTTAACTCTTCTAAAAGAATCCTTGATCTTGTTTTTGTCTCTGATCCTACTGTTAGTGCTGTATCCCGAACACAGCCCCTAGTGAAACCTGAAGATCCCTATCACCCTAGCATTGAACTTACTATTTCTTACAATTCCGTTACTAATTCATTTAATAACATCGCAAATTCTCGTCGTAGATGTTTTCGTAAAACAAATTTAAATCTTCTTAATAGCCTTATTTTCTCTTTTGATTGGTCATTTCTATTTGAGTGTTGCGATATAGATCGTGCAGTGAAGTTTTTCTACTCTGCTTTTAATTAATTTACCAATTGATAAATGCGTTCCTTATGTGAATGTCTCTACTGTCTCCAGCGCGCCAGTCTGGTTCACACGTAGGCTCTCTAATCTCCGTAACATTAAATCGAGATATTTTAATAGATTTAAAAAAACTGGTTCGCGACTTGACTATGCAAATTACTGTATAGCCAAATCTCAATTTTGTCTTTTAAACACTCAATGCTACAATTATATCGTTCACTGTAAGGTTGAATTTTATAAGAACCCCAAGAGATTTTACAACTTTGTTAATTCCAAAAGACGCTCTAATGTATTACCCTCCACCTTCAGACTTGTCGCCTCCTAGAGCTTAAGAGTTCATGTATACACAGCACTTTTGTTAATAAAATCAGTTCATATTTTGAATTCAACGAATGAAGATTGGGTTATTTTCCTTCTCCCGGAATCCCTATTCATTTTGGTCCTTCGAGCCGGATATGAACCAGCGACCTATAGATTCTTATGCAAACGTAAATGCTAAGATCAGCTATAGGTAGCAAAATAAAAAAAAAACTCTGGTTTTCCCCCACCAGTGGTAAGAGACAGAGTATAATATAAAAGCAAAATATTGCTTAATAAATAAAAAGTGCGTGCGACCGAGTTTAATAAAGGCAGTTTGGCTAGTCAAGCAACTGCAATAATTTCGGCGGCGGTAAAAATATTAATTACGGAGTTGGTGTGTGGCGTATTCGAAGCCCTAATATCGAAAAAAGTGAACTAGTGTATATATACACTATATGTAGTTGCCAATTGGCAACTACCAACAGCAGCAGAGCAACAAGATAGTTGCAAAGGAGAGGCCGCTGGAGAACATACATTGCCAATAGAAGAAAGTCTGGTGCGATGACCTGCACCGGTACCGCCTGAGCCCATAGGCCTTGGACAACAGCAGCTGGTCGAGACGTAATATAAAACAAGAAGGCGAGTAAACTATCGCTACCCATTGGCAGACAAGAAGCGGCAGACAACTCTACTTGGCGGACAACAGTGGCGAACGGTGTCTACAACAGGATCATCAGATAAGATATAAATTAAAATAGTTATAAATATTTTTTTTATTATATAGTTATATACTTATACCGGTATCCTAATATATGAATAAGACAAAAATGTTCCCCACAAAAACTGAAAAATTGTTTATTATTTTCCGAACAACTAAGTCGGATCGTTGATTTACCGATGATCAACAATGAATCCGCGAAAAATGTTAGGGATGTGATTGACATAATTAATGAGTCAGTGCACCTGATCAAAATTAAAGCCAATTTGTCCGATGAAGTTGACGTAATATTCGCTCAACACATATGTACTTCGAAAATTTGATAGATTGTATGAGAGCCAAATTAGAAAAACAAGGGAAATTCAAAAGCTATCTGATGTCATGGAATACTTGGAGCAAAGATATTGCTCGTTAAGTGCCATGAGCAAAGAAGAGAAGAAGCCGCTACAAACTGTTTTAAATTATGCGGAATTCGAAGATAAATGTCCGATTTGCAAAATTGCCGGGCATAAAGCGTATAAGTGCTATAAGTTTAAAGGATTGACACCTACGGAAAGGTATGAAACAGCCAAAAAAGTACACATGTGCACAAGATGCTTGAACCATTCAAGCAATAAAGTGTGCACTAATGAAATGGTCTGTTCATTGTGCAGTAAGGGACACCATACCTTACTCCATTTTTAAGAAAAACAGGAGAGTATTAATACTTGTGTAACGGCACAATCAACATTGTTGGCCACAGGTAAAAGTAAAAATGTAAATGGGGGATATAAGACTCTAAGAGCCCTTATTGATTGTGGTTCACAGAGCACCATTTTGTCCGAAGAGGCCGCTCGAATATTAAACTTACCTAAAATTGAACAAAATACAGAAATAAGTGGCGTGTCCTCAATAAAAGCCAAAAAATCAATATATAAGGTAAAAATAGATGTAAAGACGCGAAATCCCTGGAAAAGACATCTTAAGGTGGAGGCAATTGTGTTGCCAAAGTTAATGGAAGCTCTTCCATTAAAAATAGCAAACGTGGATATGTCAAAATGGCAAACTTACGTGCTAGCTGATCCTTCTTTTAATAAACCTGGTAAGGTTGATATAATAATGGGGGTAAACGTTTATACCCAAATCTTAAAAGGGGGAGTTACAAAAATTGATGGGCTACTAGGCCAAAATACACAATTTGGTTCGATCGTCTCGGAATGCACCGAATCGAAAAAGTATAAATTTGTAGTGGGAACAACAGTAGATGTCACAGGTTTTAAACAACGTTGGGAGAACAAGAAAGGTAAATGTCAAAATAAAAAAATACAATGCCAAACAAACTCAACAACAAAACTCAGAAAATGAATTTATGGCCCCCGGCAGGACCTCACATTGGAGGTAAAGTAAAAACTGGGGAAGAAAAATTATATATCCCAGAGCCAGTACAAAATAGGAATTTTCAGATGGCAATGGTTAAATTAAATAATGATAATTTAAATAATAATGTCAAAATAGATTCAGTTAAAAAAGTGTCCGAGTCTGTATTAGAAAAAGGGCAGGTATTTCAAACTAAAGGGACAACATTTGAACAGAATAACCGCTCAAATTTCAGGTATATCATAACAGTGGAGCAAAAGCCACATTGGCTTAAACCGAAAGGTAGAAGTAGTAGGTCTTTAAAGTTTACACCATATAAAAAGGCTAAAAGTCAAAACAGTAATACACATCAGGAGTGAGTAGATATCCCGAAACGGAAATTGTTAAGCATTGGTAATTTGCCAAATATAATATAAAATCCAGTAGAAGCCAATTTAGTAAACCATACGGCAGAATAGGAAGTCAGTCCATCATTTAGCTGTTTATGCTTCTTTAACAATAATTATCTTACTAATGATAATATTAATAATAATAATTTGTTCAAGACAACTTAATAAAAAAAAAGAATCCAAATTGTCGCATTTGGCGGCCCTGTGCAGAATGTTTAAGATTAAACATCGTGTTCATCTGAAATGGCTTCACCAAATCAAATGCACCAAGAAATATACAAAACGAAACAAAAACATAACACAAAAATAAGTCATAAAGATTCATATGACAATTATTGCTTAAAACCAAACAAAACATGCATCCACACTCAATTGGAAAACATTTAAGATTATAACAGCAGCGCGGTATCAAGTATCCAACGCTTAGCATGAAATATAAACAATTTTCAAACTCCGAAAACGTGGGTCATTAGAATAAGTATTTTAAAGAACAATTGTCGCCTAGAGTCTAAGAATTCATTTATATACACAACAATTCTTTAAATAAAGTCAGTTCATATTTTGAATTCAATGAATGAAGATTGGGTTATTTTCCTTCTCTCCGGGAATCCCTATTCAACCACAATCCACAATTCGACGTCCACAATATCATAAATGAAGAACATGTGTCTCAAAGCCAAGAAAATAGAAAATTTCTAAGGTCTACTGTAAGAGCAGTTATTTTCCTCGGACGACAAAACATGGCATTTCGAGGGCATAGAGATGATGGTGAAGTTTCAACAGAATCAGTTCCTGCACGAAATGAAGGAAATTTTCGGGCACTGCTGAAATATCAAATGAAGTCAGGAGATATAACACTAGAAGACCGTCTGAAAAAAGCTTCAACAGTCGCAACTAGCTGTCGCCGTCTGTTCAATGAAAGACGTTAGTGTTTCTTGAAGTTATTAAATGTTTATTTATTTATATATATATCTAGGCACTAGCACATAAACCAGTGACTAAAGGTTGTCGCAACCAACACATAAATTGGGTGGACCTCGGAGTGAGATTACAAAGGTAGAGATGGCGGCCAAAGACACAGCGATGCACACCCGATGTAGCTACAATTGGTATCTGATCTTACTAAGAATAATGCATTTCTTTTATAGTACAAAATAACGAGCTCACCAGTGCATAGTGTTAGGTCAGCAAAGTACGTTTTTATTGATTAACTAGGTCTTTATTGTTTACTGCTGACCATATCAGATCTACTTATGACTGATGAGCCATCGATATCTATAATCGGGTTACATACTTAACATTGACATACATTTCCATTCGTTCTATATTATAATTGGCTTAATGTTAGCTTATTTTATATAATCTAAACACCAACATACTCCCGGCCGTTGAACACCTGTTCAACGTTATCCAACGTTGACCGCAAAATTGCTGGGGGCTGGGCTTACTGCAGCAGGAGTCGGTATGGGATTGACGATCCTCATGGTTGTCTGCTCTGGACCATTGTGTCTTGGGGGTTGTGAGCATCTTTTTATTCCATATACCATCACAAGAACCAATGGTATTGTTAGCGCTACGTAGGAGACTATAACATGGTGAGCCGGCTGGCTGGGGTCTTCTGGCAATTTCCAGTTTTGCTTAGCTTCCAGTTTTCCTTGAATGTTGCTTAGTTCGTCGTAGCTTAGCTGCATCTTTGTGAATTGTGTTGTTGTTGGCGCTACTTTTGTTGGGCCAATGCTGAAGTTGCCAAATCGGACATATGACAATTTCATTGTGTCTGTCGTAGTTATACGGTGACCTGTTATTCGTATAGCAGAACTCCTAGCTGTACACGTTGGGTCTAGAGTTAACAATCCAGTCTTCTTAATAGTGACACCTTGTATATTATCGTCACAGGTCACTGCGAGATCAATTGGTCTAGTGGTGGCAAAAATCCACTGATTTTTGTGATACATGTCGTACCACACGAATGATCTGTTTGTGTGTTGTATTTGGCAAGTTGATGATTTTGTGTTTTTGAATAGCTGGAACTCACAGTTGCTATTAGCCGAAAACGTCGTTTGTTTATCAAAACAAATATATTGCTCGTTGTTGAGCTGATGGCATTGTTCCAAATCGGCTCTTGAGAGCCCAATGTATTGATTCTGTTCCTTGTTGACAGCAATGATGGGAATTTTAATGTTCATGATTACAATCCCATGAGTTCCAATTGCTGGAATGGGTACCAGGTTATACAGTTGCACTGCCTGCGTTGCCACTAATGGAAATGTGACCTTAAATATCACATGATTGTTTGCGATTGTGCCTTGTGCCTTCATTAAGCCATATAATTGCAAGACGTCGTTATCTGGAACTGGCAAATCCAAACCAAACGGAAGATCTCTCTTCAGTTGGTTCACATGTTCCCGAAGCTGGCCTGGTGATAGTAGTAACGGGCTTATTTTGCTATGATGGGCATCTGTAAATACTCGGGAAATTTCGGTTTGAATTCGTTGCAAATTCCCTGCAATAACTGTCATCTGAGTAGTTAGCGTGATATACCATTGCAATGCCTTTACTGCATTGTCCTGGACCTTGGTCATGTCGTTCATTTGTTGTTCCATTAGTTTCATCTGATTTTCAATTGTGGCTTCATCTCGCTTAATGATATTTATCGTTGAATCAATTACAGATGTCTGATTTTGCAGCAAGTTCAATAAGTAATCTTCATTTGATTTAACCTTTCGTATGGTGCCTGACATCTCTGTTGCATACTTTGAGTCCAGCACACCAAATAAGCCGTTCGCAATGTTCCCAATTATATCTAAGGGCGATCGTCGTTGGCGTTCTATGTGAAGGAGATCATTTCCTGTCCGTAGCTCTGAGTTCACATGCTCGAAGTGCCTCTGCATTGCGGTGCATGCCTCTGGAACCTTCATTAACACGCATATTTCTCCAACCTTTACTACTCCGTCTGAAAATGTCTTCAGGTCGGCCCAATATGGTTCGAGATCGTAGAATGCCACAATAGTCCAGTCAGACGTTGCCATCCTTCCTGTGCCAATACTTTCATAGTATATGCCTGGTTTGGGGTTGAATCGAGTTATATTAGTTCTTTGAGCAAATGCTTTAGGCAATAATAACAGCATTAGGCAGATCGTCATTGCCAACGGTGGCAGACCGATCGATAAGCGTCTTTTTGTTTTTGGTTCTGCGTTGTCCTCGGTACCAGGGTCTTTTTGGGAATTCGATTCTGTGTCATCTGCCTCGATTTTACGTTTTGTCGCCGTCTCTCTAAGCAAGGGGGCCAATTTATGGATAGCCCGCTTGTAGGTGCCTCTGGCTGTTTTAACGTCTACCACGCGGATGTATCCATCCAGGCCTGGATATAGTTTAACAATTCGTCCAATTGGCCACTGCAAAATTGGCACATTATCCTCCTTTAGAATTACCATCATGCCTTCTTTGACATTGTTATATGGTTTTTTCCACTTGGATGTACCCTGCAGTTCTTGTAGGTACTCTTGAGACCATTGTGTCCAGAATGTATACTTAAGCCGTTGCACTAATTCCCATTGCTCTGGAATCGATTGCTGTGTTATTGGCTCTGCATCTGGTTGGGCTACTATTGGTTCTCCGATCAATAGGTGGCCTGGGGTTAGAGCTGTTAAGTCGTTGGGATCGTCTGAGTTTGGCGTTAACGGACGAGAGTTCAGCACTGCTTCAACATTGACAATGATGGTAGACAGTTGTTCGAACGTTAAGTTTGCTGTCGATACGTTTTTCAACAGTAAATGCTTAGCGGACTTTACCGCAGCTTCCCATAATCCTCCGAAATGTGGAGACCGTGGTGGTATGAACTTAAATTGCACTCCTTTTTGATTGCAAAATTCCTTGATACTACCTGCTGCCGTTTCTGAGTGTATTGTATCGGTCAGTTCCTTAAGTTGGTTGTTTGCTCCAACAAAGTTTGTTGCATTATCGCAGTATAATGTCTGGCATCTTCCTCTGCGCCCAATAAAGCGCTGAAGCGCGCCCACAAATGAGGAGGTGGACAGGTCTCCGACCAACTCCAAGTGTACTGCCTTGGTTGCAAAGCATACAAATACTGCAATGTAGGCTTTGTCGGGACGTTTTCCTCGAACCTTATGGTGGATCCAGAATGGTCCACAATAGTCTACTCCGGCATTGAGAAAGGGTCTATTCTGAGATACCCGATGCTCAGGTAAGTCACCCATGACTTGTTTAAAGAACTGCGGCCGGTACTTGGTGCATACTACGCAGCCCTGGATCACATTCCGGACCATCGGTTTCACCTTAATGATGTGGTACTGTTGCCGAGCTATTCCGCGTAGTGCCTCATGTCCACAATGAAGATTCTCTTCATGAAGTTTCCGTAGCATCATTTTTACCACCGGATCATTATACGGCAAGAGATATGGATTCCTTGTTTCCGTTGATACTGGTGCTTGTTGTAGCCTAGTTGCTACTCGTATGATTGAATCTTCATCCAGTATTAGTGGCAACGTTGCCACCGTGCATTTGCGATCTAGCGGTTGATCAGGTCGTTTCTTTAAGTGCCGTAATTCATATGCAAATCCTGTTTCTTGAATTTGCTTAATGATCACTCTCCGTGCTTGGTCCAACTCTTCCAACTCTAACTGAACCGTTGGTTTCCTGTTCTGCTTGTGACAAAACCGTAGCACATACGCCACTATTCGCTGTAGCCGGTAAAACGAATTTCTGTGATTTACCGTATATATCCATTCACTCTTGTTGTTTGCCGTGGCAGTCACCATGCTGAATACCTTGGTTTTCTTCTCAGCGGTATCCATCGTGTGCTCTGTAGGCTTAAATGGTGCTGGCCAGCCACGTTGTGGTCCATGCAGAAATAGCGGTCCATACAACCATAATGTATGTGTGCTAAGCTGAGCTGCTGATATGCCTCGAGATAGAACATCAGCTGCGTTGAGCGCTGACGACACATGCCGCCATTGCCTTGGATGTGATACTGCGTGTATTTTTGTCAACCGATTAGCCACAAACGTGTGGAAATGTGATGCCCGTGAATTAATCCACGAGAGTACTACTGTTGAATCTGACCAGAGGAATGATTCCACACTTTCTGATCCGAATTGGAGATCCTGTCGAACTCTATCCGTGAGTTCAGCTCCAAGTACAGCTGCACATAGTTCCAGCCGGGGCAGTGTCTGTTTTTCCAGGGGAGCCACTCTCGACTTGGCGCACAACAATCTGACCGAAGTTTGGCCATTTTTATAGGTTGATCAGACATAAACTGCCGCACCATACGCCTTTTCTGATGCATCAACAAATGTATGCAATTCCTTTGTAGTGGGGACCTTGCCATCAAAAATATGCCTTGGAATTTTCATGTGGTTTAGTGCCTGTACATCCTCTCGATAAGCTTCCCATTGCTTCTCCAAATACGGCGGTAGGTCACCATCCATCTCAATTCGTTCGGTAGCAACATGTTGAAGAAACATTTTCGCTCTTACCACTACCGGTGCGAACAGTGCTAGAGGATCAAAGATTTGACCGACTTCGGATAGCACCACTCGTCGGGTTATTCCTTTTGTATGTCTTTGAGCCTTTCCACATAATTGGTCTTCTTTGGGTGCCCATATGATTCCCAATGTTTTGACACTTGTTTGTTCCAGTGTTTCACCGAGATTGATGTCGGCAATCGTATCTTCCTTTGGAATATCCTTTAGAAGTTGACTGCTATTTGAACACCATTTTCGTAAGTTGAAACCCTTAGGTTTCAAGATTTCTAGAAGCTCTTGTCTTATTTGCAGGGCTTCTGGTAAACTGTCTGCTCCTGTGGGACAATCATCAACATAAAAGTCATTTTTTAATGCTGATGCTCCAGACGACAATTTTTCAATGTTTTTCAGTGCCAAATATTCCAGACACTTCGTCGCTAAATATGGGGCTGACGTGGTTCCATAAGTCACCGTTTTTAAACGATAAAACTTTAGTTCTTGACTTGGATCCTCTCTCCACACAATCATCTGATTGAATTGATCGGCAGGGTTTATCCAAACTTGACGATACATTTTTTCAATATCTGCCGTAAACACATATTTGTGGGTCCTGAACCGCAGAAGAATTGAGAAGAGTTGACTCTGTACAACTGGTCCAGGATATAAAATGTCGTTCAGTGATTTTCCTGATGACGTTTTGCATGATGCATCAAATACCACTCTAAGCTTGGTGGTGGTACTTTCTGGTTTTAGTACACAATGATGCGGTATAAAGTAATGGTTCTTGGGAATTTGTTCTACCATTACTTGCTTCATATGTCCAAGCTGTTCATATTCTGACATAAATTTTACATCCTCCTTTTTTATGTCAGGGTTCATTCGCCTCTCTAATGACATGAATCTTCTTATGGCTACTTCCCGAGATTCTCCAAGAGATGACGCCTCTTCAGCAAATGGAAGCTTTACAATTAGTCGATTGTCCGCCGCCGTGTGTAGGTTATCGAGGAAGAATTTTTCACAATACTCTTCCTCCGGACTCCTGTACCTTTTTATTGGCTCTAGTGTGTCTAGCTGCCAGAATCTTTCCAGTGATTCCTCTGGATTCGTCATGCCTACCATATATGTGATTGAAGCTGACGTTGACATATTAATTCTGCCAGCAACAATCCATCCAAACTCTGAGTTTTGTAATGTTGGACGGTTTCGATTGCCCCGTTTCCTTTCTGGTAGCAGTATAGCATAGTGATCATCAGCTCCCAACAGCATATCAATTTTTCCGGGTTTATCAAATGTTGGGTCCGCTAATTGAATGTTGTCTGGTAATGTGACTTTCTGCGTTATTTGTTCTGTGGGTTGGTCACCTATTATGTGTGGCAATTCAAATGCCTCAACTAGCATTGCGAACTTGTTGTATCTTGACCTTACAACCAAGCTTACTCGCGCCTTGCTTATCTGTGGTTGACCACCCACTCCGTTTATATGCACATGAGTCTCGCTAATTTTTAACGATAACTTCTTTACCAGTCTCTCTGAGACGAGATTTACTTGAGAGCCGCTATCCAGGAGTGCTCGAAATTCTCCTTTCCTTTCATTGATCCCTTTTACCACTACCTTGGCCGTTGCCAACAGGGTGTATTTTCTGCCAATTCCATACGCAGAAGCTGCAGAAGCAGATGTAGCCATTTGGTTGCCTGTTTCTAAATGCAACATTGTGTTATGTTTTTTATCGCATTTAAAGCATCCCCTCCAAGAGCAATTTTTTGCCATATGGTCCGGCTTGAAGCAATTGACACACAATTTGTGTCTCTGCACCCAATTAAGCCGCTCTGCTGCGGATTTGAATTTGAACTTTTCACATTGGAAGAGTTTGTGCTTTGCTCTTTCGCAGAAAGCACACAGGGTACTGTTTGTCCCAGATGCTGTTGCGCATGTCTTCCTTGGACTTGGTTTTTCAATGCTGCGATTTTCGTTTCTTGGTTTCCCAATCGCCTCTAATGTTAGGAAGCGCTGTTCCAAGAAGGATAGGAAGTCCTTTACTTCCTGCAGATCCCTTGTGTTGGAAAGAGATTGCTCATATAGTGCGTGGTTGAATCTATCCAATTTTCTTGTCATATGAAACATTATGACAGCATCTGACGATTCCAAATTGACGCCTACATTTTTTAAGGCTTGCAATGATTCAAAAATGTTATCATGCAAATTCTTTATAGAAGCTGCATCATTTCCCACATTTGGGTGATCAAACAGCTTTGCCAGTATGGCTGTTACTAGAACTCGTTTGTTATTAAAACGTTCCTGCAACACTGACCAAGCAGTGTTGTAATTGGCTTCTGTTAATTCCAGGTGCCGTATCAATCTCTCTGCTTCTCCAGAAAGGTTTGATTTTAAGTACCACATTTTCTCTATCGTGGATGCATTTGACTCATGAACCACCTTTTTATAGATGTCATGAAATTGTTGCCATTTCAGATAATCCCCATCAAATTTTGGAATGGGAATTTTGGGTAGTTGCAATGATTGTATCGATTGCAATACAGGTGGTGATTGTATCACTACATTTTCTGCTGGTGCCACACAGAATTTCAGCATTGTATTTTCTGCGGCCACAAACGTAGCTATATTGTATCCGGCTTCGGCTGGATTTTCAGCTAGCCGATGAATCTCATAATGGATTTCTTCAATTTGCATCCATAATTTGTCGACTACCGATTTGTAAGTCATTTTATCTTCAGGCACAATTTGTCTTAATGTCCTGGACAATGACTCCAGCAGAGCACTTTGCTTACGAACCAGTGGTTTGATCATGACTCGCTCTTCCTCTCGTTGGCGAGCTTGCCTCTCTAGCTTTATTTTTGCCAAATGGTCCTTCCAATCTTCCACTATATTAGATACAACCGTCTTCATTTTGCTGAAATAGTCCGTTACAAAGTAGTCATCTTCAGTTGGCACGTTATTTAATTTGTCCATCAACTCCTGATGACTTTTCTCGAAGTTCTCCCACATGTATTCCAGGAGCTCAAGTTTCTCCTCGAAATAAGATGGCTTCGTTTTCCTGGCGAAAGAATCTTTTTTGGTATTCCGAATAAAGGCCTGGATTGCCTCTCCTCGTTCTGTCTGCTGTTTATAAAACTCCTCCATGTTCTTTTATATTCTTATATAATTGCTTATCTGTACTAGTACTTGACCCGATGGGAGTTTATTTATTTTGTCAAAGACAGGGAACGCTCCGACTCGTTCCTAAAATTGGTCAAGTGTAGCACAAATAAGAATAAGAAATAAATCGAAGTTGCCTTTTGATTAGTGTTTTAACAATAGTTTTATTTTTATTTCCAATATACCTATTCTTTTACACTGATAACTGCCACGACAGTCAAACCAATTTTTGAGTTTCTTTTCTTTGTTTCAAAAATTGCTGATCAATGCCAAAATCTATACTCGTGCGTACTACCTGGGTTACTGACCGAGTTAACTAGGTCAGATATTGCTGACGCCAGGGAATGCAACAGAGTTGAGTTGATCAAACTTTATTTTTTATATAAAAATAACTTTTTATGATTTGGTCGCCTCGTTGACACAAATCGTTGTTAAATGTTTTTTATAAAGTGATCGCCTAGTTGATCAACTTTTATTCAATGGGTATGCTACCCCGTTGCGGAAAACCAACTCCTAGTTTTCCAATAAATCTTTTTTATTTGCCAAGGTGGCTCCGCAATGATTGCCAAGTTAATCAATTGCGATGTTTTTAGTCGGGACCCCAGATTGATGTGAGATGTTCATCAATTTGTGCCCTCGCTTAGGATTGTCGTGTCCAAAGCGTGCAAAGAAAGTAGTCGCCTAGTTGACCAGTTTCCTTTTTGTTGAGAGATTGGTCGCCTGAGTTGACCAAATGTTCTCGCTTGATGACGGTTTCACCAAGTCTGTTATTCTTTTAACTTGGAGCCGCCAATGTCGGGGTCACCAAAATGTTCAATGAAAGACGTTAGTGTTTCTTGAAGTTATTAAATGTTTATTTATTTATATATATATCTAGGCACTAGCACATAAACCAGTGACTAAAGGTTGTCGCAACCAACACATAAATTGGGTGGACCTCGGAGTGAGATTACAAAGGTAGAGATGGCGGCCAAAGACACAGCGATGCACACCCGATGTAGCTACAATTGGTATCTGATCTTACTAAGAATAATGCATTTCTTTTATAGTACAAAATAGCGAGCTCACCAGTGCATAGTGTTAGGTCAGCAAAGTACGTTTTTATTGATTAACTAGGTCTTTATTGTTTACTGCTGACCATATCAGATCTACTTATGACTGATGAGCCATCGATATCTATAATCGGGTTACATACTTAACATTGACATACATTTCCATTCGTTCTATATTATAATTGGCTTAATGTTAGCTTATTTTATATAATCTAAACACCAACACCGTCTGCAGACGTGTTTTTTAATGCACTCCGCAAAAATTGAGTGTAAAAAAAAAAAAAAAAAGTCTGCGTTTGCAAAAAGTTGTGTAGGGCTCTCAGTCGCCTCAGAGACGTCTATTTACAATCATATTGCTATTAGATTGCTCTAATAGCAATAAATACTAAGTTGCAACAACAAAGTGCGTAATTTTTACAAAAGCCATGTCCACCAATTCGGGCCCAAGCTCTCTCGATCCCCACCAGCAACAGCTACAAGAACTAATTGTACAACAACAACGTGAGCGTCGACTCTCGGTCCAACGCAACAACGCGTACTTTTCGGTGGTGTCGCCGACCCCACCGAATGCTAACGTAAGCAATAACACCGAAAGTGCCAGCCACTCAGCAATTAACAGCAACCTACCGTGGAGAGAGCAGTGTGCTTCTCCATCAATATCGATAACTGGGTCACCGATTGCACTAACCAGCACCGTCAGCTCGTTGACAGCAACCAGCACCGTCAGCTCGTTGACAGCAACTACTGCAACGTCTGCCGAAGTATTGACCTGCCTCAAGCCGTCAACGACAAGTCGCCCAGAGTCAGCCACAATAGTAAACCCAACGACTTCTGTCCAAACTGGAATGGACAGATATATTAAAATAACTAAGCGGAAGCTAAGCCCGCAAAAGAAAAAAAGTGGCAATACGCCGAAAATAACCAAACCAAATGAACGACTAGCACCCCTTAGCGGGAATCGTTTTAAAATTCTTGCCGATCAGCAAGACGATCAAGCCGGCGCTGTAGATAAAATTAAATCAGCTAGACCACCCCCTTTATACATCTGTGGAGCCAACTGCTGCGCTCTGATTTCGAAGCTAGTAGAAACAGTAGTGGCAAATAACTTTGTTGTAACCCTACTCAATAGGGGTAACATTAAAGAAATTAAATGTCAAACCCAAACAGGACAATTTCCGCATCATCGAAAAGTACCTCCGTAATGCTAACATCAACTTCTATATTTACCAACTAACTAACTAAAAAGAAGTAAAGGGATCCAGGTTGTGTTAAAGGGGATTGAGCCATCGGTCCCTACTCAAGAAATAGCAGACGCGTTGGTCGAAAAAGGGTTTGCGGTCAAGTCCGTTGTCAACATCATCAACAGGAACAAAGTCGCACAGCCGCTCTTTAAAATCGAGCTCCAACCAGATGCAAAGCGGTCGAAGCCAAATGAAGTGCACCCGATCTACAACCTACAGCTTCTATTGCACAGAAGAATCACCGTAGAGGAGCCCCATAAGAGACGCCAACCACCGCAGTGTAAAAACTGCCAGGAATACAACCACACCTCTAACAATTGCAATCTTAGGTCAGTGTGTGTTGGCTGCGGCGAACATCATGAAGATGGAATTTGCACCAAGGACAGAAACAACGTCGCACTAAGACTATGCAGCAACTGTTGGGGGAACCACACGGCCAACTACAGAGGATGTCCTGTCTTTAAGGATCTTAAATCACACCTAAACGGGCGCAAACCCCCAGCTGGACCAAAAATCATCTTCAACCAAAACTACACCGGAGGTTTTCTTCGCCAAGGCTGTTAGATCATCCAACATGACTGCTACAACCAGTCCTAGTGTATCCTTCGCTAGTGTGCTCCGAACTGGACAGACGGAGCCCGCGAAAGAGACCCCGTCACTCCGCCATCTACAGAATCCGCAACCTAGCGCACCAGAGCTTGGCCAGCAAACTCCAAGTGGTCTAGAGGCCCTATTGATCTCACTCAATCAAAACATGACCACTTTTATGACGTTCATGCAAAACTGTATGCACGAACTGATGCGGAATCAAAACCTGCTTATCCAGAAGCTTATCGAGAATAAATAATGGCTTCCCTACGTCTATGTCTTTGGAATGCTAACGGCATCTCCAAGCACAAAAATGAACTGCAACTATTCCTAGACTCAAGTGAAATCGACGTTTTGCTGATTTCGGAAACACATTTAACATCAAAAAATAATTTTCAAATACCAAAATATACCTTCTACGCAACAAACCATCCAGACGGAAACGCTCATGGCGGGACCGGTATCCTAATCGAAAACCGTAAAACACTCGTTCCTCAACAGATTTGAAACACAGCACTTACAAGCAACTGCTATAACCGTCCAAACCATCTGCGGCAACACTACATTGGTCGCCCTGTACTGCCCACCACGCTTCTCAATCTCTGAAAAGGAATTTACCGATTTCTTTAACACACTCGGAGATCGCTTCATTGCAGCAGGGGACTATAACGCCAAACATACGCACTGGGGATCTCGCCTGGTAAATCCTAAAGGAAAGCAGTTGTACAACACAATAGTCAACCCTCTCAATAAGATGGATTGCGTCTCACCGGGTAGGCCTACTTATTGGCCCACAGATCCACAGAAAGTGCCTGACTTGATTGATTTCGCAGTAACCAAGAGGATTCCACGTAATCGGATCACTGTGGAAACACTACTAGATTTATCTTCCGATCACTCTCCAGTGCTATTCACATTATTAACAAGACCTCAAGTACTTGATCGCCCATATAGGCTTACAAACAACAAAACAAATTGGCTTAAATTTAAAATGTACATGAGTGCCCACATTGACTGTTCGCCGAAACTGGATGCTGCAGAGGACATTGATATGTGCGTCTCTGCACTTGAGTCGATGATGGGAGCTGCAGCAAGAGTATCTACTCCACATGCCTCTTCTTACACCAAACCTGTTGACAGGCCTACGAACCGGCGGATAGAACAATTAGTAACGGAAAAACGACGTCTAAGAAGAGAATGGCAGATTACTCGATCACCAGCAGCAAAACTTCGCCTAAGGCAAGCTAATCGCAACCTCTCCAAGGCGTTAAGACAAGAAGAAAGCTGGGCTCAAAGGAAATACATAGAAAAGCTCAGTCCAACCAGCACTAAACATCCTCTGTGGAAAGCCCACCCAACTTTAAGCGCTCCTACAGAGACAATTTCACCGATAAGGAGTCCAACCGGTGGATGGGCCCGCAGTGACGAAGAGAGGGCATCCGTATTTGCCACACATCTTAAAATGGTTTTCCAGCCAAATCCAACATCAAACTCATCTGTACTTCCCCCTTCGAACACATTAACGGATAGTGAGTACTCGGAACTCCAATCGGACGAGATCACTGCAGTTATTAAAAACCACATAAAGCCGAAAAAAGCCCCTGGCCATGACCTAATCACACCGAAAATGATCCTAGAACTCCCTATCATTGCAATACAATATATCTGCAAACTGTTCAACGCTATAATAAAAATTGGCTACTTCCCAAGAACATGGAAAAAGTCCACTATCATCATGATTCCTAAAGTGGGAAAGGACAAAACCCAGCCATCATCCTATAGGCCAATTAGTTTGCTGCCATGTCTTTCGAAGCTTTTTGAAAAGGTCCTGCAGATCCGCCTAAACTCATTTCTGGCATCGGAGAACACAATCCCTTCACACCAGTTTGGCTTCCGCGAAAAACATGGTACAATTGAACAAGTCAATCGCATAACATCCGAAATACGAACAGCATTCGAACTAAAACAATACTGTGCGGCTGTCTTTCTCGACGTTGCCCAGGCTTTCGATAGACTTTGGCTGGAGGGTCTGATGTTCAAAATCCGGCAAAAACTGCCACAGTACACACACAAACTCATGGAATCTTACAATAGGAAATTCGCTGTAAGATGTAATGGCTCCGTCTCCGCTGATTTTGAAATCAAAGCTGGTGTACCGCAAGGCAGTGTACTCGGCCCATTGCTCTACCAGCTGTACACTGCAGACTTACCAACGAGTTTAGGACTTACAACGTCCACTTTTGCCGATGACACGGCAATCCTTAGCAGATCCAAATGCCCAATACAAGCCTCTGCAAAATTAGAGGAACACCTCAAGGTGGTAGAGGAATGGCTAGCAACCTGGCGTATCCGGGTCAACGAGCAGAAATGCAAACATGTTACATTTACGCTTAACAGAAGAAACTGTCCAGCTCTAATGCTAAACAACGTACCAGTTCCTCAAGCCGTGGATGTCACTTACCTTGGCATCCGCCTAGACAGAAGACTAACTTGGCGCAAGCACATCGAAGCAAAAAAGTCACAGCTTAAACTGAAAGCGAGTAGCCTACATTGGATCATCAATGCTCGGTCCCCTCTACGTCTGGAGTATAAAGTCCTCCTATACAACTCCGTACTGAAACCCATCTGGACTTACGGAGCCGTACTATGGGGAAATGCAAGTACCAGCAATGTCGATATTATACAAAGAGCGCAGTCGAAGATTTTAAGATCAATCACGGGGGCCCCGTGGTATATACGAAACGACCACATTCAAAATGATCTAAATATACCTAGCGTAAAATCTGAAATAGGTACTCAACAACTAAAGTATTCTGCGAAACTGGATGCACACCCAAATGTTCTTGCCAATTCCCTTACGCGAACTAATAATAGAACTCGTCTTAAAAGAAATGACAGACCAACCCAATAACAAGTGATTAGGGCCGCCTGCAATATCCCCAGGATTTATCTTAAGTACTAGTCTAAGAAAAATATCTCAAACTTGTTGTTAGGCTCTAATTTAAGAGTAGATTCAACAAATATATATTAAACGTTAAAAAAAAAAAAAAAAAAGTCGCAACTTACATCAGCAAGACAAGTCAAAATAAACTTATCGACTCCTGCAGAGTTGACATTTAAGAAAAAATCATTCGACGTGTAGCTGACGCTTAATTCTACTCTATAGAATTCGACGAAACTTCCGATACATCGGGAAAAGCACAGGTAACTAATTTTTTATATATTGCTGACTTTAAATGACGTGTCTAGTACACTGAGGGAAATGATTTTTTATAGTTAGAACTGTCTTCATTTATAGTCAATAACTATTTGTTATCCATATTTCAATTTAAATTAAAAAGAACTTAGTATGTTATCAACAAATCGAGTTGAAGTACAATTAAGAGGTATTTAATCATATCCAAACAAGCAATTTGTTAACAAATTAATTCAAACGTGTCATTTTAACCCAAATTTTGATTAATACAAATGAACCATCCTTTACGTTTACAGAAACAGCGAGATTGGAAACAAATTAGTAATTTTATAGTTATCAATTTCTTTTTTGTCTAGATAAGTCTCATACTTCGGTACATGCATTTTTCTTCTGGAAAACCACGTGTCAGAGAAGACATCGTGGATTTCATAGACGCTTTTGGCGAACTTTGTAAAGAATAGGGAAATTATGTTTATGAAGGGACTAAAGACGATGAAGATAATGATGAAAATGGTGAAGATTTGGAAGACGACGTAGAATTATCACTGACCGGAGTTTTTCTAGGCAGCATCGTTTTAAAAACAATGAAGAAACTAAATTTGAATTTAGAAAAGTGTATCTTGATTGGGGCTGATGCGTGTGCTGTTAACATTTCAGAAAAATGTGGAGCTGTGAATGAAATCAGAAAAGAAGCGAATAACGCTGCTATGGTTCCATGCTTCTCTCACAAACTTAACAGCAGTCTAATGAAATCTTCTAATATTCAGTCAATTCAAAAAGTTTCCGACGTCATACGGGAGGTGACAAAATTCTTCCAGAATGCACATAAAACGTTGTAAAGCATTATCAAAATTACTTGGACACTAGCTGAAAAGATTATGCGATACAAGATGGGTCGAACAACATGGTTCTGTTCTCCAGTTTGTAGTGGATTTGCCGAAAATTTTTAAGGCGTTGACCAAAGTTCAACGGTTTGTAAATCTAGGAGCACACCGAATGGTTTTGTAATTTATGTTTGAGACAGCAACTTATTTGTGTTATTAATCTCATTAACGTATATTCTTTGACGAATTTTAGATTTGTCATCTACGCGTTATATAATATACAAAAAATCAAGTTTGAAAACACTCTATGTATGTATATATTATATTATTTTTGACTTACAAAAACATTAAAATATTAAGAAAAATATAGGTATAATAAAATAAAATTTCTTCCATACTTGGTTTAACAAAATTTTTGTCTTTCTAAATAAAATGGAGAGTCAATTTGTAATTTATTACCGCTGCATAAAGTTCAAATTCGCGTACGCGTCGGAGGATCTAATATCGCGATCTAAAACTCAACAAAAGTGAAAGTGAATCGCGAACGCGACAAAATTGCATAGTCTCATAATACATAGTACATAAATAGTGTCGGCTTCGAGAAACTCAATTTTAGCTAACATCAGTTGTTAATCTGTCAGTTGTTAAATCTTGAGTTTTGTCACAAATTAAATTATAAATAACTGATGACCAGAGACAGACAGATCAAGAAAATAGTCGTATTGCTATGTCAGAATTGCGTTCTTTAGTGAGTGACAATGTAGGAGATAGGCTTAGAATGCAACGAGTTCGTGCACATCAAACACAACAACAGCAAGCTAGACATAATGAAATTGAGCGAATCCGCAGACGCAGTGCTCCTGTGATTCTTGAACGAGCTGCATTCCACTATGATCCGGCAATTGATTATTGTGCCGACAAATCGGTAACAATTGGGGAAATGAAAACAATTTGTAAATATTGTAAGGCGTTAAAATACACTGGTGAATCTACTGGATTATGTTGTGCCGAAAGCAAAGTAAAATTGGCACAATTGGTACCACCACCAGATCCTTTACGCTCTTTAGTTTCTGGGATTGGAAATGATTCTAAGCACTTCTTGACCAACATTCAGAAATATAATAACTGTTTCCAGATGACATCATTTGGTGCTACACATATTATACAAGACAATTTCATGCCCACTTTCAAGGTATTATATAAGAATATTTTTTTATATTATTTAAGTTGTTACTAAAATATATATATCGGAAATAATTAATGGACAAATTTTTAAAAATTACAGATACAAGGACAAATTTATCACTTACTGGGAACTCTGTTACCACTACCTGATGCAGATCATCAATTTTTACACATTTATTTTAAGGGCAATTCAGATGCGGAAATTAATATTCGTTGTGCTCACAATCCAACAGTGAACAGAACCATTATCCAACGATTACAAATGTTTCTTCATCAGTATAACAATTTAGTAAACATGTTCAAAATAGCATTGGATCGGATGCCATCTGAAAGCCATTATATTATTATTCGAGCTGACAAAACACCTGCCGGTGAACACACAAGGAGGTTCAATTCACCTACCATTGATGAAGTGACTGTTGTCATTGTGGGAGAAAATTTACAATCTAGAGATATTGTGCTTCATCGTCGGAATAGTGATTTGAAACGTGTATCTGAAACACACAGGAGTTATGATGCACTACAATATCCTTTGATCTTCTGGCAGGGGGAAGATGGATACCATTTTAATATCAAAATGGTAAATCAAGTAACCGGTAATGAATTGAACAAAATTAAATAATATTTTTAAATTCAATTCATCTAAGTAACAATTTAAACATTTATCATTTTTGATTGCAGATGATGAAACCAACAAAAAAGCTATTGCTATGAATTTCTATTCATACAGACTCATGATCCGTCAAGGTGAAGTAAATCATATTTTGATGTGACAACGATTTTTTCATCAGTTTGCAGTTGACATATACATATGTCAAAATTGAGACTGAACGATTGACATACATCCGTTTGAACCAACGACGGCTACGGTCAGAGGAATACATCCATCTCCGCGATGCTATAAATGCTGATGGCAATGTGAATAATGTAGGAAGAATGAGAATTTTGCCAGCTACTTATATAGGAAGCCCACGCCACATGCATGAATATGCTCAGGATGCTATGTCATATGTTAGGCATTATGGCCGCCCAGACTTATTTGTTACATTCACATGTAACTAAAAATGGCCCGAAATCCAGAAGGAATTACTACATAGCCAAAGACCAGTTGATAGACATGACATAACTGCCAGAGTTTTTAAACAAAAATTAAAATCTCTCATGAATTTCTTAATAAAGCATTGTATGTATGGCCGAGTCCGTTGTTGGATGTACTCTGTAGAATGGCAAAAGCGTGGATTGCCACATGCGCACATTTTAGTCTGGTTAGTGGACAAAATAAGGCCAGATGAGATTGATTCCATAATTTCAGCTGAAATTTCAAATGAAATAGTTGACCCGAAATTGCATGCAGTAGTTACCAAACACTTGATACATGGACCTTGCGGACATTTCAACTACAATTCACCCTGTATGGTCGACGGTAGGTGTTCGAAGCGATACCCAAGAGACCTGCTTGCTGAAAACATAACGGGAAAGGATGAATACCCATTGTATCGTCGGTGATCAGTTGCGGACAGTGGGCGATCGGTAGTTGTGAAGGTAAGAGGACAAAATGTTGATGTAGACAATCGTTGGAATGTGCCATACTCGCTAATATTGTCCAAAGCTTTTGAGACTCACATCAATGTGGAATATTGTAATTCTGTGAAGTCGTTAAAGTACATACATATGTAAATATGTTAATAAAGGTAGTGATATGGCTGTCTTCGGTGTAACCAATGCAAATGATGAAATATCAGAGTACTAGATGGGTCGCTATGTATTACATAGTATGTAATTAGCAACGAAGTTATTTGGCGTATCTTTTCATTTGCGATCCATGAAAGACACCCTACAGTATTCCATTTGGCAGTCCATTTAGAAAATGGTCAACGAGTTTATTTCTAAGCAACATGATGTATCGAAAATAATAATAAAACTTTATGCTTTATTCGCCAAAAATAGCGCAATGGACAAGATCCTACAGGTATGCAAATTGATTGTTTGGGATGAATGCACAATGGCCCATAAGAGGTCACTGGAGGCACTGGACATAACGTTGAAAGATCTTTGTGATGCCGGGTCAGCTAGCATCTTATAAATTTTTATTTATAAAATTATTATTATTATTAAATAAATAAACCCAAAATATCGTGCAAATTTTAAAGTTAAGCAATAACTAAGGCCTTATTTATAATAAATTGCTCTATTTATGTTTGTGTCATATTAGCGGGATTATTCATAAAATAAAATATCAAAGAAGCTAACATCGGCTATGCCGAAGTTTATATACCCTTGCAGTCCTTGGTAATAATAATTTTACATGTTTGTTTTCTGCAACTCAATTCATTAATATACAAACAAAACTATTTTCCTCTTTTATTCTTTATACTACAATTTGTTCTTCTTCCCTCATTCCCAAAAGCAACGCACGCATACACATACAGTTCATGTAGCGTTGCGTCTGTTGTGTATGCATGTACTCTGTTGATGACGAAAGACGTAGTAGACAGCAAGCAGCGCTGCCGGCAGAGCTGGGAGCAGAGCCGGTAAATATTTACTATACCTACTCAGTGTTGGAAAATAAAAAAGGCTTAAAAATCCGCTAAATTGCAATTTAGTGTTGTGTAACGCGTTTTTTCGGGCAATTTAAAACGTATTGTTAATTTCAATTTTTTCAACCCAGTACTGCGAAAAAAATATGAAAAATGTTACTTAAAAATAAGACTTAAAATACTGATTAATATAAGAACCTGTAATAACCCGGTACTTTCCAATAAAAACACGTTACTTCCAAATTCATAAACACATGTATATTCTCCCGCTTCGATGCGGCCGCTTTGATTGTCACAAATACACTAAAGACATATATACTAATTAGAACCAAAAGAGAGAGGTAATAATGGATCATAGAGAGAGAGAGAGAGAGTTAGAGTTGTAGGCGTCGATTGCCGCTTTGCATCTCGGTGCTGGTTCCCACAGAACCGAAAATAGAAAAATTAAAAAAAAAATCATCAAAATGACGCATGATGAGTTGTATGAATTTTTGTTTGCTTATAGAGCACTTTGAAGGACGGTAAATTGTACCTCCTGTGGTAAACCAGCGACATTGATCAAGGATCTTAATTTCCGATGTCAACGTCAATACCGATGCGTACAGAATCGTCGGCAAATGTTTAATACATAGGTGTAAATTTTTTTTCAGGAAAGACGATTTTTGAGCAATCTAAAGTCTGGGAAAGATCTGCTACCATGGAGCAGTAGTTCAATGAGGATGAGCATGGGATGTCTTTATTCGGGAGATATACCTGTTACTGGGGGGTGAATTCGGGAAACGGAAATGAGGGCCAGCTCTGCTTGAGGTAATAAGGACCGTTACATAAAGCCAAACACTATCTTTATGTCGGATTGTTGGACTGCGAAGGGGGTGCATCAAAGCGTAACTTTGATCCCTAAAAGCACATACCCAAAACATAGGTATATAGCGGAGTTCCGGTTACACCACATATTCACTACGATTGGACTTCGGAATCATTGCCCAAAGAGGAGGAACTAGACTGGTCCAAATCCAGAGCCGCCAATTCCTCATCTAAGGGCAATAATTCCTTAAATGTGCCTGATATGCACATTTGCCCAATTGTAGTGAACACATGGTGTAACCGATGTGTATGGTGTTATATATGTCTTTTTAACATGGAACTCCGCTATATACCCATCAAAGTGGTCGAGACGACGGCCGTAGGTCGGTATAACCGCCACATTCTTTCGATGATTTGGGTATGTGCTTTTGTGTCGGGATCAACAAAGTTTTTTGAATGGTTTACGCTTTGATGCACGTACCCTTCATCTTCTAGACAGTTGTATGCCCTCCAACAATCCGACATAAGGGTCGTGTTTGGCTTTATGTAATTTTGAATTACCTCAAGCAGGGTTTTTGCTGTGCGGTTGGGGACAGCGACAAGGAAGCATCGCTGTGTTCCCCTTTCAACCCCACCGAAAACCCACTGGCCCTCAACAACTCTACCTCTGTTGTATTTCCGCTTCGCGAATTTCGCCTCGTCGATTCCGATGATTCGGCCTTCACCCCCCAGTGTTTCCTTCATATTTTCTACCATTTTTAGGTATACCTCCCGAATAAATTTTTTCCATTGGACAATTGTCCTACTGAACATCCCATGCTCATCTTCATTGAACTTCTGCTACATCCTCTGTCCTCCTTAGTACTCCATGAGCAAACAAAAATTCATACAACTCATCATACGTCATTTTGACAAATTTGTTAGGTCACATCCGTTGCATGCCATGGTTAAATTTAAAGTGATTGAAAAATGCGGTCATGAACATAAAACACCGACAACTCATTTTAAAAGGGATCGGAATGTTTTTGGCAGAGTAGAAATTCCATGATCTTCTCTTTCACTCGCTCTTATTTGCATGTATTGAATTGACTCAATCATAACGCATACACTGACACTTTTGATTTAACCGCTAAGTTCGGTCGGCTTTGAACCAAAAAGTCTCCAATTCAAAAGTGTCACTGTATGCATTATGATTGAGTCAATTGATAAAAAAGAGCCAAAAAAGGCGGTTCTTTTGGTCGGTATGTCGACATCATGATGAAATAACATAAGGTGGTCCCGTCGGCAAGAGACATACACTTAACGTATGCACTATGGTCTGGATGTCGATTTTTTTGGCATAAACTACAGTTTGAATGCTAGAGAGTTGAAATTGCCAGCATGCTGGAAATACTAAAAGAAAATTTCAATTTTTTTTTTTTGAAATTGCACCATGGCTTTACCGCGATTTGTCGAAAACTATAAAATTTGACCCGATTGCATACTTTCAGGCTGCATTTTTAAATATTCGGAACTGTTTTGACCAATTAATAATTATATACATGCACAAAATAGATAGTTTAAAATTTTTTTCGTATTCCAGATGGTTATTGTTGACTTTATTGTAGATCCATTCTGATACAGATTTTATTTCTCGATTGTTGCTGCACCAAATATCGATGAGTTCTTTATGACAAAATTCGAACTTGCCTGAATATTATCAAATTAATGGAAAAGGGGGAAAAACGGGGCGAAGACATTAGTTTGCGATCAAAGACGACATATATAGGTACCAACTTGTGTCATTACTTTTTGTCAGCAGGTGTCAGCTTGTTAGTTCTATTCCACGAAACACAGAGAACGCAAAACAATTTTCTAAAAAAATACACATTTATTGGACATTACACAACACTTAAATCCTAAGACTACACATAAAATAAATATATACATTAAAAACTACATACCTTGATGTATATTTTCCATATTTTAAATTATTTTTATGTGCAAAATTCCACAAATGGTGGCACTTTAAACTTTAGGTTTTTTTTCACTTTCCAAATGTCGATTACGCACAAAGCACATGTCCGACTTTGAGACCCTGGTACAAACCCAGGGATGCCATTAAAAAATTTTTTTTATGGATATTTTGTGCTCAGGGTATCTACTTTCATAATCAATTACTAAAACCACCGAATCTTTTCATGAAAATTTGGACTTTATGCCAAAAAAATCGACATCCAGACCATAGTGGTATGCTTGCAATAAGTGCGAGTGAAAGGAATAGTATTCTGAGTGTCTATTGAGGGTGAGCGAGACGGTGATGTGAGTGAGCAAACGTGCACTGAAGTTAAGTGTATACTTCGGTAAGCTTCGGCTTCCGATGAGACCACATTATGTTATTTCATCATGATCGACATCAACACGAATTCATTTTAAGAGCCGAAAAACTGAGCGGCAGGCATAAAGAGAGTCAAGAATATAAAAAAAAAATTTTTCACGTGGCACATGCTATATTTGTACATATGTAAGTACATACATACATATGTACATATGTACATATATAGAATGCCCTCTGCAAATGACCAAGCTGCTAAAATGCAATCTAATATTCATATTCAGATTCACATTTTTTGGCATAAGCTTCAATTAAATTACAAAGATCTGAAATTTCCCAAGCATATTAGTAGAAATGAATTTCGATTTTTGTATTTTCACAATCTGATCACAGTTTTATCGCATTTTGCTCACAACTATAAAATGTTGCATTCTTTTAGGCCTTTCTAAAATATTTACAAAAATTTTTGACAAACACAAATTTGATATTTTGTTTTAAATTTTGGGAAAAAAAAATTTCTGAAATAATAACAACATTCGCCCTCTGGCTAAAATCACCAAAGATTTGGTATAAAGTCAAATATAATACAGGTCGATATTTTTTTACGCTTTGGATATGGTTATAAATTAAGTTAAATTGGAACCCAAAAGTAAGATATAGGCATTCAAAGAACTTTTTGTTTTTTAATTTTGTGTAATCTCTCTCACGATATTCTAAAATTCTCGCATTCAAGATATTCTAAAATCTGTTAAAAATGTACAACAAAATTTCCTTTACTTTCTATAGTAACTTTTGGCAAAACCGAGTTCATATTTGGAATCAGCATAAGCGAATTAGTTAGAAGCACCTCTCAAATTAACATTGTCCCTAATTCGATTAAAAAAAATGCACATGACATAAAGCAAACTTTATTTCAAAATGTTTATTTTTTATTTATACTGCCCGCCACGGTTTTTATACCATACACCCATAGGGTGAAATGGTATATTAAAGTCGCCAAAATGTATGTAACAGGCAGAAGGAAGCATCTCCGACTATAAGAGCTAGAGCCACCAAATTTGGTATGCGGACTCGTGTGGTATGTACAGTTATCGAGTTTGTTTCAAATTTTTGCCACGCCCCCTTAAGCCCCCAGAATTTACATAAGAATGTTTTTCTTAAAAAGTATAACAGATAGAAACATCAAATTTGGTTTATATACTGTAGTTACTTCCATAGAAAATGTGGAAATGCAGTCACAGAGTAATCCTTTCCGCCATCAGCATTTCTATTTTCTTTAGATAAATTTGGAGGCCTTGGAGCAGACAAAAAAAATTTTATTTTTCTTTGTTCTCAACTCAATAAAGTAACCTAATATTAATAATTCGTTCCGTTTTTAAACAATTTTCTTTAAAAAGGTCCCAAAAGAAACTCACAAAAGAAATAGAAATAATAAGAAATATAATTCAAATGCTATCAATTTGCTCTATTTTAAATGAAGCCAAATAATCTTATTTTTAGCATAACTAACACATTAATAAAAAAGTTTTATCGTTGCAAAGCTAGGATGCCATTAAACACATTAATTAAAAATTTATTTATTTCCATTTCAATTTTCCGAAATAGTAAATATTTAAATTAATTGATATCAGAATAAATAACATTTAAAAGAATTTTTAATTAATTTGAATTTTAATGGCTTTCATTCCGTCATACGAAGGTTTGATAATAACGCGTTCAAATTGTTAAACTGAAAGTTCACATTTCATAAATCCTTATAGTGATTAAAAGGACTTAACGATTTGTCAATTCTTTCGTGGTTTGTTTTCTATTCCCTATTTTTTCTTATTGTAATTTAATATTCCATTTAGGTAAATACATATGTAGGTAAACATCTTTAACCTTTTACTTTACGTCATTGCCCATTAAATTAACTCAATTGCACTGAAGTATAACAATTATTATTATCACATTATTATATGGATAAATTTCTGTGAATTGTATTTCGAAATAATAAACTTTTTTTTTTATCAACAATCTATTTGAATTCGCCGCAAAAATTTAATTAAGGCGCCAATTTTTAACCAGAAAATTTGGTATCTGGCAACGCCGTTTGGCGCGCTTTCCAACATTGTCGTAACATTTGGCCACACTATTTTAGCTAGAAGCAGTTAGACTCAGCTATTTTTAGCTTTTATCCCGCTAAAAAGTTCAATTCTCTTTTGTTAATTACACAAAAACTACGAAATAAATCGTCAAGGCGCACCTGAGGTCGTGCTCGTGGAATTTTTCTCTTTCGTTTGATACCAAATTTATGTTGTTTAAGTTTTGTAAGTTTTGTAATAAAACCTTTAAAAACAAAACAGTTTTCTTCAAAATGTACATTTCCTTTAATTATTTCCACAAAAAGTGACATGCACATACATCAATCATATTGAGTTCATTCCATCGTACCTACTGCAACTTGTGGGTCACTGTCACTTGGTCCGGGCTTTGGGTCATCATCTGACCCAGATGTGCCGACAACCTCAGTTGGTTTGCGTTGATCATCTAAACTGTTACTGTTATTGGCCATTTCAAGATATTTGTTGGTTTCCTCGTCAGTTAGAATTGTAAATTTGTTGTAATTTTCCCCTACAATGGCAATGGTAATGTTCTGAAACAAAAACTAATTTTAGTACAGGCGCACAACGCATAACAACATAATTTACCAATTGTGACAAATTTTCGGTTTTAGTTATTAATTCATCATTTGAAAGAGAGCCCCGAATTGCATTTATACCGTGGCATATAATTTCATCCGTGGTACAATCATTAAAACTGCTAAGATGTCGTTCTAAGTAAGTCCTGGCACTTTGAGATCGCGACCCTATAGACATTGCTTTGCAGTTAATATAATTAGCGGAAGGGACCACTTGATAAATATGTGGACCATTTTCATCATATCCAGCAACAAGAAGGCCTACGCCAAAAGGACGCCGATCATATCGTTGAGTAGTAGTTTGCATTTTGTTTCCTAAATTAGTTATTAAACGCGAAATCGGATAAATGCTTTCATAAGAATGTTTGTAATTTAAGCATTCAGAGCGCAACCACTTGCTCAGCACCCTAGCATCGGCCGTAATGCCAGCAATCGAGATACCCAAGTGGTCGTCAATTGGAATAATTTTTCGCTGCGAAGCAGATAACTCGGATAAAGGTTTGCATAAAGCAACAAGAACAGCGTGAGATTTGTTTTTTAATCCAACTGTAGCCGTTCCAAGTTTAACAGCCTCCATCGCATATTCTACTTGATGCAGACGACCTTGGGGACTCCATACTGTAACATCACTATCATATTGATTACGAAACTAAAATAAAACATTGAGTATTAGTAACTTGGTAGTTGTTAATTCTTAGAACAAAAACAAATGATTGCTCACCATTTTTTCAATTCAAAGTTTAAACCGTATCTGAATTGAAAGATGACAAACAGTTTGTTTTATTAAAGATGATAGAAAGTAAACTGATGATTTCGATACGCATCGTGGATATCAATCGCAACCGACTACTACCCTATTTCCACTAAGTACATCTTCCACTAAGATTTCAATATATGTATCTACTTGAATCAAATACAATTTTAATATGCATACCAAACGATCTTATTTTGGTAGTTCAAACACATAGTGCAGAAAATGTTAAGACTTCGATTAAAGGGACGTTCCTATCTCAGGCGGTTCGAATGAAGCGATAATTTCCATATTTTCTGAATGCAACATTAAAATTTTGTCATTCACTTTAAAACATGTACCATTCACATCGAAAATGTAAATATGAATGGCAAAAATAGGAAACATAAACTAAATAAATTTAGCAAAGGGCCAAAAATGTATGACCTATCTAGCCAGAATGTTCTTTCTGGTATTTTAATTTGTCAAAGGTCGTTTTAGAATGAGATTTTCGACGGCAACGAGCTTTCGAACATAAAACTACACGTTCGAAACAAAAAATTATCTGAATTGTTTACAGTTTTAATTCTACTATTTTTTCTTTGTACACAATACTGCAAAGGGATTCTTTTATATGTACATACATATATTTACATAGATACATACAATATATTAAGTTCAGGCTCAATTTAGTTAAAACGCTACTGAAGGGATGCTTATAATACATACAGTTTGGCAAGAAAGTGTTTACACAAGTAAAAATTTCTTCATTTTTCTACTTCAAGATGAAAATAAAACAATAAATAGTAAGTTTTTTCAATATTTTTTGGTTAGGTTAGTTAAAGTAAACAATTATCTTCTAAATTAACAAAAAAAACATAATAATAATGTTTCCAAAAAAAAACACAAGCAAAAACTAGAGAAGGCACAAAAATCCACTGCCAAGAAAGTGTACATACATACATATTCATATACACCTACAGATCTTATAGCTATTTAAAGTCATAAAATATCAAAATTGTATAATTTACTAACTATACATATAAAATATGGATTTTTTTTTAGGTTTTTATTTTGCTCGCTGCACTTTGCCTATGGCAAGCGTAAAATTAACTATTAAGACATGGTGCAGGTTTCTAGTTGGTATTCACATCACATATTAACGTATCTTTCGAAATTTCGCTGCTTAGACAAAAAAAAAAAACTATTTTTATATATTTGCCTAATAAACTGCCAGGCTAAAAAACTTCTTAATAAAAGCAGCAAGTAAGAAAAAAAAGTGTTCAAAATAGCATGCAACTAGCATTGCTACTAGTAACTTCAGTACAAGTTCGAATCTTTAAAAACTTTTCAAAATGAATTTTTTTCCTTTATTTTTTTATTAAAAAATACACAGAAGTTTTTTTAGGTGGCTCACGTGGAAAATTTTTGACTCATATGTACATACATATGTAATACATATTATGTATATACACATACAATATTTTAAATAAATCTTCAATTTAGTTGGAACTCTACACCAAGGATGCTGATAACACATACGCATAATTCTTACATGTGTATTTATGCAAGAAATTTAAAATTAATTATTTTTAATGCTGCGTTTTGCAACTAGTCTGCCTGTGGCATCTATAAAGAGATGGATGGTGCCAGTGGGAATCACTATTGCACATCAACCGTTAATCTCAACCATTTTCCGGAAACAGATCGAGTGGGAATCAGGCCTAAGATTTTGTAGTGCCGAATTTTAGCATCCATTTAACAATCCAAACAAAAATATGGGGAAAAAAAGGGAAAGAATGTTCCTATCTCTGTCGGTTTAATCGACCTTTTTATCCATATTTTCGAATGCAACACGGACAACATGTCAACGAAAATCATAGCTGCATTCTCGTAGACAGTCCTGAATGCACTGCAGACTAGGAGAGCGCAGAGACGATTTGTGGGGCTGATGAGTCGGCGTGTATTCAGCATTAACCGAGAAAGAGCCCTCCCTTTTTGCCCACGAGACTTAAAAACTGGTGAATCACAAGAATCACCTCAGGTCTCGGATAAGAAAAAAATACTCCTTCAATTGTGGAGCCATTGAACATTTTCGTACGGGTTGCGATGCCTCTATAATAAGCATCCGGTGCAATAAAGAGGGAGATCGATTTAATAATTTGTATTATACATACTAATGTTATAGTATCCCTATTTTATAAATGTTCCCGAAGAGGAAATTATCGAAGAGCTGAAATCCCAAGACGTACACTCTGTATTCAAGTTTACCAGAAAAATTGATGGCAATACAAAACCTGCTGGAGTAATTTTGATCATTTTTGATCTTTACAGCTTACCAAGCAAACTGGAAATTTCATGCCACACCGTCAAGGTAAGGGAATATACTCCCAACTCAATGAGGTGCTAGACATGATAGTTGTAAGGTCATACAGATGAAAATTGCAAAAACCTATCCATTTGTGCTACGTGTAATCTAGTCCCCCATCTCCCAAAACCTTGCACTTGCACATTCTGTGCTTACTGTAACGGTGACCTCCACACTTTCTGCCAAAAATCATGTATCTATTTTGGCGACAGATTTTGAAAGAGCTTTCGATCGCGTGTGGCTACATGCAGTGCTTATCTGTCTCGATTGGGGCATCGGTCCAAGGCTTTATAACCTTATAAAGGCCTTCATGAGCAACCTTCAGGGTTCGAGTTAACAACGTTACTTCCAACACCCACAATTTATACAATGGTATCCCACAAGGTTCTCCACTATCCGTTGTTCTATTCATGATTGCGTAAATGTATTGATATACGACGACGACGTGATTATTTTTACCAAAGTGAAAAAGCCTCACTTGCTATATATAAAGCACCGTATGCAAAAGGCTCATTCATAATAGGTACCGACAGTCTCTCTACAATATCAGCCATACGGAACTGGGAACATCGCGATTCTACAATCCAGAAAATACGCAACCTAAGAATTATGCACCAAAAATAGATAATCATCTTCAATACCACAGCCTCATCGGGATTCTTGTCAACGAATACGCTGACAAGTCTGCGGGCGAAATGAGGGTCGCCGTTACCTTCTTTTTGGCTCTCAACGAAAAAAGGCATTCTGCGTGGAGTCTCTTTAATCACAAATACCAAAAGATTAACCCAAGATATTTAAAAATTGTTTTCACTGCCAACCTTCATCCTTGCGGAACCTTCATCCGCCTGCGCATACGAGTTGAAGGCCCTAGCAGAAGTACTCATTAAAAAATCATTAGGTTTAGTAATTATTATTGGATTTAATTTGTTAAACAAATAATTTAAATATAACCTACCAAATTCGTAAGCGCTGTTATATATGTTATACGATAACACTTTTGCACCGCGTATCACCGAATCAGGTCACATCAATCTGATCTGTGGATAATATCAAGCTTATTCATATTTTACTTTTTTGACAAAGCTGGGAATCGTATTGCGCACCATACATAAAGACTTGCGAACAAATTCGGAAAAGACCCATTATTTTGGGGGCAGTCTCCAGATTGGCCCAAAGGTTTTATTTCATGGATAAAAGACGATGCAGAACTTTGTTAACTGTTACTTCTTATTGAGTGTTGAGTTTGGCGCTAAGGTTCGATGATTTAGCGGGCCCACAAGAAAACACTTCAATTTTCACGTGATACTTCATTTATTTCTTCCACGTGTATTTCTTATGCTAATGGTAGGTTAAGTGGGTGTGTGTATGGTGTGTGTGCCGTATGCGAGTCGTCGGTAGTTGAGCCGTCGTATGCGAGCCGGTCGCGAGCCGCTATAAATTAATCGCCCTTACTTGCAGTTGTAACCAAACTGTTCTGTCCGCCGCTTGGTAACAAGCATAGAACCTAACATGTAAGATTAAAGCGCAAGATGCAACGGTTAATTTCCCAGCACGTAGGCTGGCGCTTAAGTATAAGTATGAAAATGAAAGAGAATGAGTGATATGAGTTAACCTATTGGTGGCTGTGTCGGGTCTGCTGGGCAGTTAGCGGATGTCGTCGACAACAGTCTTGACGGAACGAACAAGTCGCTCCAATGCTCACCCCATATGAGGAGCGGCTGGTGGATTAAATTTTCATTTCATATCATCGAACGCCGGTTGCACGGCGTTAAAGTTGATCGTCTGCGCTTTGTCACAGATAATCTTTTCGGCAGCTATGAAGTTAGTGCCATTGTCGCTGTAAATTTCTCTTGGGGTCCCGCGCCGATTGATGAAGTTTCGGATGCATATTATGCGCGATGCAGTGTCCAAAGAGCACGCCAGTTCTATATGCACTGCCCGTACGATTTGGAAGGTGAAAATAACGCCCCATCTTTTTTCGCTTTGCCGACCTACAGCAACCAAAAAGGGCCCGAAGTAGTCCATACCGACGTAAGTCAAGGGACGTTGATAGGCAGCTAGCCTGGCGATGGGCAAGGGAGCCATTTGCGGTGGAACAGGCATGACGCTCTCATTTTTACAGCGTTGGCAAGACTTCCGCATGCCTCTGTATAAGACCTGTAGGCGTGGTATTTAAAACATGCCTCGAATCCTGTTAATACACGTCTCATGGGATGTGTGGTCTATTTCCTGATGATACCAGTTTACTATGAGCCGAGTAATGTGGTCCCCATATGGGAGCAGTATTTGGTTTTGGCCGTTTAGGTTTTCTGCTCGCCCTCGGGTACGCAGAAGCCGGTTTTCGTCTAGGAAGATATTCAAACATATGAGTTTAGAATTTGTTTTTAAAAGTTTACCTCTAGTTAATTTGTGAATTTCTGGATTGAATTCAGATGACTGCGCATGCCGCAGTAGGAGTGTGCGTGCCTGCTAAATCATCTCGTAAGACACCTCTGTAGGTGGCGATGCCTTCTTTTGTTTCGCATTCAGTTTCTCAATATAGAGAATAAAGCGCGCTAGAGCTTGATATAGCCTGCGCCAATCCATTGGCGAATTGTCAATGAAGAGTATGTTATGCCTGACTTCAGCATTGTTTGGTGGCACCAAATCATCGCATTTTTGCCACTCGTGTTGTGGCTGCAGCAAATAGTCTGGACCGTGTAGCCAAGTTTTATATTTATTGGCGTTGCTTGTTTTAGTAGCAAGATCTGCAGGGTTAAGGTTGGTTGGAACTAGAGAGCTGCATGAATGATAGAAAAATCAATTCGAGTTAACAACATTCAAAACCAAATGAATGAATTGAATGACTTTGAAAATCGACTTCAAGTAAATGAGTGTGCGACGTAAAAATCAGTCGCACAACATTCAAACGAAACAAAACGAATTGAATGAGTTAGAAAGTGAGTCAATGATTTGCTATGATTCGAATGCATTCGAATTCCGATTCTGATTTTAGTATTTATTTGTATTGTATATTTTTGAACTATATATGATTACTATACGACAAAACTAGAGTGGTCAGTGGCTCAGTGGGGACCTACTCAGACTACAATACTATTGTTATCGGGTTCAAACCCTCTACAGAGATAGGGAAGGATTTTTTTTTTCCAACTAGTAAAGTAATATTAAAAGGTAGATCCATCGTGTATATGATGGATTAGAGAATATGATTTTTTTTTATTTTATATTAGGTAGCCTCATTTATGTTTTCACGGTTCGTGGCAACTAGGAATCTAATTTAGAAAAATTAGATTTTACAAGATTTGTCCCAAATTGTCAAATCCAAAACTGCGTAATAAAGTTTTTGGTGTATAGCATACATTTTTGATAAAATAATTAGTTTTTGTTGCTTTTAAACATCCCAATAAAATGAGTCAATTTGAATAATTCTAAAGATTTGAGTGCCTTAGTACAATTCAATGCTTTGACACTCAATTCATTGCCTTTCATTAAACAGAGTTACGTATTTTTAGAGATATGACAAGTACTAACTCACACTCATTCATTTTATTGTGTAGTTGTCACTCATTCATTTGAATTCAATTCGAATGGATTCATTTGACTTTGACTTTTCTGTCATTCATGCAGCTCTCTAGTTGGAACCCAGTTCCATTGGCTAACGTTTGTGAATTCCAGTATTTCGCCCACGCGGTGCATAACGAATTGCAGAAACTTTCGTGGATCCATACGAAGCCATTTGAGAACAGTCTTTGAGTCGGACCAATAGCTGAACTAACATCTCGGGATGGTCAGTCCGGCGATTGTTGTAAGAATCCGTTTCATTTGGGAAACAATGCGTCTGGTAAACCAGCATCCCAGCCAATGCCGCTTCTCCACACTTCTTGCAGTAGGATTTTCAGCTCTATTGTAAAGCATGAGATGAAGCCGAGGATATCTCTGACTTGAGTTGCGATGTTTCCGACTTCGCCATTGTAAAATCATCCATGTAGTGGTAGTCCTTTACGGCTTGTGGTGCTTGAGGGTACTGTTGACAAAATCGATCTGCATTTTTGTATCGAATAAAGTGTGCAATGCAGGGTGCGCAGTTGATTCCATAACATAGACGTTAGGCTCTTGTCTCTCGTATTTGCTGTCAAACCACAGAAACCTTTGCGCATGGGTGTCTGCTGGTCTCACTAGTATCTGGTGGAACATTTCGTCGATATCGCCACAGATCGCCACTCGTCCCACTCGGAATGAGAGTAAGAAGTCAAGCAGGGAGTTTAGGAGATCTGGACCACTCCAGATGTAGTCAATTAGGGCCTTGCCGCAGGATTGGGCGGCTGCATCCCATACAAGCCGGACCTTCTCTGGTTTATTTGGATTTTTAGTTATGAAGGTTGGTAGATACCATGTCCGTCTGTTTGGTGCAGCTATTTCCTCCGGCGTCAGCATGCGAGCGTAGCCCTTTTCGACGAGGTTTTCGACTTGCTTGGTGATTTGCTCCTTCAACTGTGGTTGTCGGGAAAATTGCTTTTGTAGGCATTTAAGCCGTTTTAGTGCGTTTGCGTAGCTATCAGGTAATGCCATTCTTCAAGGCGGTAGTAGATTCAAGTCTGGTTAGAGCTTGGGTTTCTTCTGGTGATGATAGCGGTTTTGCTGTGGAAGCGTCTAATGAGAACGCTTGTTTGATGATCTCATGCAGCTTGGCGTCTGCGTCTTTGCAGCCACACTTGTGAACGCTCACATTAGCTCTAGTGGCCCTTGATGGCGTGGAGCTTTGGAGTGCCCATCCTAGTCGCGTCTTTCACGCTATTGGTTGATGCCATGCCCCGTCTTTGATTTTAAGGGGTACGGCGAGGTTCCAGTTATTTGTGCCGATTAGGATGCTTGGGCGTGCGTTGGTGAATGATGCTATCGGTAGTCCCGCTAGGTGGGTGAATTCCTTGGCGAGAGCCCTTATGTCGATAGACTGTACAGGTAGATCCAGGTTATCTACACTGTGAACTTCTTTCAAGTAGAATTGATTGCCATTATGTGGATTGGCAACCGTAAGCGTGACACGTTCCGATGCGTTTTCTTCGCGTGTTGTATCATTGGTCTATTTTAGGCACAGTGGATCTGGAACGCCTTTTAAGCCGAGCTGCTTAAAGATCTTGTTGTCGATGAGATAGTGCCGATCCTTCATCTAGAAATGCAAAAGTGTTAGTAACTTTTGTTTTATTGATGATTTGTATTGGAATGACACGGAAATAGGTTGAGCCAGACTCTCTGGATCGCTGGGTGTGCTTGCCCTCCGGCGTATGCACGTTGGTGACCATAGCTGGCCTGTTTAGGCTGCTGGATTTCGCAGCCTCTGGTATTGGCTGCATCTCGTGGATCAATGGGTGATGTTTGCTTCGGCAGCCTTGTATGCCGCAAACCTTTACACGTTGGCACTTTTGGTGATGACGGTTTAGGCATTATTGACAGAGCTTATGATTTTTCAGAAAAGACATCTTTCGTTGATGTCGCGTGGCTTTCAACGGTGGGCAGCTGTGTATTTTGTGCCCAGGTTCGCAACATACGACGCACGTAATTTCTTTGACCTGCTCTTTAGTTGCTTCTGCGTGATGATTTAGGCTTCCGCTCTTCTTATGGTAAACCCTGCTTCAGCTATGTCGTAGATCCATTGGTAAAAGATTCCATTGATGGTATCGTAGTGTCTTTGGGAAACCTTGCTCACTGCAGCTTCAGTTGTGTGGGGAGTTTCTCTAGTAGCTCTTGTACGAGCATTGGATTCTGCATGTAACCTGTGAGTACACATGCTTCCATCGTTGAGTAGATGTTTCGTACACTCAGTGCGTATTCCATAAGGTTCAAGCTTATCTTTAGGAGTTATTGAATTAATTTACGTGCTTTTCCTTTTAGGCTAGTTTGCAGGCCTGTTTTGAGTATTTGTGAAATTCCAGGGCGCCATCGCCGTTGAACTTAAGTGCGGTTGTTCGCGTGTTACAGTAGCGTGTTGTTTGGGGTTAGAAACGGCAGATGCGGTGCCTCGTGTTCGTAATGCCACGTGTCACGCAAAGCTGAGTGTGTGACCATTGCTTTTTGTTTGGCAGAAGTAAAAATAGGAACAGCTCTGCTAGCTGTGTCCTGGAATATTTTTGGCGGACATAGTCCAAAGTCCCGATCCGGTTCTGGTAGCGCGGGTTTGTTGGTGACGAAGTAGCCTGAGGTTCGCCTGCTCGTGTGGTATTTCCGAGGTTCTGCATATCGTTGCTTAATGTGGTTGTGATGACTTTCGTTGACACGTTGACGCAGTCGCAGTTTCAGCTGTTCTCAGATTTCTCGTCTATTACTCCAACGCAGTCGAAATGATACCAGGAACAACATCGATTGCATTGCACCATGCGGTCATTGTCTTCCTGTATGCATTTCTTGCAATGATATATTCCACTTGATAAGTCTTGCGTTGCCATGGTTTACCAATCAGTTTATAGATTAATTTTTAGATTAATTTATACAATTAATCTGTAGAATTATTTTATAGAATTAATTCATGGCCTATAATTTGTAGAATGTTTGAGTTTGGCGCTAAGGTTGGATGTTTAAGCGGGCCCACAAGAAAACACTTCACTTTTTACGTGATACTTCATTTATTTTTTCCACGTGTATTTCTTATGCTAATGGTAGGCTAAGTGGGTGTGTGTTTGGTGTGTGTGCCGTATGCGAGTCGTCGGTATTTGAATGTGAGCCGGTCGTGAGCCGCTATAAATTAATCGCCCATACTCGCTGTTGTAACCAAACTGTTCTGTCCGCCGCTTGGTAACAAGCTTAGAACCTAACGTGTAAGCTTAAAGCGCAAGATGCAACGGTTAATTTCCCATAACGTAGGCTGGCGCTTAAGTATAAGTATGAAAATGAAAGAGAATGAGTAATATGAGTTAACCTATTGGTGGTTGCGTAGGGTCTGCTGGGCAGTTAGCGGATTTCGGCGGCACCATTGAGTTTCCATCTTAGTTTATATTACAATATGACGCCTGGATACCAAGATAGAGTGACCTGCACTTCGTTCGTTTTTGGATTGGAGTACGTTGAAATCTTCGTTCTAGCAGTAATAATTGTTTTGAGTTTCGATTTGGGGTACAATCGATAACTTTGGACTCCAGGGAATGGAAATGAAACAAAATCTTAATTTAGTAAATTCAAAATGTGAACTGATTTTATTTATATAATTATTGAATTAACTTACCGACGATTTCCGGTGTTGAAAACAATTTTTATTTTAGGATCCAAATTGGCCATTAACCAGCTTCCAATTGTTCTATTCTAGGTTAATTCATAATTACAAGTGTTTTCCACAACGTAGCCACAACAATGGAAGATTGTATGTTATACAAAAAGTTATTTGTTTTTCAAAAAAGTAGGAACACGATATCGAATGTAAAGTATCGATAATGTACTCATGAGTAGTATCGGAACTTAAGTATTGATGTTGCAAGGTATCGAGTATTTATTTATGTGCGCTAAATCTTTTTAATTTACATTATTTTTAAATATCCCACTCCTTCTCCGTACAATCACTTAGGAACAGCAGCTTGTAAAGCCGTTTCGGTGAAAGTCGGTTGCGAGTTTTGGTCATAGTACTCCCAGCTTTAGAGAACAAACGTTCAGAGGGCACAGGTGTCGCAGGAATTCCCAAATGCTTCTTTGAATTTTTGTATAGTTTTGAATATACCACTTTCATGTCATCCCATTGTTTTAAAGGGTCGAATGAATGGTATTCACCAGTATGACTTTCATCTAGAGCAACAGTGGCTATGCAAGGAGACATAAGATTATCATTATGCAAAAAATGAACAGTAACTCCTAAATAACTGAAAACTCGGTCCAAACATCACATGTTAGTACCACGTGAGCTACATTTTTAAACGTGCTTTGAATTCTAAAATGCATTATAGTATAAAAATCATCCAATTGTGCTTTTAGCGTATCAACGCTTGGAATTTTAAATGCTGGGCAGGCTTTTTTCATCAATTTGTTAAATCGACGCAGAGTTTTGAATGATCTTGCCCGCCACCCGAATACGAAATTTTGCGTTCCATTGATTGTGTAATGGTCAGTCGGTTTTTTTTAGGTGACTCACATATACATACATATTTTCCGCATAGATGTCATTTTCTGCATATATTATTTCATTCCAGAAAGAAATTGGGCGGGAGCCAGGATCCTTTGGCAAAGGTTAGTCGACACTATGAGCCCACTATGAAGCATGGCGGTGGAAGTGTCATGGTTGGGGCATGCATGGCGGCTTCGGGAGTTGGAATCCTGGTTTTGATCGAAGGCACAATGGACAGACATATGTATCTATCAGTTTTAAAGGAGAATTTACTTTAGAGTGGAGAGAAATTAGGTCTAGAGGGCCGATTCCGATTTTATTAAGACAATGACCTAAAACACAAATCCGGCATTGTGAAGTCCTGGTTGAGCTGGGATTGCCCACATGTGGTCAGTCCTCCTGTCCAGTTTCCTGACCTTAATGTGATTGAAAATTTGTGGGCAAAATTTGACATGACCATGCGGAAAAGGTCAATTTCCAATAAAAATGACCTTAAAAATGCCCCACTGGAAGAATGGGTAAAAATATCACCTGAAGTCACCAAAAAATTGGTTTCCTCAATGGAAACAAGCATTAAAGAGGTGATTAAACAAAATGGGGGACACACCAAATACTAGTTTAATTTGTTTAGAATAAATTTTTAGGGTTAAATGCATTGCACGAAATAAGCTGTGACATAGAAAAGCCACTGATATTCATTTTTTTAATTTTTAAAAGTTATTTTAAAAGTAACAAAAACAATAAAGTAACTAAATATAGTATAAATGATCACTAAATGAAACTGCATTTAAATTTTTTTGATATCTTCAATAGTTTAAGAGGTACACGCTGTTAAAGTTTTTCTACACCCCTGCACGAAATAAGCTGTGAGCCACTTTTCTACAATTTTTCTAAAACTCAAATCCTTTCGTGATCGCACGTGTCTGAGTGATGCAATAAGTGGGTCCGAAGAGGTTGCTAGCATGTTAAAAAGGTCTTCCTTTTGTCTAACACGAGAAGTTTTTAATATATTAGTGTATCTAAACCTTTTGTAGTCCTTGTTTTTACATTCCTGTGCTTCTTCGGATAGGCTCTCCAATTGGTAAACACTGATATTCTATTAAATCCTTTCCGTGACCCAAAATCGTATGTACCGTGGGGGTAAGTTTTTTTTCGGATACAATTCAGTCAAAAGTTGAGCAGTTTTTGAAGTACATTCGGCTAATTTTTTACCATTTACCATTTTCTTGCAATTTATAACATTCAAGATAACAGCCAACCTTTTAATGATCTCTTAACACCTGTTATTAAAGAAGTTATTTTATCATTTTCAAAAAATCTCCTTTAAGTATTTCTATCATTTCTACCATGTGCTTTGGGCAGTCAACTTTCAGTCCTAGCTTCCGAGAGAATCTCCTATCTACTCTGTGTATCCTCACAAGGTGTATTATCTGTTTTGGTTTCTCTGGCCGAGGAAGTGTGTAAGCTAGCTTGAGAATAACATCCATACACTATATTCTGCAATGCAGCGTAGAAATTCCATATTCGTAGAATTTCTCCTCCAATTCCTAATTGGACTCCGCAACGTTGAACGTGTTTGTAATTTTGTTAAAGAATTTTCCACCAATGATTGTCAGGAAAAAATCAAACTAACCCGTAAATGTTTTTTTACTCTTAGTTTGTATTAATTAGGAAAAAAACAAAACTATTCACATCCAATTAGGTAAGCGGAAATAAAAAATCTAACATTCTAGAAAGGCATATAAATAAACAGGTAATATTTACAAATCAGCATCATGCAATGCATGCGCTATTCTTCTTATACCTGTAGCGCATTTTTTAGGCGAGATTTTATGGCTTACGCATAGGTGTCGCAAATTTACGCAGATTGGGACCATATACATCTGATAGGTTAATATTTCACCTACGTAGTCCGGTATTGGTACTAGTTGATCCCTGTTAGTTCGGTTCCACTAAAGTTCAAAAAACGCTATGCTATTAATTAAGAACATACGTTTTAGTTAATCCAAAAAAATTGATTGTTGAAATCGCCCAATATTCAGTTTAAAAGTTGCGATTTTTTGTAAAAGTTATCATTTATTTCAAAAATTTTTTGGATTCCTAATCTCTGAAGTATTCCCTAACGATTGCATATCATGTGCCAAACGCGATCATGAAAAAATTGATTTTTGCAACGCTATCCGAGCAGAGGCCCAACTGTGTGGCGTCGCAAATTGAGTGGCGTGGTTCACGTAGTCCCGCGTAATTCTTATATCCTTGCAATTAGGGTGGAAACAGTGATTGATTGTAGGCCATTCTTTCGCAAACATTAGCTTTTGCGTTTTAACGTTATATCTAAAACGTTTTTCCAATTTGATGGCTATAGGTAAGGAAAGAGTTACCAATAAAGTTGCAAGGGTGTACAAACTTTGACGCGGTCGAATTTAGCCGTGGCCCTCTGGTTTTTACTCGATACCGCTCCAGAGATACTTTATAAGGGACTAAATACACCTTTTTTCCAAAAAATCTAAAAATTTTTTCGTTGGTTAATGGTTTGAGTTGACCTGTTCGACCTGGGGAATTATCACTGCAATGCTCTTCCAAAAAAAGGCCTCTAAGGGAGGACCTTAAAAACTATTCAATATTTTTCCACGGAATTTCGCACAAACATTGTTAATTAAGTGTACTATCAAAAAATGAAAACATTCGTCTAATGAAATATTTGCTACATACCTAAAAAAATCGAAAATTTCCTCTTTTTTTTGACAAAGAAGGTATATAACCCCTTAAGTATAAATATAGGAACAAGAGTATGAAGTATAAAATGTAACCAATAAGTATCGATATTTTTCAAATTCAAAATATGAACTGGTTTTATTTAACAAAGTGTTGTGTATGTAAATGAACTCTCTTTTTTGGGTTGAAAATTGTTTATATTTCATGCTCAGCGTTGGTTACTTGATACCGCTCCGTTGTTATAATCTTAATTGTTTTCCACAGAGTATGGATGGTTTGGTTTTAAGCAATAATTGTCATAGGAATCTTTATGACCTATTTTATACCCTTGCAGAGGGTATAATAAAATTAGTCAGATGTTTGTAACGCACAGAAGGAGACGTTTCCGACCACTTGAAGTATATATATTCTTGATCAGCATGAGAAGCTGAGTTGATATGGTCATGTCCGTCTGTCCGTCCGCCCGTCTGTGCGTATGCGTTTTACTCATCTTAAGAGTATCCCCATGAAAATTGCTGATTTTTGTTTTAATCTTTTGTTTCCTTTTGTATATTTCTTTGGTGCATCTGATTTGGTGAAGCCATTTCAGATGAACACGATGTTAATTCTTAAACAACAAATGTGACAAATTTTATTAAAAACATTGGTGAAACCATCTTAGATAACTGCGGTATTTGATCTTTAAACATTCTGTTAAAGAACCCAAATGTGGCGAGCACGAGTATGACCAAATATGTATATAATGGAAGTTTAACCCTAGCAAATTATGATCTTGCTTTAAGGACTCCATCTCATAGGCAATGATCTTTCCAATTTTTCCGCATAATATGTTTGCTGATAGTGCCCTCCATACTAAATTACGCGCAATTCTGATATTGCAGATATATACCTATATATTAGAGAGCTGCATGAATGAGAGAAAAGTCAAAGTCAAATGAATCCATTCGAATTGAATTCAAATGAATGAGTGACAACTACACAATAAAATGAATGAGTGTGAGTTAGTATTTGTCAAATCTCTAAAAATACGTAACTCTGTTTAATGAAAGGCAATGAATTGAGTGTCAAAGCATCGAAATGTACAAAGGCACTCGAATCATTCGAATTATTCGAGTTGTCTCATTTTTATTGAGACGTTTTAAAGCAACAACAACTAATTATTTTATCAAAAATGTAAAGAAAATAATGGCGAAATGAGGGCTATTAAAATTAAAATATGCTATACACCAAAAACTTTAGTGCGCAGTTTTGGATCTCGACAATTTGGGACAAATCTTGTAAAATCTAATTTTTTATTAAATTATCTAATATATTAATATGTTATAAAAAATAATATTCTCTAATCCATCATATACACGATGGATATACCTTTTAATATTGCTTCACTGGTTGGGAAAAAAAATTTATTTCTATATTAAAAACAGAACCCAAATGTGACGAGCATAAATAAACAAATTATTTGGTGCTCCCACCCTGGAACATGCCACGTATAATTGTCCGTGAGAAAAGCACGGCTCTTCTAAATTTACCCCACACACTTGAAGGGTTTGTCCTTGTGCTTTATTTATCGTTATTGCAAATGATAAACGCACTGGAAATTGAAGACGTTTCAATTCGAATGGCATGTCAGTTGATATCAATGGAATCCTTGGTATTAATACAACTTCTCCTCTTTCTTTGCCAGTTAGAATTGTTGCTTTGATTAAATTAGGCATTAATTTTTTTATACAAAGTCTTGTTCCATTGCAAAGTTTTGGTGCATTGATATTTCTTAATAGTATTATTGAGGAACCCACTTTCAATTTTAAAATATGTGGTGGCATACTGGGTAGCTCCAAAGAATTTAGAAATTCCACAGGATAATTTACTGCGTCTTCTTCTGTTGTAGCAGTGTCGATTGACTTGCTCCTTTGACGCTTGTGAATTGCCATAAATTAATGAGTGCAAAGGGTCTGGTGGAGGTTCTAATGGAGGCAATTTAACTTTTCCAGAAGCACAGCACATGGAAGGCGTTTCGTTCATAAATTTCAATGCTCTGCAATGCACACATTCTTTATTTATTTGTCCAATATTGGAATATATGCCATAATCAATTATGCTATCATAATTATGAGCCGCCAATTCCATGTTGTTGTCAACCGTGTTCGCATTACGTCTACGAAATTCTCTAACAACTGTGGGGTTTCGTGTTCGTCTACCAGTATTTGAACGTCTTGGAAGTGTCCAATCCCATGCATTTATGTGTGGTCTTGTGGGCAATAAATGCATGGTACTTTTAATGTTTCGAGTATGTATGTTTGTTTATAAATATTGTAACTAAGTGCTACAATATGTTTGTAATATTTTTATATATTTTATGTTTGTACTATTGTATTATTATTTGTTTCAGAGACGGTAAATAATGATTATTTTGTTTTTTTTTTTAATAAAAAAATCATTCACTTCGATTTACGTTAGGAGAGCCAAAAATAGACCAATGTACTCGTTTATGCATTAACTATGATTTATGATTGTTTTAATTTATCAAATAGAATTTTTATATTGTGAGTTTTTTTTTCTCCATATTAATGGTTACAATTTAATCAATTGATTAACAATTAAAAATAATTTTTATTTCTCAAATTTTAAAATACAACTCGTAATAATTACAGTCGCTGATATGTTTTACCGAGTACATGCTACATCTCCCTCCTTTAGAAAAATAACGTAGTTATATAAAAGTTTTTTTTGTACTCTTGCAAAAAGGGTATATTAATTTTGCATTTGAAGGAAGCATTTTCGACCATATAAAGTATATATATTCTTGATCAGCACGACGAGACGGGTTCATATAGCCATGTCCGTCCGTCCGTCCGCCTGGATCAACGCAAACTCCTCCTAGACCGTAAGAGCTACAGAGTTGAAATTTTGCATGTAGGCTTGTTTATACTGCAGGGGTTGTATATCTCGGATTCAGCCGGATCGGACCACTATATTATATAGCTCCCATACAAACGGCAAAGTCACGAACAGTGACTTTTCTCAATAACTTCGTTATTTTTGGAGCTATTGTCGTGAAATCAAATATTGGTGAGTTTATTATACCTATAAACAACTGTGCCAAAGATCAAGATCAGGACACTATATCGTATATCATATAGCTATAGGAACAACCGCTCGAAAGCAGTGACTTTTGGAAATTACTTCGCTACTTTTAACGCGATTGCTTTCAAATTAAACATTTGTTAGTTTAATATATCTGTTAATGGCTGTGCCGAAATTGATAAAGATCGGGTAACTATATCATATAGCTCCCATAGGAACGAGTGTTAAACAGCGACTTTGATCTATATCTTCCTTATATCCTATGGCAAGATTGTAGGCCGTTCTTTCGGTGGATGATGCCCTCAAACCTTTCAAATCCTTTGTCTGGAGGTCTCAGGGGTGACTTGGCGTACGACGGAGCTTGGAGTGCGTCGACGTAGCTCCTCGTGGAAGCGGATTAAGGTGTAGTGGTCCTCCTTGCATATGCGACACCTATCACCGCTCAGACAGCTTCCCTCGGAGTGTTGGTGGGCCAGACAATTGGCGCAGTATTTATTGGCAAGCACTGCCCTCATCCTCTTTTCCACGTTCAGCCGCAGGAATCGACGGCATCGCTTCAGAGGATGGATTCCGCGACAGACTCGGCAATGGAAGGACTCAGTTCCTCGCGAACATCTGCGCTCCTCCTTCGATGCCTTTACTGAACGTGGTCGTGGAGCCATAGAGTCGAGTTGTAGATGACTGATTTTAGGAAGCTGCCATAATAAATAACGAAGAAAGCGGATTAATGTAGGACTTTACAATACACATATTACTATTGGCAGCTCGGCCCTTCTTATTTGGGAGGAAGGACCAGCTGCTGGACGCTACTGCAATTTCAAGTAGAGAGGATGAATTCTTTCTTCTGGAGGAAGAAAGATCAGCTTCGCGACTGGTCGCTTTACAACACCGCGAGCGGTAAGCAGATCGATGACACGGACGTTGCCGTCACTGCCAGAGTACGTCTGGTGGATTCGCCCGAGACGCCATTCATTAAATGGAAGGTTGTCCTCCCTGAGTACCACCAGATCGCCCACTTCAAGATTTTTGCAAGGGAATCGCCACATATTTCACTTATGTAATTCCTTTAGATATTCCTCTTTCCACCGGGTGCAGAAATGCTGACTCACAGCCTTCAGACGCTGCCACCGGTTAATGATAGACGGAACTTGGTCCAAGATTTCAGGTTCCGTGACGGATAGCCGCGAGTTCAAACAAGCCTCTACCTTAGCAAGCATAGTAGAGAACTCCTCGAAGGTTGAAAGTCGCTTTATAGAATAGAGTTTTAAAACTCTTAACTCCAGCCTCCCACAACCCTCCCATGTGTGGTGCCCCGGGAGGGATGAAATGCCAGGACTAATTCTGATGGCTATAGTGGGATAAGATTTTCTGCTGGGTAGACCTTAGGAAATCTTTTTCAAGCACTCTGGATGCACCTACGAAGTTTTTTTGTCAGACTGCACTTGCTGGGGACACCCTCGCCTTGATACAAAACGAGCGAAAGCTGCCAGAAATGTTTTATTACTCATGTCCGAAATTGCCTCAAGGTGAATGGCAAAACAAACAAACAAATTTGTTTAACCACCTAATTTCAAATTTCGTTTAAATGTATATGCATAAACAACTATAAAATTTGATAAAATATTTGCGTATGGCTGCGTCCTTATTTCAGTTGTAGGAGTCGCAAAATTGATAATTAAAATGGAATTAAAAATAATGGACTAACGGAATTCCACGTCGTCGCAATTTTCAAAAATTTTTTTAAACATTTCTTTCAGCTGATGATCAGTGCAATGGCCAACATATTTCTTTACATCTATTCTGCCAGGACGAATTAAAGCAAGGTCCAATCGGTCTAGATAATTTGTTGTCATGAAAACTATTCTAACTAATGTTGATGAGACACCATCTAAAGAATTTGATAATCCACTAAATGTATTTCGATTCATTCCTTCAACGGCAGATTTTTGATAGAAAGTGGAATCTCGAGAAGCAAAAGCTGCATCAATATCCTCAAGTAGTATTACTGTTTGTTCAGGAGCCACATTCAAAAGATGATTCAGTCTATCATCAGTAAGACCCTTATCAGAAAAATTTAACAAGCAAACACTGTATTCAAGCTCACCCGCCAGTGCTGTTATAAAGCTGGACTTACCGCATCCCGATGGTCCATATAGCAAATAATCTCTTCGATAAGGGATTTCGCGCTGTGTATACCAAATTGAATTGTGTTGAAATCATTGCAGTCAACAGTTATTCTTCCGAATATACCTTCATCTAATATATCTGAAAATAGGAGGATTTTCAAAAGGTCTCCATTCGGCAATGATTGCTGTGAACATATTAGTTTTTCCATCAGAAGATTGTAGTGCAAGTTGGCGCGCTTTTTCCATGATATAGTAGTATATATGTTTATTGTTTCTAAAAACCGTTAAAATCACTAACTCCCAAGCTATACCCATGTGAAGGTTTGTAGCTGTCTTGTCCGTTTAATTTGAATCCAATTACCATTATATTGTAATAAATGTTTTCCGACACTTGCATTAAATGCATAGCTAGTTTATTTATTTATATTTATTTATTTACTGTTGTCGTTTTGCGTAAAAGACGTCTCAACACTTAAGTGTTGTGTTTTTCGAGCTCCCTTTATTGATATACATTTAAAAGCCATTGATACGATTTACCCCTACACGGAACTTCTAATGTTACATTAAGTGCCCTGATTGCAGGTATTGCCTCCTTTCCTCGGTATTGCAGCACCAGCACCAATTCCAAACAATCCAAATCCAGACCCAAAGTATGGGTTCGTGGATATGATTTGACAATAGATCTCCGAAAATCATATTTTCACGTATCTAAAAGAATAATAAGAGAATTAAATCTGTAAATAAGCTTTGATTGTTTTAGCGACCTTTGTGTTGTCATTAAAAATTTAATAAAATAAAACCCGCAGTTTCCAATTTTATTTTCTAATCCGACATATTATAGTTGCATATCGGGAACTGTCTTCAGGACAAAAAGAAAAACTAATTCCTAATTTTATTAAAAAAATACAACATGATGTGAATATATTTTTGGGTTTGACAACAACACATTTCTACACATTAGCAGAACATTGGACAGAAACACCTTTTTTGGCAAAAATATATTTAAACATAACACTCTAAAGATTCAATAACAAATTAGCTGAAACAACAAAAACTCTTACAAAGCAGCTGATCGAAGAGAGGCACATCATGAGTTGAAACATGAGAAACTAAGCAATAAATTGAACTTTGCTCTCCTTAATAACAAGACAAATGACGATTAGTTTGTAAATGAGTCAGATTTTGAGTTCCCGCCGGATATAAAATCATTACTGGCGAAGGGTCCAGATTTGGCTCTACCTATTGAACATTACAAATTCATTGCCGATGGAGTGGAAATAGTTCAGATAATTAAAAACAAAGAAAAAGCAGAAGCAGCGCGCACTGCGGTTCCTTAAATGGTTAAAGAGCATAGAGCGATAAAAAACATAGATTCAACAGATCGTGCAATATTAGAAACTACTGAATGGACATACAAATTTCTTAAACAACATGACGATATCTTGATATCAAAGGAAATAAGACGGTATCAATGAAAAATACTGATTATGACCAAAGAATGAAGGACATACTATCAGATCTAAACACGGGTTTTATTTCAAAGATTAAAAGAAACAAAAAAAACCAATAACATCTGGCCTTTGCATTCATTATCAAAATGTAATAGGACTTCTTACCAAGCTCTCTCGAAAATGTTCTGTGATAGCCAAACATTTTCGGCTGACATATTAGCTTTTTCTGAAACTTGGCTCAACTCCTCCATTTTGGAATTCTAATAACTTTATTTCTTATAGGCTTGATCGTGTTGGTCATCGTGGCAGTGCTGTCAACTCAAAACTGTGTTCAAGTGTTGTGCCGATTGATCTGCCCTAAGGTGTTGAGTTTATTTGCGTCGAAGTTACATGTTCTAACTTTAGCTTATATATTTCTTGTTCATATATTCCTCCAGCTTCTGATATCATGACCTACATGCACCATGCTGATGCTTTGCAAACTATTTTCAGTCGTTTTAAAAATCGTAATTTCCTTATAGCTTTAGGTGATTATAACTTGCCTAATATTTCTTGGCTGGTTGATGATAATCTATCTTTCTTATTTCTGTCATCTCAACATGTTTTTCTTGATAGCCTACTTGAATGTCCGCTATATATAACTATTCTTAATTCCATAACAATTGTTTAGTAAAGCTAAGTCCCCATAGCTGCGCTGCCAGTGACGCAGGCAGAGGAGCGCTCTGCTTATGTGTATATTTACATATATAGTGTCATAAAATATGGATATTTGGTTTTTAAATATTTTTTTCTTTGTACTTTATATGGTCGGAGATGCTTCCTTCTATATACCATATAAAGTATATATATTCTTGATCAGCACGACGAGACGAGTTCAAATAGCCATGTCCGTCCGTCCGTCCGTCTGGATCAACGCAAACTCCTCCTAGACCGTAAGAGCTACAGAGCTGAAATTTTGCATGTAAGCTTGTACATACTGCTTGCGTTGTATATCTCGGATTCAGCCGGATCGGACCACTATATCATATAGCTCCCATACAAATGACAAAGTCACGAACAGTGACTTTTCTTAATAACTTCGTTATTTTCGGAGCTATTGTCGTGAAATTTAATATTGGTAAGTTAATTACACATATAAACAACTGTGCAAAATTTGATCAAGATCGTGTGACTATATCATATAGCTCCCATAGGAACGATCTTTCGAAAACAGTGACTTTTGTCAATAACTTCGTTACTTTTGACGCGATTGCTTTCAAATTAAACATTTGTTAGTTTTATATATCTGTAAATGACTGTGCCGAATTCGATTAAGATCGGGCGACTATATCATATAGCTCCCATAGGAACACTCGGTGGTGAACAGTGATTTTGATCAATAACTTCGTTATTTCCTAAGCCGTTCTTTCGCAAGCATTAGACCTTTTATACAAAAAACTTGCAAGGGTATACAAACTTTGACGCGGTCAAAGTTAGCCCCGGCCCTCTGGTTTTTTATTCTGTTTATCTTTAATTAAAAAGTTATCCCTATCTTCTATCTAGCTTCTATTGTATATGGGCCTAAATACTTAGGTTTCTAACTTATGGCCCATATACTTTCTTAATAAAACTTGATTTCCTATTTCTAATTCAATATGGTTTTTTATTATCATATAAGTCCTTATTATTAGCTTTATAATGTTCTAACATAATTCTGGCTCTTTTATAGGCCTGTTCTAACCTAAATTTGGATTCCTTAGCATAATCTTCTATATTATAAAGTGGGTTTATCCTGTCTATACTATTAAATTGTTTAGGTAAATTTGAAGTTTTACCAAATACCAACTCATATGGACAATAATCATGTGCCATAGAGGGTGTTGTATTGAAACAATATGCGAAGTGTCGTATCCATACATCCCAGTCAGTTTTGTCAACTGAAATGTATGAACGTAAGAATTCATTAAGTGTTCGGTGGCTTCGCTCCACAGTGCATACAGTCTGATGATGATGTGCAGTAGAAGTTATTATGTTATTAATTTGCAGATTTTAGCATAAATCTTCAATTATTGAATTTTTATTTTCTGTTCCCATATCTGTAATGAACGTCTTCATTGGACCGTTTAGCAGAATGTTATCTTCAAAAATAGCTTTCGCTACTGTTTTTGCACTTTTGCTTTTATTGGTATTATTACAAAATACTTTGTTAGATCGCAGATTACAGTTACTGCGTACTCATTTCCTTGTTCTGGTTTTGGAAGTGTACCAATCGTATCCACAATTACCCTGTCGAAAGCCAGTTGTGGCGTTTCAGTTTTAGTCAATGGAGTTTTTATGTTTGGTTATTTTTGCTTTTTTACAATTATTACATTTTTTATATATTGAGATATATCTCGTGTCATAATCTTCCAATGGTAATGCCTTTTTATCTTGGCTATTGTTCTTGATATTCCAGTATGACCTTCTTGTATACGGTCGTCGTGGAACGTAAGCAGTATTGCTTTTATACCCTTGCAAAAAGGGTATATTAATATTGGTCAGAAGTGTGCAACGCATAGAAGGAACCATCTCCGACCACATAAAGTATATATATTCTTGATCAGCTCGACGAGGCGAGTTTATATAGCCATGTTCGTCTGTCCGTCCGTCTGGATCAACGCAAACTCCTCCTAGACCATTAAAGCTACAGAGTTGAAATTTTGCATGTAGGCTTGTATATACTGCAGGGGTTGTATATCTCGGATTCAGCCGGATCGGACCACTATATCATAAAGCTCCCATACAAACCGCAAAGTCACGAACAGTGACTGTTCTCAATAATTTCGTTACTTTTAACGCGATTGCTTATATTTTAAATTAAATAATACTAATAATAAATACTTAAATTAAATATTTAGTAGTTTAATATATCTGTTAATGACTGTGCCAAATTTGATCAAGATCGGGTGACTATACCATATAGCTCCCATAGGAACGATCGGTCGAAAACTGTGACTTTCTTCAATAACTTAGTTACTTTTGACGCGGGCTTCGCTTGGCAGACAAGATCAGTCGTTGCCGCCCCTCTTGAACTCTCCTCCTACCCCTTTCCCTTCCCTTTTCTCCCTTTATGTGGTCTCAATCTCATATCATAATACTCTTCAAGGTCTTCAAATCAAATAAATGTTCTGTAGACGGGACTCTGGAGACTGAGAACTGTACCCCAGCCAGAGCTTCCTTACAGATGGCGCCCGAGGGACCTTGATGAGTATTATGAGGGAAATGTTAAAATACATATATAATATGTATGTACATTTATTAATATATATATATATATATATATACATACATATGAGTCCACACCAGAGTGAAAATTTTTTATATGTATGCATATTCATTAATATATATATATATATATCGGAGTCAACACAGAAGTTGACTAACAGTCGATAACAGTACGTTATCGATGTGCCACGCGCTTTTAGCTTTCTTTGCAAGCGACAGTTACATGCGAGAAAGAGACAGGGACACACGAGCGGCCAGTAAGAATGAGAATAGACAGTTCACCGTTTGATTCGGGGCGTGTGTGTGAGCTACGAGCATTCTCTTGCCATTTCTCTCTCACTCTTACACACAGCTTTGATCCAACCGTGCGTACTAAAAAAAAAAAAAAAAGTTTTCAAAGTCCGTGTGTGTGTGAAAAAAAAAACGATAATGCTCGTGCATTGGCTCTCACATGTGTGATGCAGCATCCGATCGTGTGAGTATGTATGAGCGTCGCTGACTCTCATGTATGTGTGCGCTCACGATACGAATTGTAGAGATTAGCCTGAAAGTGTCAGTGTGTGACGCTTATGTCACACATTTCCTCCAAGGCAGAAAATTTCTGGTTCGCTCGTGACGTACATATGCGTGAAGAGGCGATTAATAGACATTGGACACATTCGTATGGGTATACGTATGGAAGGGTATGCATGTGTATATCGCCTAGGTTTAACACACACATGAGCAAAAGAAAACCATTCGTTTTGTGCAGACTCGTATGATTACCTTTTCTTTTTATGTTGAGTACAGTGAAATGAGAGCAACAAATTTAAAAAAAAAAAATATATATATATATAACACGCACAAAGTCATGCCATGCTAGGTGAGAAAATCTGCAGAGTCTCTGGCAGGGTTCCGACAGAATCATCAGCAGAGTCATCAACAGAGTTTTCGATAGGATTAATAGTATCCTAAACAGCATAGTTCGGAGAGAATTATTAATGAAGTCAGCCACTGAGTTACCGACAAAGCTAACGATAGAGTCATCAACAGAGCTATCGACAGAGTCACACCTTGAAATCAGTTTAAAAAAAAAAATAACAATAATATATATATATAACACGCGCAAAGCCAGGCCTTGCTAAGTAACAATATCGGCAGAGTCTCCGGCAGGGTTTCTACAGAGTTATCAGCAGAGTCATCAACAGAGTTTTTGACAGGATTAATAATCTCATCAACAGCATATTTCGGAGAGAATTATTAATGGAGTCAGCTACTGAGTTACCGACAGAGCTAGCCATAGAGTCATCAACGGAGCCATCGACTGAGTCGCATATGGAAATTAGATTTATTAAAAAAAAATTTTTTTTTTACAAAAAGAGCAAGAGTTACCAGAAGCAGAAAGAGGGAGTCTAGATGCCTCTCTCAGAGAGTCATTAGTGAGACTATAACGTACCGCACTTCGAGTTGAACGGGACTTGGGTATGGGTAACCTAGAAATCCACCACTCTCACCTAAAGCAGCAGAGTGAGCAGAGACAGAAAAGTAAAGCACAAGGGGCCATTTAAGTCCAAGCATATGCACTGGAAAAGGCAGTCAGTGTTTGAAACTCAGCAAGATAACATCGAGGAAAAAAAAGTGCTTCAATCCGAAAGGATAACAACTTGACAAGGATAATCAACAGGACTACTCATCAATACAAAGGATTTACAACGGAAGGATCAACAAGGACATAGGACAAGGACATTCACCGCTTTCAATACAAAGGATTTACAACGGAAGGATCAACAAGGACATAGGACAAGGACATTCACCGCTAAAGGTGAACTAAGCTTCAAGGATACCTCAGCACCCAAGGAGATTAATTCAAAGGACATCAGGAAATTCGGCAGCAAGGACCATTACTTTCACAAGGATATTCTAAACATTAATCGGAGTAAACGCTTATTTTCTTTGGGCAACATCGAGGGAAATTTAATCACTTCTCCAATAACTATATTCTACATTCAAGGATTTTCCCAATTCAAATAAACAAACTGGATCTAATTCTATCAGTAGGCAATTTCTTTCTTATATATTCGAACCATTGCAAAGAATTTGTTAAAAATATTTAAAATGAAAACCACCTTGAAAGTTTCCATCGCGGGGATAACTCTCATTTACGCGTCACCGTTACTTACTTTTCTTTGAATAAACATATATATATTTTATATTTTCTGACCCCTCCCCTGCAGAATTTATTAAAAAAAATTTAAAGAATAACTATAAAATATATATATACACTTCGGTCAACTTGCACATCCATATCATAGTCTATAGGATAGGTTTACCGTAGCCATCTTTACATAGTATCGCATAGCCTACTGGGCGAACTTCGAAATCCTTTGGCTGCTTATCTCTTATATTACGACTCCGAGTCCTTACTAATATACCAGTAATGGGCGTTCATTGGATAAACCATCGTCGCAAAGCCGAGTTGGAAGTCCTTTGTGACAAGTTCGGATTAGACACCGGTGGAATAGTGGAGGACCTAAGGAATCGTTTCCGCGAGTTCGCCTCAAGGGAGGATCATCATCCTGAGGTATTGAGTAGATTTGCCGAAATCGAAGCCCAATTTAGTGCCGGGGACAAGAAATTAGATGTAAAACCTCAGTCTAGAGCACCGTCGCCTACTCCCGAAGGAATTGTTTCCCAACTACCGGTGCCACAAGACACTAACTATCGTTCTAAATCGCATTCTGGTTCTCGCTCCGGTTCTCCGACACCTTTCGGTATTCCTGGCTCAAAGATCAACATTAAACCCAGTGAGCGGAATCGAGTCCATGATTCTATGGTAGGCCGTACCACTGGGAGCTATGCCTCGATCGCGAAACGTATAATTAAATGGGGAATTGCCTTTAGCGTATCTACCGATTCTATCTATTTCATATAGCAAATAGAGACTCGAGCTGCGACGTACCGTTTGAGTTTGGAGACACTGCCTCCGATGATAGCCATCCTATTGACCAGACGGGCCGAAAGTTGGTGGCAAACCATACAAAGAGTATCTAGTAGACCTTCGATTAATGATGAAGAGAGCTCATTACTCGACGTTACAGGAACTCGACAGGATCTACGAAAATCTATTACCAGACTACAAGCTGTATACCCGACGAAATGATTTCCAAACGTTACCCGGCTTAACCAAGTTGGTGGTAAATTATGAGACAATCCGATTGGAGCAAGGCAGCGATTACTCAGCGCATTCTCGGAAAAGGAGCAACTCCGTTCAAAATAAGCCCTTGGATCATATAACTTCCAGACTAAACCGGACTGCTATATGTCAACTCTCTGAAGCACTCGTGGATACCAGCACCGACGCCCGATTAGCCTCAGTAGAAGCTGAGATCCGTGACGAGGACTTAAAGCCAGAACAATCATCCAGTATGGAACAGGAGACATTACAGCCGGAACTTCAAGCTATTCTTGACGCGGAAATCACTAATTTCGATGGGCTCAACGCTGTTACCCAAATAGCACAACATGTCATTGTTTTGAAGCACGATCGACCCATGAAGCAGAGGTATTATCCCCGTAATCCGGCCCAACAACAGATTATCAACGAAACAGTAGACGCACTGCTGAAGGAAGACCGTATTGAACCATCCAAAAGCCCTCACAGCGCACCAATCGTGTTGGTAGATAAGAAAACTGGTGATACTCGCATGTGTATAGACTTTTGACAACTGAACGCTCAGTCAGTGCGCGACGCATACCCCTTGCCCCATATACACCATACTCTAGAGAAATTGAGGAACGCGAAATACATCTCTACTCCAGATTTAAACAGTGGGTATTGGCAAATACCCTTAGAGGTCAAAAGTAGAGAGTGTACAGCTTTCACGGGTTATTTCATTGGAATGTCATGCCCTTCGGCTTACACTCCGCATCCGCCACTTTCCAGAGGGCTTTGGATAGCGTGATTGGACCCGAAATGAAACCACATGCCTTCGCTTATCTAAGCGATATTATCGTAATCCGAAAGACGCTCGAGAAACACCTCTCACACCTGCTTGAAGTCTTTAGACGTCTACGAGAAGCCAATTTAAGAATCAACCGAGACAAATGTCGTTTCTTCAAAAAACGGATCCAATTTCTAGGTCACGTTGTCAGCGGGGATGGTATCCATACCGACCCTGAAAAGGTAACAGCTATCCGTAACCTTCTTCCACCAACCAATGTCAAGGAGTTACGTCGATGACTCGGTATCACCTCTTGGTATCGTCGGTTCGTACCCAACTTCTCTGACACGGTGCAACCTCTCACGAGTTTGTTAAAAAAAAGGTTTGAGTTGGTTTTGGAACTTAGAAGAACAACAGGCGTTCGATGCACTCAAGACCCGTCTTACCACTGCCCCTGTAAAGTTCTGCTTACAGACTGTTGCCAGCAACGTTGGCATTGGCGCAATGCTCATTCAGAGTATCAACGGTGCGAAAAGAGTCATTGCTTACGCTAGTCGACGTCTCTTGAAGGCGGAGGAAAATTACTCGACTACTGAGAAAGAATGCCTAGCAATAGTCTGGGCCATCAGGAAATATCGTTGCTATTTGGAAGGCTATTGCTTTGAGGTGATCACGGACCATTTGGCTCTCAAGTGGCTAAACTCGATAGAAAATCCCACGGGGCGTGTGGCCAGATGGGCGCTGGAGTTGCAACAATACGAGTTCGAGGTACATTATAGACGAGGTAAGCTGAACATAATTGCCGATGCCTTATCGCGACAACTTTTGGATGTGCTCCACCGGGCACAACGAGCAGAACCGGAGTGTAAATGGTGTCTAAAGATGCGGCAGCACGTCCCGGAACACCCTGCGGATTTTTCATATTATATATTCGAGAACGAGAATTCGATAACCACCCAGATGATCACGATTCTACATTTCGAGGAACTACTACATACTAAAGGAATGTCACATTGTGGTGAGGGCTAGCCACTTGGGGATCAGGAAAACCACTTTGCGAGTGAACCAAAGATGCTTTTGGCCTGGCCTCTTCCGAGATGTCGCGCGTTACGTTAGATGCTGCCTCACCTGCTTACAGTTGAAACCGGCGGGCAAAATGCTCACCCGTCCAGTCACGGAGTCTTTCGACACCGTGTGTACTGATTTTATCGGGCCTTTGCCACGTTCTAAGCAAGGTAATACGATGTTACTAGTTTTCTTGGATTTATATAGTAAATGGGTCGAGATGGTACCACTTCGTAAGGCCACTTCAGTCGCTTTGAAGGCATTTCGTGAAAGGATCTGGGCCCGATTCGGTAACCCTCGCACCCTCGTGAGCGATAATGGTACCCAGTTCACTAGCAAGGTTTTCAAAAACTTTTGCAAAACGTCCGGAATCACACTCCAGCATACTGCCCCATATTCTCCACAGCAGAATACTACCGAGCGCGCAAATCGAACCATCAAGACCATGATCGCACAATACCTGGAGAATGGCAAAACACTTGATATCAATGGCTTCCAGAAATAACACTAGCGATCAACTCAAGCGTCAACGACACCACCGGATTCAGTCCAGCTTACATCATTTTAGGTCGGGAACCCCGTATGCCCGGCGCTCTTTATGACCAAGTAACGGATGTCTCCGGTAACGAACCCCCTACCCCCAACGAGCGCGTCCGACGAATGGAAGATATTTTCAAGCTTGTACATGATTAAACTGAACGGTACTCAGAATCAAAAGAAATGCTACGACCTGAGACGACGCGACTGGCTTCCAAGCGTCAGGAGCATGGTCATGCTCAAGCAACATGTGCTATCTAATGCCAATGAAGGGTGCAACGCCAAACTGGCGCCTAAGTTATAAGGCCCGTATAAAATAATCAAGTTTCTTTCCAGCAATGTCGTTAGACTACAACAAGCCCAGGGGCGTGAGCGACGTACCGCAGGCCTGGCTGACTTGAAGGCCTTCAATAGGACGACAACGAACCCCCAAAACTCGGTCTTTCTGAAGACATCGGCCTCGGGACACCTCGTACCCACGGCCCGTGCGAGGCCACTGATTAAAGATCTTTCAAGAGGGACCACTGGTTGGTATGTGCGCCTGCCCAACGTCCCCCTTCCTTCTAAAGAGGGTGGGGGACGTTGGGACGTTTCCCCTCCCTCGTAGAGGAAATGATAGCCATATGGGAAAGGGAACATGGCCTTGTCATGCTCGGCCCTACCCAAGGCGGTAGCCCACCGGAAGACCCGGTCCTGCTCTGCCGCGTAGAACTGGCCCCGACCGACATCCCGATCGAGCGACCTTCGGGGAGCAAGGATCCAAAAAGCGACAAAAAACCACCCGACGTGCCTCACCGAGCTTCAGATACGACCCGAACGGAGCGCGCCGTGATCCTGTCGGTGGTCGCACTCTCTCCCTCGGCACAAAACATTGGACCCTCGGAGTCTGCCGGCCCTGTTCGTCTGGAGGATCCAACAGTTTCCACTGGTCCGGTGGGGCAAACCTGCCCGGAAGAGACGATCGTCTCGGCCGCAGCCGCGTTCTTTGGTCGAGTTCCAGTTCCCGTGTGCCCGCCGGATATGGCACTCGATCAATATCGGGAAGACATGGTAACGCCCCCACTTCCCCAAACGGAGCCCCTCGTGGCCAGCAGAGCTCGTTTTCCGAGAGAATATGTTCGTCTTGCCGTACCCAGGGCCGGACCCTGGTGAAGTGCTCGCCCGATGCAGCATTAAAGAGCACCCGCCGCCGCTGACTGTGGATCCGAGTCCAGTTCGCCGTCTCCCCGTGCACGACTCCCCTAAAACCCGCGCAGACCCAGTTCCGCTCACACCGGACACCTCTCCGCGGCCCGTGTGTGAGTGTCTGGAGAGACGTCGACCTCCAGAAGTCGTGGAAGCAGCCATGCCGGACACCCCTCTGCGGCCCGTGTATGAGCCTACAAGCCTCCCAGCGAACGCAGGTGTTCGCCTGACGACCGTCAGGGTCAGTGAAACTCCATCTGACAACGCAGACGAAGAGATGCCCCTAGACCTCTGCGGGCCCCGTCCTCGACTATCGCTCGCCACAGCAAACGACGCCGCTACTCCACCAACTCACACCAGCCCTGCACCAACGTCGCGAGGCCCTTTGCGCCGATCTACGGCAATTTATGTGCCGGAGGCCAGCCCCGCGGACCCCAATTGGGTCCTCACACCACCGGAATGGCTCGTCGACACCCCCAATAGACAAGTACCCGCCGAAGTCAGAGATCGGGTGGCTGTACTCCGTCATGATGGACCCCGTAGGAATCACCGTTTCCTCATGTGGGCGGACGACCAACTGTTCCGCATCGAGGTTAAGGTACACGGGCGAGTCACGGTCCATTTCGTCCGTTCAAAATAAGGACACCGTGTGACGAGTCACATTACCTCTGTAATCCAAACTACGCCCATGTAGGGCCCCTTTTCTTTATTACTTTTTATTTGATACGCCCATGGAGGGCACATTAAATATTCCAACATCAAAACTAACTGTAGTTCTTTTTTTCTGATAGTCAATACTTACGATCGACGCCTCCCTCTCTTTCTAGCTACCGTCTTGATGTGGCTGCAGCGTCGACGCGTCGCGGAGAGGACAACCTCCCGACAGCGGACGCTGCGCTCCATGCCGACGCTAAAGAGACCATGAGAAAATCGAATGTGAAAGGCGATCGTGACGCGTGCCTTCGCTTGGCAGACAAGATCAGTCGTTGCAGTTCCTCCTCACTATTCCTTTCCAATAACCCCACTAACGTTTCTCTTCACGCTTCCCTTTCCCAGTCCAAGAGGCAACGGATCTTGGCCAAGCGGGCTTCGCTTGGCAGACAAGATCAGTCGTTGCCGCCCCTCTTGGACTCTCCTCCTACCCCTTTCCCTTCCCTTTTCTCCCTTTATGTGGTCTCAATCTCATATCATAATACTCTTCAAGGTCTTCAAATCAAATAAATGTTCTGTAGACGGGACTCTGGAGACTGAGAACTGTACCCCAGCTAGAGCTTCCTTACAGGTTTAATATAACTGTTAGTGACTGTGCCGAATTTGGTAAAGATCGGATAACTATATCATATAGCTCCCACAGGAACGATCGGTGGAAAACAGTGACTTTGATCAATATCGCTATGCTAAGATTGTAGGCCGTTCTTTCGGCAACATTAGCTTTTTTAGATAAAACGTTTTGCCACTTTGATGGCTATAGGTAAGGAAAGAGTTACCAAAAAAGTTGCAAGGGTATACAAACTTTGACGCGGTCGAAGTTAGCCCCGGCGCTCTGGTTTTCTTTATCATTATTTGATAACAGGATCACTGGCTTGAGTAGCGCTACTATTAAAAATTTAAAAATTTTATTGCCCATATTTTTGATCTTTTCGCTCGGTGCCACTTTGACTTGGCTGATATTAAGTATACCGGCTTCTTTTTCGAGCCTTTGAAATAATTGACCCAAGTCGAGGATTCCATTATACTTATCGCAAATGTCAATTCTTGCTATAACTTTCTTGCCATGTTTGAATGTGCTTAAAGAATTGGTTATTTGCAAGGTCACTACTTTTCGTACGTCGTCATTTACAATGACGTCATATACGTGGGGCTAAGAAGCATTACGATATTGCTTTTACAAATCTTCTATATTATTTTCTTTTTTTTTTTCCTGCACAGGAATTTGACTGTTTACTTTAATTTCTGGTAGTGACTTCCAGAATTTTGTTATTGGCTTGTATATTTTGTAAGTCCTTTATTGTTACTCTCGATAGCGCGTCGGCTACGATATTGTCTTTTGCCTTTAGATACTCTACTGTAAGATTATATTCCTCTAGTTCGAGTCGTATTCTGGTTAGTTTGGAACTTGGATTTGTCATTGAAAACAAATACGTTGATGCCCTGTGGTCCGTTTTGTCAGTGAAATGTCTACCATAAATGTGTTGTCTGAAATGCGTAATTGCCCAATGAATTGCTGGTAATTCTTGTTCTGTTGTACTCTTGTTACTCTCGCCTTTTGTAAAAGATCTAGATGCGCATGCAACTCGGAGCTGTAGTCCACTTTTATTTTGGGTTAGGACTGCTTCACATGCGTATTTACTTGCATCTGTGATTACACCAGTACACCAGCTGTTTGCCGTAAAATCTCTAATTTGGATCGAGAGGTTAGTTTTGAAGGTATGGAGGAAATTGACATAAAAGAATTGCTAACCTCGCACAATCAAGAATTCTAGAATGAAAAACTTTTAAAACTGGATCTACCAGTTGTTAATAAAGAGGATGACAGTGACGGTTTAGTAGAAATGTTTGAAGAACAGAGTTTAACATCTAAACAAATTTCAAAAGCGATGGGCTTGATTGACGAAACAATGGAGATTTTTATACAAAAACGATCTTGAAAATGGCAGAAGTTTTAAGGTATCCCAGGCGGTAGCTGCAAACATCAACTGCTACCAAAAAATTTATTTAAACAAATTTCTGAACAAATTTTTGGTGAACGAAGCCACTAAAAACTCATAAAGGTGAACTAATTGAATAGGTTATTTTGATTTAATAGAAACAGTTTTTTTCAATGAATGAATGCAATAAAGTTTTTGTTTTTAAATGTTTACTTTGTTCAATTTTCTTTTTAGAAATACGTTTTTTTATAGCCCTGGAACCTATCTTTGATCTTTCCATGGTTGGCTATAGAAAAGTATAGGAACGTAACCCCGACGCAAAGCAAGGTTTTGGTGTATTGGGATTCCTATCTACTATTTTGTTGAAATAATTGTCTAGTGTATTTTATTTTTGCTGAATCAGTTAACGTACTTGAAAAATTTTGTTCACATAAAGATATATTTTTAGTAGGAACATTTAAAAATTTCTTTTTTATTTTTTAATTTGGTAACATTTAATGAAATGTACTTTTATAACAATTTTTGCATATGTGGTTTAGATTTTATCAAGATTATTAGCATGGCTTAAGGCCCTCTATTTTATTAATTACGTTTGCAGTGGAGTCCACTGTCTTCATATCTATTAGACCCATATTAGGTACATCAAATATATCATCAAACTTGCTTATTTTGTTATCAAACATTCAAGAGAAGTTATCAAACATTTTGAGAAGTTTTAAAGAAAATTTTTATTTTTAAAGGCGGTCTGCCTCTCACACTTGTTGTCTCTGCTGTTGATGTTGTTGCTTGTTTTTAATGACTTTAAAAAATCAAGTTCTTGCTGCATCTTCTTTGCTACTGCCCATGGAGGTGGTGCTTGATTAGAATATAATAGCCACTTAACGTGTGCTATTCTTTTCTTTATTTTCTTTTGCACTCCATACCTTTCTGCCAAATCTCACACTCTACTCACTCAAAATATCTATTGGCCTTTTAACTCTGTTTGTTTTTAATCCTTCCTCCTTGGCAAATTCTTGACTCCTCCAACGGAGTTTTTTTTTTTTTTTTTTGTCTTTCCGCTTTTATTCCTTCAAATAAAGCCTTTTTGTTATAACATGTCTCCAGGTCATTTTATTAGTTTGTGACCACTGTCACCGTCGCATTGTGATATGCCCGATGGTGGGTCATTCCAAATGCATTATTCAGTTTTAAAGAAAGACACCAGCAGGTCTTAGTAGTTTGAGTTGATTTTTTTCAATGATTCTTAATTCAATAACAATTGTTAAGTAAAGCTATGACCGCATAGCTGCCAGTGACGCCGGCAGAGGAGCGGTCTGCTTATATATTAATAAAAATATTAATATTAATGTATAAATGTTTACATAAGAGTATGTTTATATGTATGCCGCCGCAGCGGAAGAGTGAGGATGTATCATATTGCATATTGGGGACAGAGTGGTCGTGCGTTTTAGATTTGCCGACTCAGCAATGTCCAGCACCATGCTATGGAAGCATAATCTCCGTAACATTAAATCGCGATACTTTAAAACTGGTTCCCGAATTGACTATGCAAATTATTGTGTAGCGAAATCTCAATTTAGTCTATTAAATACTCAATGCTACAATAATTATATCCCGCAGGATATAATGGATGTAAGGTTGAATATTGTAGGATTCTTCAACTTTGTTAATTCTAAACCACTCTCTAATTTACTACCTTTAACCTTCAGACTTAATAACCTGACAGCTAATAATGATTCAGATATTGCAGATACCTAGAGAGTTAGAGAGTAGTTCCACCCAAAAAGCAAATTTTTATTTCGAGTCTTGATCCCAATACTACTTCTGAAGGAGTCATAGCCTACATCCAGGGTAAAGTACAAGCACCAAACATTGCTGTGGAAAAGTTCCGTTTTTCATATACTCGAATACATATAAAAAAGAAGAATCGGGCTCCGATTAACCTGCCTCTGCAAATAACATTCCTTCTGGCTCGTCGGTACCTTACACTGGCCTATCAGAACGTACGGGGACTAAAGTCTAAACTCTCTATACTCTATGTAGATAGTTTAGCTTTCGACTTTCAAATTTTTGCCTGTACTGAAACTAGGCTGCAACCTGATATTGCCGATGCTTCAATTTTCATCTCAAAATATTTAACATATAGACATGATCGGACTATCCGTAATGGTGGTGGTGTTTTGTTCGCTGTTGATTCAACGTTCTCGTCTGAAATTGTCCAGTCTTCCAATCAGGAGATTGAATTTGTTTGTGTTAAAATTTCCTTTAATTCTTTTTCTGCCTATATTACTTTTTCGTATATTCCACAACAGTCCGACTTGGCAGTATACACTCACCATTTGGAAGCTATTCAACTTATTTTCTCATATCTCTCTGACAAAGACTTGATCGTTGTTCTGGGGAATTTTAATTTACCTGAGATTGCCTGGACCCTTTCATATGATTCTTTATTACTGTTGCCCTCCTCGTCCCATTGTTTCATAGATGGTCTGCTATAATGTTTATCTTCAGTTCGAGTTGCTCCTAATTCAAGGTAAGTCCTGTCCGGAATAGTCGTGACAGATCACTTGATCTTATAATTGTGTTGGATTCCCTTGGAGACCCTTAGTTATTCCTTAAGACAACTTCCACCCAACTCTGGATGTAACCATTGACCTTCTTTTGGGATTATGTCTCGTTATACTAACTCGATACCTCTAACCCGATGTTTTCACAAGACAAACTTTACCAAACTTAAAAAACTTTTGTTAACTAACGATTAGTCATATCTGTATACTTGCACGGATATTGACTCTGCCATTTCTGCCATGTTTGTGACCCGCGTTGGATCCAAGGATGGTCTGATAGACCTCCTATCAGTGCACCCGTCTTACTTGTCTTTCGAAAAGAATAAAGTTGACACTGATCAGGCAATTGTCGATATGTTCGCTGTTGTTTCCAAAACAACTTATTCCTTTTCAATTTATCAAGCAAATTGTCCTTATCCTCATCACTTGAAATCGTCTAATTGCATTTTAGACCCTGTGGTTGATGAATGTTCGGTTCTTAACGTGCTCAGTTCCGTCAAACTAGTATATGCACCTGGCCCTGATGGAATACCAGGTTGCGTATTAAGGTTTTGTGCAGAGGCCCTATGTAAGGCAATACTTAAGTTGTTTACACCGTCCATCTCATCTTCCGGCCTCCCGTCTATCTGGAAAAAGTCATATGTTATTCCTCTTCATAAAAAACCTCCAATTATAGGGATATTTCTAAATTCTCTGCCATACCCAAAGCATTTGAGAAAATTATAACTGCTCAACTGCAACATTTTTTTAGCTCAATTATTTGGCATCCCAACATGGGTTTAAAAAACGTATGTCGGCAACTACTAACCTATTAGAATTTACATCTCACTCAATCAAAAGATTCAAGACTGCCGTGCAAACTGACGTCATTTATACTCGTTAAAGCTTTCTGCTCTCTGACGTGACGGTCGTGTTTTTGCATAGCTCCTGAGTTTTTATTAATATTTATTGTTTTTTCTCAATTTTTAATTGTGCTTAATTTGTTTACACTTCCGCTGGTGTTGTTCGCTTGACTCTTTTGTGTTTTATTTCCATAATTCGCCAAATTAATCAGTTTAAACAGTTTTTTCTTTTTCGTGATTAGTGTTTGGTGCAATTACATATTTTTTTTTTCTTTTTTTTTCTCTTTCGTCATTGCTTCTGCAGTTGCTCCCCTCATCGCCCCCATCATACCATCAGTGCTAGTGGCTTTGTTGTTCTCTCTGCTTTGTGCTTGTGCTTAGCTTCTCTCCCGCGTAATCACTTTTGTAAGGCCGCCTCTCAAAGCTCGGCTTATAACTGTTCTTGCACTCTCTGTTGTGCTGTGCACTCTAGCTGTCTCTTTGTTTTATTTGTAATTATTGATTATTTATCAATAATTATCTTTGTGCTGTGAATTTAATTTTTCTATATATTCTTATATATATATAATTTTTTTGCCTTTCTTTCGGCTTTTCAATGGCTTGTTGTCTACCTAATTGCAAACATTCTGATCGTTTTGATGATCAGTATAGAGCAATATCTTGTTGGCTCTGCGATAATCTTATTCACTTAAAATGTGCTGGCCTCAATGGCCGCGACTACGACAAATTTTCTGGTTTGTCTGTGTCTAAGCCTGAGCTTGGCTTAATGCGATGGACTTGCCCATCTTGTGCCAGCCAGCAGCTTGATTTTAGCCGTATGTATAGGGATCTTCGTTTAACGTTTCTTTCCTTAAACAAACTGGCCAAACAGCTGTCAAACGAGTGTGACTCTAGCATTCAATTATTGTCGCAATTCAAATTTGTTCCACCTTCTGAGAAATTGCACAAGAAATGTACCCTTGAGTTGCCTCATAAGCAGTCGCCAGCTCTCTCTATTACTTCCTCTCCGATTTTACTTTCGCCTACACCATCTTCTTGTCCCTCTTTATGCTCTTCTTTTCAGATTGAAGTACCCATTACAAGCCCTGGTGTACCTCAATCTATTCCTCAGGGGAACTCTGATCAATCACAGGATCATGCCGGCTCTCAATCACTTGCGGATCCCAATGCTCCTCCGCCTCCACTAACTGTAGTGCCTCATCGCAAACAATTATTTATTTCTAGGCTTGCTCCAGATACTTCTGAGTCGTCTGTGGCAGCTTACATTGGTCGCGAAATCTCCTCTTTTAAAATTACAGTACCAAATGAGTACTTCTCAGCTATGGTTGACCCTAATTTTTGGCCAGAGGGCCTAGTTGTACACGAGTTTGCGCCCAATAAGCGCTCTCGTCCGTTGCCTGTCCACCTTCCTACTTTATCTTCTGCTTCAAAAAACTAATAACGTCTAGTCTTTGCATTCATTATCAAAATGTAAGAGGACTTCTTACCAAGCTGTCGAACCTTTTCTGTGATAGCCAAACCTTTTCAGCTGACATATTAGCTTTCTCTGAAACTTGGCTTAACTCCTCTGTTCTAGATAATGAAATTCTATCTAATAATTTTATTTCTTATAGGCTTGATCGTGTTGGTCGTCGTGGCGGTGTAGTACTCATTGCTGTAAACTCGAATCTGTCTTCAAGTGTGGTGCCGATTGATCTCCCCTTAGGTGTTGAGTTTATTTGCGTCGAAGTTACATGTTCTAACTTTAGCCTATATATCTCTTGTTCTTATAATCCTCCAGCTTCTGATATCATGATCTACGTGCACCATGCTGATGCTTTACGAACTATTTTTGGTCGTCTTAAAGATCGGGATGTTCTTATAGTTTTAGGTGATTTTAACTTGCCTAATATTTCTTGGCTTGTTGATGATAATCTATCTTTCTTAATTCCTTCATCTCAAAATGTTTTTCTTGATAGCCTACTTGAATGTCCACTATATCAGTTGAATTCTTTCCTTAACTGTTCTAAAAGAATCCTTGATCTTGTTTTTGTCTCTGATCCCACTGTTAGTGCTGTATCGCAAACACAGCCACTAGTGAAACCTGAAGATCCTTATCCTACCATTGAAGTTACTATTTCTTACAATTCCGTTACTAATTTATTTAAAAACATCTCAAATTCTCGTCGTAGATGTTTTCGTAAAACAAATTTCAATCTTCTTAATAGCCTTATTTTCTCTTTTGATTGGTCGTTTCTATTTGAGTGCTGCGATATAGATTGTGCAGTGAAGTTTTTCTATTCTGCTCTTAATTCTCTAATTGATAAATGCGTTCCTTATGTGAATGTCTCTACCGTCTCCAGCTCGCCAGTCTGGTTCACACGTAGGCTCTCTAATCTTCGTAACATTAAATCGAGATATTTTAAAAGATTTAAAAAAACTGGTTCGCGACTTGACTATGCAAATTATTGTATAGCCAAATCTCAATTTGTCTCTTAAATACTCAATGTTACAACAATTATCTCGTTCGCTGTAAGGCTGAATTTTATAATAACCCCAAAAGATTTTACAACTTTGTCAATTCCAAAAGACGCTCTAATGTCCTACCTTCCACCTTCAGACTTAACGACCAGTCTGCTAAATTTGCTGTTTGCTAAATTTTTTCAGTCGACATATTCTACTACTGTTTCGGATCCCACACCCTATCCCTTTTCAATCCCACATTTAAATTGTATGTTTTTTCTCAGTATTACTGAAGACTGTATTCTCTCTAGCTTGTCATCTATGAAGTCTTCCTTCGTTCCCGGGCCTGATGATATACCTAGTTGCATCCTTAAAATGTGTTCTATTTCCCTATCAAAGCATTTAGCTCGGTTATTCTTTATATCGAGTGAGACTTGTAGATTTCCTGATATTTGGAAGGAGTCATTTATTATTCCGCTTTTTAAAAAGGGTAGCAAATCGGATGTTTCCAACTACCGTGGCATTGCCAAACTTTCGGCAATACCTAAACTGTTTGAGAAAATTATTACGTCTTCTCTTCAACATCTATCCAGATCCACTATTTCTCCTTGTCAGCATGGTTTCATGAAAGGTCGTTCGTCGCTTACCAACCTTTTAGAATTGACTACCCTTGTACACCATGGCTTCCGTAAAAAGTGTCAACCTGATGTTATTTATACTGACTTCAGTAAGGCTTTTGATACGGTTGATCATTCTTTGCTTCTCGCGAAACTTAACATCATGGGTTTTTCACCAAAATTATTGGGTTGGTTAAAGTCGTATCTTATTGGCAGAACCCAAAAGGTGTCTTTTCGTTCCTCGATATCTAAAACTGTTCGAGTTACGTCAGGTGTACCCCAAGGCAGTCATCTGGGCCCACTATTATTTACATTGTTTATAAATGATTTGCCTTTGGCCTTGGCGCATTCACGCGTGCTCATGTTTGCGGATGACGTCAAGATTTGTTATTCCTATAATGATCCTTCTTTCCAACAGTACTTGCAATCAGATCTCGATGCGTTCTGTGATTGGTGCCACGTTAATAAATTACAACTTAATGCCTCTAAGTGTTCTTTTATGACTTTCAGTCGTTTGTCTCCGCTCCTAGCTCATTACTCTATTAAGTCTGTTCTGTTAGATTGTGTTCCATCATTCAAAGACTTAGGCGTTATGTTTGACCCTAAACTTTCATTTAATGTTCATATTTCTTCAATTGTCAACAGAGCAAGCTGCCTTCTCGGCTTCATTAAACGTTGGGCCAAAGAATTTGATGATCCCTATGTAACAAAGGTTTTATACACTTCGTTAGTTCGCCCTACTCTAGAATATTGCTCGCCAGTGTGGAACCCGCAATATGATGTTTACCAGCGTAGTATTGAATCGGTACAGAAGCAATTCCTTAAGTTTGCGCTACGCGGTCTAAATTGGGACCCGGGTCTTCGCCTACCTTCTTATTCTGATAGACTTCTTCTTATTAATCTTCCTTCACTTTATAACCGTAGGCTTGTTTTTGGCATTCTCTTTCTCCATAAACTAGTCAACGGCGAAGTCATTTCTACCAATTTACTAGATACGCTGTATTTTTGTGTTCCCTCACGTCGGACCAGAAACTTTTTTCCTATTCACCTTAGTAGATGTCTGACTAACTACTCTCTTCACGAACCTTTTCGTGTTCTTTGCCAATCTTTTAACAACCTTTCTCACCTTATCTCTCCTCATCTTTCTGTCACTTCTCTTCGCGCTATACTTTTTAATCATCTACAGCGAAACCAATGAAAATATTCTGGACTTGGATTGGCTGCAACTCATCCCTTGCCACATTGGCTGTGAATCGGGGCATAGCTGGCACCTTGTGCAAATAAAACACCTCCACCGGGCCGGGGATGTTTAGTTGTGTATAAAGCTAAGCTACCTTCTTCATTTAATTACTATCTGTCTTTAGCTTAAGCTTTTTCGTCGACTGCTGTGTTAGTTGACGTAAATAAATAAATAAATACTTCAGCAAGACTCTGTTAATCATACACAAAAGGTCCTCTTTAAGTCTTAATTTTCTAAGACCATCCAAGTGACCTCTGGAGTACCTCAGGGTAGTCATTAGGGTCCATTGCTGTTCACTCTATTTATAATTGATCTTCCATTGGTAGTGTCACATTCTCGTGCGCCTTTGTACGCGGATGATTTTAAGCTTTACCTCAGTTTTAAAGACATATCGTCTTCTTGCCTGCTTCAATCCGATCTTAATAATGTTCAGAGTTGGTGTGAAACCAAACTAATAAACCTTAACGGCTCTAAATGTAAAGTTATGTCCTTTTACAGATGCACTCCATACTTAGCAACTTATTATCTTAAGGACACTGACTACAAGCGGTTAGATATTATTAATGACTTAGGTGTTCTTATGGACCATAAATTAACTTTTATTCCCACATTTCTGCTACAGTTAGTAAAAGCTATGAATGTTCTTGGGTTTGTGAAACGATGGGCAAAAGAGTTTGACGATCCGTACACAACCAAAACTCTGTATACTTCTTTAATCCGTCCTATCTTAGAGTACGGATCTTGTATATGGTCACCTCAATATGAGACGCACCAAAGTAAAATTTCAGCAATTTCATCTTTTTGCTCCTCGCGGTCTAAATTGGGATCGCAATGTCAATTTACCATCATACTCCAGTAGGCTTCTTTTAATCAATCTTCCTTCTTTAATTAATCGTAGACTAATGCTTGGTGCTATCTTTATTCACAAACTTTTAATAGGTGAAATAGACTCTCAAGGGCTATTGAACCAGTTAAACCTATCTGTACCCGTAGACCTACTAGAAATTTTATTCCTCTATCCTTAAATCACTGTAGTTCTAACTATTCTTTGCATGAACCTTTTCGAGTCCTAGTTAATCTTACCCGTGTTATAAGCTATAGCTCAAATATCAAGTTTCATCCCGATAGCTCTTAAGATGGCTGAGTAAAACGCATAAACACGGACGGACAGACGGACATGGCTATATCGACTCAGCTTTTTATTCTGGTCAAGAATATATATACTTTATGGTCGGAAACGTCTGCTTTTGTGCGTAACAAACATCTGACCATTTTTATAATACCTCTGCAAGGGTATGAAATGCTGATTGTCGATAAGCCCTTAACTGGAGGTAGCGGATTATCCAATGACGGAAACACGTCCCGAAAATTTTTTAATAATGCTTATTTGTCTGCCAAAATAGCAGGCATTGAAAAAAGTCTAATTGAAAATTGCGCTACATAATTGCAACCCTATGCAATCGTAATTTTTTATATACTAGCTAAGGAGGGTCCTAGAGTTGGTACAGCATGACATATGCAGGCTTTTATAATTTAAAAGCACCAAATAAAGCTATTTTTAAAATTCGTTATTGTAATTTTTATGCAAAGTATTTTTGCCACTATTTCCATCAAATTTGTTTAACCACCTAATTTCAAATTTCGTTTAAATGTATATGCATAAACAACTATAAAATTTGATAAAATATTTGCTTATGGTTGGGTTTTTATTTCAGGTGTAGGATTCGCAAAATTGATAATTAAAATAAACAATAAAATTAGTGTAATTTGAACAGGATTTATTTGTTCGGGAAATTGTTACCTTGAAGGAGTAATGGAGGTAAACTCCTACTGCTTTTAATTTTTAATTTCTCATTTAATTGCTGTTATAACGGGTGTTTTTTTAAGCGTTTGGTTTTTAAAATTGAAATGAAACACACAAAATTTGAATATTATTGTTAAATTTTTATTTGAGATGATAAAACAAACTCTGCCAATTACTTTTTAAAAATGACTTCATGTAAATGTTGGCCGCGACTGCGTTTCAAGTGATCAACACGGAAGGACCAATTTTGCACCACTTTTTCCAGCATGTCTAAGGGAATTTCGCCAATAACACGACTGATATTGTCTTCCAATGCACCAATTGACGTTGGTTTGTCCTGGTAAACCAATGACTTTACATATCCCCATAAAAAATAATCCAGTGGTGTAATGTCACATGACCGCGGTGGCCAACTGACGGGTCCAAAACGAGAGATTAATTGTTCACCGAACTCATCTTTCAATAGGTCCATTGTCTCACGTGCTGTGTGGCATGTGGCACCGTCTTGTTGAAACCACATATCAACCAGATCATTATCTCTCATTTTGGGCAAAAAAAAGTCTGTTATCATCGAACGAAAAAGCTGTCCATTGACGGTGACGTGGCGACCGTTATCGTCTTTGAAGAAAAATGGTCCAATGATAGCGCCAGCCCATAAACCGCACCCGTCAGTTGGCCACCGCGGTCATGTGACGTTACACCACTGGATGGAATAATATTCAAATTTTGTGTGTTTCATTTCAATTTTAAAAACCAAACGCTTAAAAAAACACCCTTTATATCAATTTAAAACGTTATCGAAGGTATCATTACAAGAATTAATAACTGTAAGAGGTGAAGACGATTTCAATTTGCAATTTTCAAAAAAGTAAAACAAAAAACACCATCTAAACAATTTAATAATCCACTAAATGTAATTCGATTCATTCCTTCATAGGCAGATTTTTGATAGAAAGTGGATTCTCGAGAAGCAAAAGCTGCATCAATATCCTCAAGTAGAATTATTGTTTGTTCAGGAGCCACATTCGAAAGATGATTCAGTCTATCATAAATAAGACCCAAATTTAACAAGCAAACTCTATTTTCAAGCTCTCCCCCCAGTGCTGTTATAAAGCTGGATTTAGCGCATCCCGGTGGTCCATATAGCAAATAACCTCTTCGATAAGGGATTTCGCTCTGTGTATACCAAATTGAATAGTGTTGAAATCATTGCAGTCAACAATAATTCTGTCGAATATTCCTTCATCTAAAATAACTGAAAATATGGGACGCCGTCGTCGAGGATGCCCAAAAGGCCTGCATTGCCGATGGACTGGAAATAGTTTAGACAATTAAGGAAAAAGAGAAACAAGAAGCAGCGCGCACTGCGGTTTCTTTAATGGGTAAAGAGCATAGAGCGATTAAAAACATGGATACAACAGATCGTGCAAAATTAGATACAACTGAACGAACATACAAATTTCTGAAACAAGAAATGAGAAAAGACCCAACAGCACGATTACAGACAAGATACGACAGTTTGGTGGACAAACTACATAAAACGGGTTTTATTTCAAGATCAAAAAGAACAAATTGGCGACAACTACGGCGAATTCACCAAGAATATACCAAAAATACATAAAGAAGAGACACCATTGAGATCAATTTTTTCGTCATTGCCTACTATTGTATGGACTTTGCAAATACATTATACAAATTTTAAAAATATAACATTGGACTCTAAATATAATAAAAAGTATCAACGAATATACACTTGCAGTGTGTGTGTGTGTATCCATGTGCTCTGCTGACTCGAGCAATGACGTAGTAGTCTGCTTTTTTTTTGGACGATCGTAAGTTTTTTTATTTATTACAGGCGTTTGCCACGCAGTTCGGCCTTAATCCTTTATTGTAGCTTGGTCTGGAGCTAATAAACAAAGTGTTTTGTAATACATGATATTATGATGGTATTGAAATAAGAGCACATAGGTCTAATTGAAAACAGGTACTTCATGCCGGATGGAGCATACGGTTCCATTGTCTTCTTTGAATATCTGATGGATGGAGTCTTTTTAGAGTGTTATAGTAACTTGTTATGGTGTCTCTCTGCCATTTTGCTGGCGGTCGAAGCAATGTAAGGAATATCCAGATCGCAGTGTATTGTGCTTCCTCGTACGAACCAGGGTGCGCCTGTCGTAGTCCCCCATATTTGTATACCATAGCGCCATGTGGGTACAATTACTTCCTTATACAGGGCCAATAAGCCATCTCAGGCTTAAGCCGCTTTGATAATACAGACACCAGTTAAACAGTTTGTTCACTCTGTAGTTGTGTAGATATGTGGGGTTTTGAAGTTAGTCTTCTATTAAGGGTCATTCCCAGATATATCGCTTGCCTTGTTTGTGGAATGGGGAGTCCTTCGTAAAATACTTCGGGCCGTTTTCTCTACGTAGCGTAAATGTAACGCTTTGGGATTTATTAATGTTAATGTGTTAATTCCGATTCTCCAATTTCTGGCCCATTCTGGGAACTTATTTAGATAATCTGGAAGCTTGGCAGTGCAGTGATATGGGCACTGCGATCATACCAACACAGCAGTGTCATCAAATGTTGCCAAGAGCATGTATGTTTCGATTGTACTAAGTTCATCGTTGTGCTTAGTCATGTCAGCTGTGTAGATGGTGTATAAGACCGGCCCAAGAACACTTCCCTGCGGAACAGCGGGACTCACACTGCATGTCAATGATAAGATTTCATCAATTGACACCTGGAAGGTTCGATTCTCAAGAAAGGACTCGATAGTTTTGAAGAGTGGCTAGGAGAGAATTGACTGGAATTTTGTGAGGAGTCCCGTATGCTACACGCGGTCGAATGCCTGTTTCACATCCAAAAACCCAAGCTAGACAGTATTGTTTTTCTTCATAAGCTCCCACAACATGTTGCTCTGGAGTACCGTACTGACCTCTAATACCAAATTGATGGTTTGGTAACATGTCTTGGCTATCCAGCTCCGCCAATATCCTTGTTAAAAGTATTCTTTCGAATATTTTAGAGAGGACTGGCAGAAGACTGATGGGCATTGTGATTCAATCGACAGGTTTACCAGGATTTTGTGAAATACGACAGATTTGGCATGGCATTGTAGAGTTTAACTAAAACTTTATACATTTTTCTAGAAGTGCCCTTGAATTCCTTCTGTCGATTTTGTCCAATCCCGGGAATATCTTAGGCTTTAGGGCTTTGATAGTTGCTGTGACTTCTTAGATGTTGGTGGCTCTAGTTGATCTAGCTGTACTTGTGGATCCAGTTCTGTTTTCCGCGACAGAAGGTATTGTGTTAAGTGGCCGAAATGTCTGTTCCAGATGAAAAGAAAATGCTTCGGCCTTATCCTTCCTCCCTTTATAGGGTGTCGTAGTGGAGCTTGCCTTCCAACTGTAGTAGGAAGCGTTGCTAGTAACATCTGCGTCTTCAAGGAGTTTTTCAAAGTGTTCAGCTCTAGCTTCAGAAGAAGCTAGCTCTTGATGTTTGCTGAGCAAGGCATTCCAAAAAACAATTTTGAACATTATTTACGGTGAAGCATCAGTTCTCTTATAAATTCCATCATGCCATTTCTTTGCTGCTGCTGTATGGCAAGAAGTTGCTTAATAACTTCGCTTTGGGCGTTAGCTGGATCACTCGGCTGTTCTGAATGATGAGACTGATTCTGGGTTAATCCACTAGTAACTTGAGAGTACGAGAGTCCTGTGTTTCATTTGTTCTCGCCATCTGGTAGGAGAATTGGCTTTGGTTTTTGCGGGAAACTGGACTTATAGAGCAGTTGGTATCTTTTACAGCCTTTGCAGTTAGCGCATTTTGGAGTTTCCTCTTTCTTTTTTGGACATTCTGTGGCTATATCGACTCAGCTTTTCATGCTGGTCAAGAATATAGGTATATACTTTATGGTCGGAAAAGTCTGCTTCTGCTTCTTACAAACATCTGACTAATTTTATAATACCCACTGCAAGGGTAAGGAATTCCGCGCTGTGTATACCAAATTGAATTGTGAATGAAATCATTGCAGTCAACAATAATTCTTTCGGAGATTCCTTCATCTAAAACAACTGAAGATATGGGACGCCGTCGTCGAGGATGCCCAAAAGGTCTCCATTCGTCACCGATTGCTGTGTACATTATAGTTTTTCTATCAATAGATTGTAGTGAAAGTTGGCGTGCTTCATCCAACATATCGTAGTATATGTTTATTGTTTCCAAAAACCGTTAAGTTACTGACTCCCAAGGTATACCCATTTGAAGGTCTAACATTTTTTGCCCTTTCGTTCGTTGAATTTGAATCAATGTGAAAAAAATTGCAGGTTTGACAACAACACATTTCTACACATTAACAGAACATTCGACAGATACACCTTTTTTGTCAAAAATATATTTAAACATAACACTCTAAAGATTCAATAACAAATTAGCTGAAACAACAAAAACTCTTACAAAGCAGCTGATCGAAGAGAGCCTGAGCGCACTTTTGGAGAGAGAAAGAAATATAGAAGAAAAACTAACAGCAGCATTGCAGGCACATCATGAGTTGAAACATGAGAAACTAAGCAATAAATTGAACTTTGCTCTCTTTAATAACAAGACAAATGACGATTAGTTTGTAAATGAGTCAGATATTGTTTCCCGCCGGATATAACAGACAATTGAGGAAAAAGATAAACAAGAAGCAGCGCGCACTGCGGTTTCTTTAATGGGTAAAGAGCATAGATCGATAAAAAACATAGATTCAACAGATTCAATGCAATATTAGATACAACTGATCGGACATACAAATTTCTTAAACAATTTGAAGATATCTTGATATCAACATCTGACAAAGGAAATAAGACGGCATCAATGAAAATACTGATTATGACCAAAAAATGAAGGACATACTATCAGATCTAAACACTTATAGGCTTCTAAGAAAAGACCCAACAACACGATTACAGACAAGTAACAACAGTCTGGTGGACAAACTACATAAAACGCGTTTTATTTCAAAGATTAATGAAGTAAGTAAGTCGTCTTGCCGACATTAAACACACATTCTGTGAAAGAAAATACATTCATTGTATTATTAAAACTTAAGCAATTTCTTTACAAATAAAGTAAGTAAGTCGTCTCACCGACTAAGTTATACCATACACCAGTAAAGCAAATATTTCCAATTTATTAAACAAATGCATTTTCACATGCTTTTTACAAACATATTTTAGTATCTCGCTCACTCAAGCATACGAGCACCCTAGCGCCCCCACCAGCCAACGGTCAACTCCGGCCTTATGGAAAAACGTTTATATGCGTAGCTTGGCTATTTTTATTCCGATTTGGAACAAATTTGGAATTTTGGATATTAGTATCAAATTTAAATGTGCCAAATTTGATTGCATAAGGTAGAAAATTAAGGGAGATAATCGAGTTTTTCAAATTACGGGGGCGAAAAGGGGCGTGCTAAATCTTTTATAGCGGACGTTGACGATACTATGCGCAGTACGTTCAAGTGGCCCCTACGACACCAGGACAAAGCCTGTTACGCGCGAGCCCAAGCAGATAACTGCCCACCTCCCACCCGACCGACCGAGGGGTGCAGCCGTATAACGCACGGCACGAATCGCGTGGACAAAATTCACAATAGAAAAGACAGACAAACACATAATACTATAGCTATCTATTAACTAAATGGGATAGGATAGATGTTTTAAGCATATTAATAGAAAACTCTGAGCCGATTACAGGGGATAGAAGATTGTAATCAGAGCAGAGGACCCTAAAAGGTTCATGCATAGCATAGTTAGAAGAACAACGACTAAGGGATAAAGGTATTAAAGGATGTCTACTCCGTCTACATGGTACCGACAGATTCACCTGAGCTAATAACTCAGGGGAGTCGATATCACCAATTAGGAGCTTGTGCATATAAATGACACCAAGCATAATTCTACGGTTAGTTAGGGACGGAAGGTTAATCAAGAGAAGTCTACTAGAATACGAAGGCAAATTGACATTGCGACCCCGCTTAAGCCACGAAGAGCAAATAGCAAGAACTGCTTTTGAACGGATTCTAGTCTAATCTGGTGCGACTCATATTGAGGTGACCAAATGCAAGATCCATACTCTAAAATAGGACGGACAAGCGAAGTAAAAAGAACTTTAGTTGCATAGGGGTCATCAAATTCTTTTGACCATCTTTTAACGAAACCCAGGACACTCATGGCCTTTGCGACCGTGGTGGAAATATGGGTGTTAAAATTTAACTTATGGTCTATAAGTACGCCCAAATCATTCATATTATTTAAACGTTCTAAAGGGCTGTTGTTTAGAATATAAGTGACCAGTTGAGGAGAGTTACGAAAAAAAGTCATTACCTTAGTGTTAAGATTTAGTAGATTAAACTGGCACCAGGATTGAAAGTTTTTAAGATCAGCTTGTAGCCGACTAAATGAATCTGTATCTTTATAAGTAAGACAAAGCTTGACATCGTCAGCATACATAAGCACACGCGAATGAACAATGACTGATGGAAGATCGTTAATAAATAGTGTGAAGAGCAGAGGGCCAAGATGACTACCTTGAGGTACACCAGAAGTCACAGAAATGGAAACGGAAAAAGAAGACTTAAAAAGTATCTTCTGTTTTCTATTTGTTAAATATTCTCGAACCCAAGAAAGGAAAAGGGGTGGAAACCCAATGTCGCTCAGCTTAGAAAGTAATAGGGTATGATTAACGGAATCAAAGGCTTTGCTGAAGTCAGTGTATATGACATCAGTTTGTTTACCATTTTTGAACCCCTTGATAATTATTGATGTAAATTCTAAAAGGTTAGTGGTTGTAGATCTACGTTTCACAAACCCATGTTGGGATGGCGAAATAATAGAGCTGCAAAAATGTTGCAATTGAGAAGTTATAATTTTCTCAAAAGCTTTCGGAATAGCGGACAATTTTGAGATACCCCTATAGTTAGAGGCTTCGGACTTTTTGCCATTTTTATGCAGAGGAATTATATACGACTGCTTCCAAATAGATGGAAAAGAGGAAGATTCTACAGACAATAGAAACAATTTTAAAATGGGTTTACATAATGCGTTTGCACAGAACCTGAGTATACATCCAGGAATACCGTCTGGCCCCGGAGAATAAACAGGTTTAACTAATTTAAGTTCGGTAAGAATAGAACTTTCATCAATCACTGGATTGAAAATGCAATTAGCCTTTTTTAAATGATAAGGATACGGACTTGCTCGATATTCCGTTGAGGAATAAGTTGTTTTGAAAAAACTCGCAAACATATCGGCAATTGCCTAATCAGTGCTCGCTTTTTTATTTTGAAAAGACAAAAAAGATGGGTGCACAGAGGTCTTACGTTTAGAATTAACAAAATTATAAAATTGTTTAGGGTCAGAAGAAAACTGAAGCTTACACCGCTGAAGATAATTCTTATAGCATTGTGTATTAAGCATCATGAATTTTGAACGAGCGACTATATACAGAGCATAATCTAATGAACGACGTGTTTTTTGGAACTTCTTATAATATCGTGTCTTCACATTTTTCAAATTGGATAGCTCGCGAGAGAACCAGGGAGGTTTGTTAAGCCGCTCCAGCCTACCAAGAGGCACACAAATATCAAAGAGTGAATTCAGAGTATCATAGAAAAAACGAACAGCCGAGTTCATATCACTACAATTGTACAGATAAGACCAATCGGTAGTAGCAATGTTTTCATTAAGGCTGGCAAAGTCAGTCTTACGAAAGCACCTAGTTAGTGGTAACTCATTTGAACCAAGTAATGGTGAAAGCAAGGCCAAATCAATTTTTAAATTTAATGTAGGATGAAATTTGTCTTCTGGAAGAACAAATGGTTCGATCCTAGAAACCTCACAATAAGAAGAATCCAATACAAAAATAAGATCTAACGATTTTCCATTAGAATTTAAGACAGGATTGACTTGGGATAAAGATAAGCCTAGAAGGCCATCAATAAAGTCATGTGACAAAGAGGGCAGCAACGTGGTAGATTCATCTGTTAGTGACCATGCTAAAGCGGGTAAATTAAAATCACCTACAACTATGAGCATGTCTTGACTCGAAACTAAAGAGGAGACAAACTGAATTGCCTCTAAATGATTTAAATATACCACCATGTCTGACAATGGTGGAATATAGGAACAAGTAATGAAAGCATTAAAAGATTTAAAATTTACTTTAACACCGACAAACTCAATCTCCTGGGTACTAAAAAATTGAATCATTTCAGATGATAAAGCAGCATCAACAGCTATCAGAACGCCACCACCTATGCGAGAAATCCGGTCACGTCTGAAAATAGAAAAGTTTGTGGAAAAAACCGATGCATCAGCAATATCAGGTTTTAGCCACGTCTCTGTGAAAGCTAGAATGTTATGCTCAAAAGAAAGACAATCTACATATAGATTAGGAAGTTTAGATTTCAGTCCTCTAACGTTCTGGTAACCCAGGTTAAGGGACGAAGCTAGTTTTTTGACACACCAGCAGATGCTGATGTGGCAGTAATAGTATTAGTTGTTGTTGTAGGCAAGCGAATCGGTTGCCGATTTTTCTTTTTTACAGTATATTCCTTAACTATTATATGTTTAGGCCAAAAATCTTCTCGACATATAGTGTCGAAGATATTGGCAGAAACACTAATTTTAAAGGACGAAATGTCCCGAGAATAAGAAAATTTAAACTTCTCCACCGCAATATTCGAGACGTTAACTTTCTTCCGAATATAGGCTATTACATCATCAGATGTGACAACAGGGTCTAGCCTAGAAACAAATATATGTTTCTTTGGTGGTATGCCAACGAGAGGCCGCGGTCCCGAAGCGTCAGCCGCAGCAGTAACGTTGGACAAGTCACCCACTGCAGCAGTCAACTTGTTCACGGGGCCCTCGATACTTTTAGAACTATCGGCAATTTCCATTGGAATGGGTAATTGCCCAGACACATCGGACACTACAATAGGCATCGTTTTTAAGAGATCATTCCCAGGTGATACCGGTAATTCATTACTAATAGCATTCACAACCGGGCTCTTAAACGATATCAATTGCTGTACATTAGGAGTGGACGGTGCATGAGACCGGTCGGGGACGATAAGAGACGCTGGCGGATCTACAGATACAGAAACACCCCAAGGACTGGTCCTTTTACGTTTCGGAGACTCATTCATAAGCGATAAACTTCTGAACTGAGTCTCCACCGCAGTAAACTCCGCTTGGAGTTTATTAAAACCTGCCCTTAAAGTGTCAAAACTATCTCTAGTCCGCCTCATGAAAGAGCGCATCTCATTCTCGACCTCCCGGCAAGCATCACATCCATATTTTAAGCCACCACCTTTAGCAATAGACTCCTTGATTCTGCCTGTGTAACCTGCACACTTGACGTGAACCGCATTGTCACACAACCAACAAAGAATATAATCATGGGAGTCAACCGCATTAGTGGCAACTATGCAATTATTTTTTGAGCAGACAACCATTTTATCAAAAGTTTAATTTAATTACAAAAGGAAATACAAAAAAATAAAAAATAAAAATTCTAAAGGTAAAAAATCTGTGTATAAGAATATACTGACCAGTTCTGACACAAGGGTTAATGTGCAGAGTAAGCCTTCACAACTAAAGAATAAACAGAAATGAAAACACAAAAAAAAACAAA